>NC_083686.1:13561136-13864166 GCF_033118175.1 Dama dama | reverse complement strand
GACGGGCATTTTCAAAGGTGCTTTGCAACGACTTTGCTTCTCATCAGCAGCATCAGGGCCTTTTTCTGGGGCCCAGATGGAGCCTGTCGGGTTTCAGGGGGGAAGCCAGGCAGACACTGATCCAGGCGCTGCCGGCTCCCTGGGCTATTCATCACCAGAGAGAGGCTGTTTTGGGGAACGCTGCTCAGAAGCCAGGAGTAGAAGCATGTGTCTATTCCTGGACATGGAAACCACTCAGTTCAGCAAGCGGGGCCATGTCCCTGCTGTGACAGGCGCTGGGCAGGGCCCTGGAGATGCAGAGGTGGACGAGCGTACACGCTGTCCTTGAAGTTCAGGGCATGACAGTCAAGGTTTAGGACCAAACCCTGGTGGGTGGATGCAGCTTCCCAGCCTGTGATCTTGGGCAGGTTACTTCATTCCTCTGGGTCACAGTTTCCCCTTCTCTGAAATGGGAGTGGGGTGGGGCGAATGAGAGCATCTCTTTCAAAGAATTATGGTGATCACTGAGCACGTAGCAGGAGCCTGCTCTTGGGAGCTGCTCCTCTCTCTCTCTCCAGAATGTTCTGTGCTGTAGAAGCAGGGTGGGGGGCCCTTACCATCTCACTCACCTGTTTGTCTCCAGAGCCTGGCATACAGCAAACTTTGTGGTGTGTTTATTGGAAGAATGAACGTGATTATGGCCTTGGAGGTTTGGCGTTTAGGCGAGTGGAGACCTGGGAAGACAGGGTGTGTCCGGGACAAGCAGGGTTCTAAACGGAGGGAGCAGAGGTGCAGGGGTTGGGAGACCCCGAGACCTGGGGAGGGGGTGGTGGTGAGGAGAGTGGCCTGGCTGGAGAAGGGGTTTCTGTAGGGAGAGTTGGGAGTGGAGTGGGAGAGATCAGGTGGGTTGCACTGCAGCTCTTGACCACCAGCTGGATACTCTCTGAGGTTCTGAGTTGGTCTTTTGACCCTGGGGAAAAGTTGTTTAGGCTTCCCAGGTGACTCAGTGGTAAAGAATCCACCTGTCAATGTGGGAGATGTGGGTTCGATCCCTAGGTCGGAAAGATCCCCTGGAGGAGGAAATGGCAACCCACTCCAGTATGCTTGCCTGGGAAATCCCATGGATAGAGGAGCCTGGCGGGTGACGGTCCATGGGGCCAGACATGATTTAGTGACTGAACAGCAACAAGAGATGTGTATCCTCATCTTCTCCAGCCTGGTGGCAAATGGAGGCCTGCTCCGTGCTGGTTGGGAGCTGAGAGGCTCCCAATACCCCGAGTTTACAGCCTGGTCAGGAGAAAAAGATCCCACAGGCAGAAAGAGAACTTGATATCATTTGGACTTTGTGAGCAGATATATAAATATTGAATTTTAAGTTAGGTGATTTTTTTTTTTTTTTTTTGCCATTTTGTTTTAATTTGGAGGAGAGATGAAATGAACTTTCCTTCCATCCTGAGCACATATGGCACAAAACAGTGCTTTGCAGTCAGTTCTGGTTTCAGATCTTGGACTCAGCCTTTCTTACCTGGGTGGCCTTGGGCCATGTCACAATTTCACAGAAACTCTCTTCTCCCCTCTGTAAAGTGTGAGAGCCATTCTGTGAACAGAAGGCTTGAGGGTCAAGTGGGATGGCCTCACAGAGCCGGGCCTGGACTAAGTGCCCGTTCACTGCCGGTCCTTTCCTTCTGGGAAGAAAAGCTGCAAAGACACCATGTGTTGGGGAGAGGATGGGATTGTAAATTAATTTTGTTTTCTTTTCTGAACCCTTCAATTTTTTTCTTCGATTAGCATGATTTTGCTTTTATAATTAAGAATATGACTTACAAAGAAAAGCCCCGACAAGCAATCTGCTCAGTTGGGTCTTTGCCTCTGCAGACTGGCCCTGTGCCCAGTGGTGGCAGGTGTGGGACTCAGGAGGCCCCGTGTCCTGGTGCCGCTCCAAAGCTTTGAAAGTTCCCGGGCAGCCAGAGGAAGGGAGACACTTGGTTGGACCCTGGTACCTATGCAAATCTTCCCTAGTGGCTCAGTGGTAAAGAATCTGCCTGCAGTGCAGGAGACTGGGATTCGAACCCTGGATCAGGAAGATCCCCTGGAGGAGGAAATGGCAATCCATTCCAGTATTCTTGCCTGGAAAGTCCCACGGATGGAGGAGCTTGGGTGGCTGCAGTCCATGGGGTTGCAAAGAGTTGGGCACGACTGAGTGAATGATCATGCACACATCTTTGCAAAACCAGGTGTTCACATGCCTTTCCTGCAGTCCAGGAGCTGAAGCTTGAAAAAACCCTCATTTGCTTAGGAAGAAACAAATGCAAAGTGGCTCCAGTCTTCTGCTCTGGAAAAATCTGCTGGGTGTGAGCCAGCACTGGGGACAGTAAGTCAGTCGGCTGCATGAAGCATCTCATTAGGAAACACACCGGCCCTGCCACACCGTGGCCATCACATCATCGCACTCCACTCCAGCCTGTATTCAACTTGGAATATGCCAGAGTTCAGTTAGCATGTATGTGTTACCCAACCCACAGCAGTTCCGGAAAGCCGTTCTGTGATGGAAATGCTGCCTGACCTGTTTTGCTGTCACTCACTGTTCTCTGAGCTCCTCCTCTGCCCACACGCACTGTGGTCGATCCTGGAGCATAGAGCTGACCTGCCCAGGTCCTAGCACCTAAGGAGTGGATGTTCAGAGCAGGTCAGCTCTGCAAGGGCAGGGATTTCTGTCTGTTTCATGATCTCAGTGCTGAGAACCTTGTCCTTTAGAGTAGAGGCTCAATAATCCTTTGCCGACCAGACCAGTAATTACATGGGAACAAGCAGTAGCTGATGCCAGCCCGGCATGGCCAGAGTGGCCCTGTCAGAAGGAAGCACAGGAGCTGTGGATGCCCTGAAGCAGATTATGGAAGCTTCTAGGGGAGGAGACTTGTGAGCTCAGGAGAAGATAGTGTCCAGACTGAGAACAGGACCCCTGGTCAGAAGGAGGCACGGAGGCAGAAGCCACGCCTGGTGGGACCTGGGAGCTTTGCGGTGAACTGCATGGAGGGGGGTGGGCATTTGGAGAGCTGACACCATGGCATCAGAGGAAGTGGAGGCAGGTGGGTGGAGCCTTGACTGTTGGGGTTAGGCTGGACCCCAAACCTGGAGGACCCTGTGAAGCCCTCTAGGCAGCGGGATGACGTGATGGGAACCTGGAGGACAGTTGGGGCCCCCAGAGCCTGGGGAACAGACTAGACCCTCATTCAGAGACCAGCCTTCCTCAGCTGTCAGTTCACCATGGCGTTGCCCAAACGTTCTTTCACGTTTCTGTGACTGGCTCAAATATGTTCTCTGTGGACAGCCAGTTCGTGTTTCTTTTTAACTTACCGATGTGTACTTAAAAAAAAACAAAACTCGAAATTAGGCCCCTTCAGTGAATGAGTTTTAGGGGTTGATCCTTTCGGAATCCCTACGCCATTATTTAAGTGAAGTGTCATTTTCTCACATCACCTCTAGCTTATGTTGGGAAGAACTCGGATCAGGGTTCAAATCCTGCTCCCGTGATGTGATAGCTGTGTGACCTGGGTTGGGGGGTGGGGGGGCGTTGCTGACCTTTCTGCGGTTCAGTGTCCTGAGCTGTGAGATACGGGAGGTGGCAGGTGAGGTGATGGTTATAAGGGATAATGTGTGGAGCATGTCCGCCATAAGCCCCACCCATCAGAGATGATACATCTGATCCGATGGAGTCAGTGTTGTCTGTATTGATCAGGCTTTTCTAATTAAAGTTGGCTTCAGGGAAGAGGTTACCCAGTGATTGAAGGTCATTTCCTTTACACGTACTGGACTGCCATTTGCACAGAGGGCAGCTGGGTCTAGTGGGCAGGGCCAGGCTTTGGCATGAATTCGTCCCATGTTTGAATCCCTGTGCTGCCACGTGTGAGCCGTGTGATGTCTCTGGGCCTGAGTTTCTAGTTTCCTAGCCTAGGGACTGGGCATAGTGATAATTTCCATCTCATGAGTGTCGGGGCAGAGATGAGAAGTCCAAAACTGAGAACTGGCCGGGAGTCTTCTGATTCCGGGTCTTGCAACCTCCACCTTATTTACCTTGCGTGTCTTTTAGACGTTCCATTTACACTGATGCTTAAAAGCCAAGAATGACTGCTTACAACAGTCAGCGCACAGATTTGTTAGGTAAGTTTCTACAAGTTACAAGGTGCCAAATGTGTGCCTAAGTTGAGCTTGTCCAAGCTCCCTCCCTACGTGAATTCTAAGTGTTGCATCTGGGAGGAAGCATACTTGCTGCCCTGGGGTAGCCTGAGTCTTTCAGGTGGGGTCAAGTGGGACTTCCACTGTGGCTCAGCTGGTAAAGAATCAGCCTGCAATGTAGGAGACCTGGGTTCAATCCCTGGGTTGGGAAGATCCCATGGAGAAGGGAAAGGCTACCCACTCCAGTATCCTGGCCTGGAGAATTCCATGGACATACAGTCCATGGGGTTGCAAAGAGTCGGACATGACTGAGTGACTTTCACTTTCACTTTTTCACTTTCAAGTGGGAGAAGACCCTGGAGAAGCCTCCACATCTGTGGATGTCCAGAGCAGAGCCTCAACCCTGGCACCCAGGCTGCACGCTGGAATCTCCTTGGAAGCTTAGAAAAATGCCCATGTCTGTGCCCTACCCAGTCAGTCAGTCGAGTTGCTCAGTCGTGTCTGACTCTTTGCAACCCCATGGACTGCAGCACACCAGGCCTCCCTGTCCATCACCAACTCCCGGAGCTTGCTCAAACTCATGTCCATTGTGTCTGTGATGCCATCCAACCATCTTATCCTCTGATGTCCCCTTCTCCTCCTGCCTTCAATCTTTCTCAGCATCAGGGTCTTTTCCAAGATCAGTTCAATCAGATTCTTTCCGGTGGGGCCCAGGGATGGGTATTTTTGAGTCCTGGGAGATTCTGATGCGCCAGGCGCTCCGTGTGGGAACCACTGGGGCGTGAGGGCAGTGGGAGTCCAGCACAGGAACAAGACGTGAGCTTCAGAGTCAGACTGCCTGGTGCCTCCTCTCTCCACTGTGTGACTTTAGGCAGGTCCCTTCACCTCTCTGACCCTCAGGTTCCTCATCAGTCAAATGAGGAAAACACCATTTGCAGGGCTGTGAGAGTGGAAGGAGATTGCACGTGGGAAGAGCCTGGTTTAGTGCCTGGGATGGGGCAGGCACTCGTGCTGTTGTGGCTGCTTTTATGATTAATTGTTAACAGTCGTGCCAGTCCAGTGGGATGCACAGATACACCTGTGTCTTCTGGACTGTAACTGTTTTGTTAATTGTGTTTTCTCATGGTTCATGGCTACTGTGTAGACATGCAATTAATTGTTGTATACTAATCCTGTATTCTGCCACCTTGCTGAACTTGTTAGTTCTAAGAGTTTTGTGGGGAGGTTTTTGTAGATTCCTTAGGATTTTCTATACAGAAGTTCATGTCATTTGCAAGTAAGGGTAGTTTTAAATTTTCTTTTCCAATATGGATGCCTTTTATTTCTTTCTTCTGGCCTTATTGCCCTGGATAAATCTCTAGTACAGTGTTAAATAGAAGTGATGAGACTAGACATCCTTGACTTGTCCTTGAACTTAGAGGCAAAGCTTTTAGTCTTTCACCATTGAGTGTAATTTAGACTGTGGGTTTTGGGTATGGTGGCTGCTTTTTATTTGGTTGAGGAAGTTCCCTTCTGTTCTTGGTTTGTTGAATATTTCAGTCATGACAGGGTGATAGATTGTGCCACATGCCTTTTATGCATTGAGATGGTCATGAGGATTTTGTCCTTTATTCTATTAATATAGTTACTAAATGGATTCATTTGGATGTTACACCAACTTTGCTTTCTTGGGATTAATCTCAGTTATGGTATATGGTTCTTATATGTTTCTGGGTTTATTTTTCTAATATTTTGTTGAAAATGTTTGCATCTATATTTGTAAGGGATATTAGTTTGTTGTGATGTTTTCTTGTAGGTCTTCCCTGGTGGCTCAGACGGTAATTTGCCGACAATGTGGGAGACCCATGTTTGATCCCTGGGTCAGGAAGATCCCCTGGAGAAGGGACTGGCTTGTTTTCTTGTCATGGTTTTGCCTCGTTTTGGTATCAGGGTAATGCTGTTCTCATATAATGAATTGGAAACTGTTCATTCCTCTTCTACTTTTTGGAAGAGTTTCGTATTAGAGTAGGAAATAGCAACCTACTCCGGTATTCTTGCCTGGAAAATCCCATGGACAGAGAAGCCTGGCGGGCTCAGTCCATGGATCGCAAAGAGTCGTACACAACCATGCATGCACGCAAAGTATTGATTCTTCTTCATTGTTGGGTGGAATTCACCCACGAAGCCATCTAGGCCTGGACTTGCTTTGTTTCTAGGTGTAAAGTATGTTTAATATATAATAGTTTTCATCTTTATCGTGGCATTACAGTTTTCCCTGGATTGGAAAGGAATGACTGACATGGCTAGGGCTTTTTTGTTGTTGTTGTTTGGTCACTCGGTCGTGTCCGACTCTTTGCGACCCACAGACTGTAGCCTGCTAGACTTCTGTGTCCAGAACTTTAAAGGATAAATTTACATGAGATTTTCACCCTTTAGCACTTCCCTGATAGCTCAGATGATAAAAGAATCTGCCTGTAATGCAAGAGACCTGTGTTTGATTTCTGGGTCAGAAAAATCTCCTGGAGAAGGGAATGGCTATCCACTCCAGTATTCTTGCCGGGAGAATCCCATGGCAGGCTACAGACCATGGGGTCACAAAGAGTCAGATGCAACTGGGCGACTGAGCACGCACGCATGCATTATAAAAATGCATAGGCAGAAGTAGTGGATTTTTTGTCCAAATCATACCTTTGCTGGTGTCATGATAAAGCCCCTTCCTCTTGAGCCTGTCTACCCATGCCAGCCTCTGTCTGAGCCTGGGTCAGCATCTCCCCTCTGATCTAATGGGTGTGTGAAGTGACACTGTGGTTCTGGTTTTCAGATGAGGAGACTGTGTGGAATGGAAGGTGCTGACCCAGATCCATGAGTCAGTAAGTGGCCAGGGAGCAGGCTAGCCTGGCCCCACATCCGCAGGCTTTCTGTTGTCCTCTTATGACTGGAAAGAGTCACTGTGAGAGTATTCTTTTTCTTCTCCATTTTAATAAAAATAATAAATAATGCTTGCTGTTCCAGAGCAGCAAGTGTTAGAATATTCTGGAGGGCATGTTAAAACTCATATTGCTGGGTCCACCCCCAGTTTCTGATTTGGTAGGTCTGAGTTCGGGTCGAAGACTTTTAATTCCTAACAAGCTTCCAATTGATGCTGCTACTGGTCCAAGGACCAAACTTTGAGAACTACTTTTCTAGAGGAGGCATCCAAAGTTAATATTAAAAAAAAAAATTATCCGTTAGCCATAGGTGAAACTGTAAGCGGCTAAGTGGGACCTGGGGTGGATACAGCAGACCTACCTGTTGTCTTTGTTTTGCAGTATGAGGGGGCTGACCCCTGAGGGGCCCTGGTCACTCTGATCAGCCCGAGTTCAGAGTGGGCCCTAGAAGGAGTCTGTGGCAGCTGAGACTCGAGCCTTGGCGATGGTCTCCCACTTCCAGATCCAAATTCAGATGGGAGGCTGCAAAGTCCCTAAGTCTGTTCAGAAAGCTTTCAGAACATACCCAAAGGCAAATAGAAACAGAATAATAAAGACTTAACATTTTCCGCAAACTCCACGAGGTGTCAGGGTGCTGTACACAGTGCCTTACATGTATTAATTAAGCCTTGCAGGTGAGAGCTGTCACCGTCTGTACAGATGGGCCACTAAGGCTCAGAGAGGTTAAATAACTAAGCCCAGAGTCACCCAGCCAGGCAGGGCCAGAGTGTGTGCTAAACCTGAGTCTCCCAGCACCCCTACGGTATCAGGGTGGTTTTTCTCTTTATGTTGATAGTGTGGTCTCAGGCAGGAGGCCACACGTGCACACACACACTCGTACACTGCTGGACTGAGGGAACCGGGACCCCAGGTTAACCTCTGTCACTTCCCACTGCGTTGTTCAACTTCTCCATCCTCAGCGTCCTCAGTGGACAGCGACGTTGAGTTATTATCTCCGAGGTCACTGTAACTCCCACGGTCTCATTTGTCACTTCATAGAAACCTTGCACTGGGAGTATTTAGAAAAATGTGTCTCTTGGTGGTTTAGTCATAGGTTAATCTCAGCCCCTGTAGATTGAATGCTGATTGTGGCCCATGCCCTGTGCTAGGAGCTTTCCATCATCATCTCCCAGAACCCTCGTGTCAGAGTCCAGGAGCCATGAACTTGACCCCTATGCCAGCTGCCTCCTAAGTCTGAGGGCAATGACTCTGGATATGTTCTTAGAATTCAAGATTAGAATGCAGATATCAACATTTTGCTATGTTAGTTTCAGTTCAATTCAGTTGCTCAGTCGTGTCCAACTCTTTGCGACCCCACGAACCACAGAACGCCAGGCCTCCCTGTCCACCACCAACTCCCAGAGTTCACCCAAACCCATGTCCATCGAGCCAGTGATGCCATCCAACCATCTCATCCTCTGTCATCCCTTTCTTCTCCTGCCCTTAATCTTTCCCAGCATCAGGGTCTTTTCCAATGAGTCAGCTCCTCGCATCAGGTGGCCAAAGTATTGGAGTTTCAGCTTCAACATCAGTCCTTCCAATGAACACCCAGGACTGATCTCCTTTAGGATGGACTGGTTGGATCTCCTTGCAGTCCAAGGGACTCTCAAGAGTCTTCCCCAACACCACAGTTCAAAAGTATCAATTCTTCGGCACTCAGCTTTCTTTATAGTCCAACTCTCACATCCATGCATGACCACTGGAAAAACCATAGCCTTGACTAGATGGACCTTTGTTGGCAAAGTAATGTCTCTACTTTTTAATATGCTGTTTAGGTTGCTCATAACTTTCCTTCCAAGGAGTAAGCATCTTTTAATTTCATGGCTGCAATCACCATCTACAGTGATTTTGGAGCCCAGAAAAATAAAGTCTGCCACTGTTTCCACTGATTCCCCATCTATTTGCCATGAAGTGATGGGACTGGATGCCATGATCTTAGTTTTCTGAATGTTGACCTTTAAACCAACTTTTTCACTCTTCTCTTTCACTTTCATCAAGAGGCTCTTTAGTTCTTCTTCACTTTCTGCCATAAGGGTGGTATCATATGCATATGAAGTAAAATAAAAATATATAGCTTTTGGTATCACCAAGTCTACCTGGAACTTTTATTGTGTGACAGATCAGTGCAATGCTCTGGCTGAAGTTGCAAAAAAAATGTCACACTGAAAGCTCTAGACTCAGAAAAAGCAGAATCTGAGAAACCTCCTGAGAAATCTGTATGCAGGTCAAGAAGCAACAGTTAGAACTGGACATGGAACAACAGACTGGTTCCAGATCGGGAAAGGAGTACCACAAGGCTGTATATTGTCACCCTGCTTATTTAACTTATATACAGATGTACATCATGTGAAATGCTGGGCTGGCTGAAGCACAAGCTGGAATCAAGATGCCGGGAGAAATATCAATAACCTCAGATATGCAGATGACACCACCTTTATGGCAGAAAGGGAAGAAGGGAGAGTGAAAAAGTAGGCTTAAAGCTCAATATTCAGAAAGCTAAGATCATGGCATCCAGTCCCATCACTTCATAACAAATAGATGGGGAAACAGTGGCTGACTTTATTTTTCTGGGCTCCAAAATCACTGCAGATGGTAACTGCAGCCATGAAATTAAAAGACACTTGCTCTTGGAAGAAAAGCTATGATCAACCTAGACAGCATATTAAAAAGTAGAGACTTTACTTTGCCAACAAAGGTCTATCTAATCAAAGCTATAGTTTTTCCAGTAGTCATGTATGGATGTGAGAGTTGGACTATAAAGAAAGCTGAGCACTAAAGAATTGATGCTTTTGAACTGTGGTGTTGGAGAAAACTCTTGAGAGTCCCTTGGACTGCAAGGAGATCCAACCAGTCCATCCTAAAGGAGATCAGTCCTGAATATCCATTGGAAAGACTGATGTTGAAGCTGAAACTCCAATACTTTGGCCACATGCTGCAAAGAGCTGACTCCTTGGAAAAGACCCTGATGCTGGGAAAGATTGAAGGTGGGAGGAAAAGGAGACGACAGAGGATGAGATGGTTCGATGGCATCACCTATTTGATGGACATGAGTTTGAGCAAGCTTTTAGAGTTGGTGATGGACAGAGAGGCCTGGCGTGCTGCAGTCCATGGGGTTGCAAAGAGTCGGACACGACTGAGTAACAGAACTGAACCATTATGAAAACATAGGACTCCCATGTTGGGCTGGCTAACATTGCTTGTGAAGGTCTAAATGGGTTCAGGCCCCCTGGAAAGTTTGCAAGGTTTGGCCACAGAACCCACTCCTGGGATGGGAATAATTCTAAATATTCACAAAGTGCCTGCAAAGGGAGGTTCAGTGCAGCTCCTGTCAACAAAGAAGCATTGGAAATACTCAGTGTCCAAAAATCAGAATGGATACATTCTATGGTGTTGCCACTTTTCAGAGTCTCACACAAATGCTTATTTTATGATATGAAGTGGTGAAGACAAGATGGAAAATGATCAGTGGACACAAGTTTGAAAAATAGTAAACAGTAAACTCTACACCTAGAAAAACAAGACAGACTGGGAGGAAGAAATCAAAATGCTACCAGTGCTCAAGGTGGGTTGTGGGGATAAAGAGAAGTTTCTTTTCTTCTTTCTCTGTGTTTTCCCACATCCCTTAAGTGGAGTAGTGGTCTCAGTTGCTCAGTTGTGTCTGATTCTTTGCAACCCCATGGACTGTAGCCTGCCGGGCTCCTCTGTCCATGGGATTTTCAAGGCAAGAATACTGGAGTGGGTTGCCATTTCCTCCTCCAGGGGATCTTCCCAACCCAGGGATCTAACCCATGTCTCCTGTGTCTCCTGCATTAGCAGGTGAATTCTTTACCACTGCACCCCTGGGCATGCTTTTTTAAGTGGAGTAGATGGACTTTTAAAGTGAAGGGAAAAGGCTGATCAGCACTGTTTCAAAGTCTAAAACTCCACTAGACGCCTTGAGGACTGGATGTTCCCTCACAGAGCCTGGAGCAGTTTCCCCATCATGCAGGCTTCTCAATGGTTGCCAAGGTCACCTAGAGCTGTGATGGTCAATAGCAGTCCTCAGCATCCATATCCTGGGGGACTTTCCATTGGGTGCACAAATAGCTCCCAGCAAGTTAAGAGGAAGGAGACTGGTGAACAGGGGGATGGGGGACTTGCAGGCCAGGCATTGACCTTGTGGAGGGGTCATGAGGAACACAACCAGTATTTGTTCTGTGTACTATAGGGAAGGATTTAGTGTATATACCATGTTTGACCCTGGGGGCCGTTTCTCATTCTACATGGTGTGATTAGGATGGTCGAGTCTGAGGCTGAGAGAGTCGGTTCCTCAGAGTAGGCAGGTTGATAAGAAGTCCAGGGGTCCCCAAGGAGAAAGGGGTCTGGGGTCCTCGAGGAGGAGATAGGGGTCTGGAATTCTCAAGGTGGAGGAAAGGACAGACTGGTTTTTCTCTACATCCCTTAGTCTTAGTCACATAAAACGTTTTTATCTTTAAGCCTGATGATTACACAACAACTCAGTTTAAACTCTGTACTAAGGATTATATAACAACAATGTATCCTGCTTGAGGACAGTTTCTCCTTCCTGAAAACTTTGTGGCTAATCCTGTTATCTTAAAATGTAAGTTATGGGAGTGGGTCTAGTAAGATCTTTACAACCTCCAGACATTCTTTTGATTCATTGTAATAACTAATTAAAAAGTATATAACTCCCTTGCTAACACTAGCGAGGGTGGCACTCTTTCTGCCCCTTCTGATGTCTATGTCAGAAGCTTTCTCTCTTTTATACTTTAATAAAACTTTATTACACAAAAGCTCTGAGCGATCAAGCCTTGTCTCTGGCCCTGGATTGAATTCTTCTCCTCCGGAGGCCAAGAATCCCGGCGTCTTTCGTGGTTCAGCATCAACCTTTCGAGGCGAGGAGACACCCTCCATTCAGGAATGTCCCACTCAGTATGAGTGCCGGGCTTCGTGCACACACTGCTGGGATCATGGCCCCACACCTCCGGCTCCATCATGGCTCAGCTCTAGGCTCTTGGGACAGTGCTTCACCCTCTCAAACCCTCAGTTTCTGATTCTCTGAAGGGTGGGGAAGAAGGATACTGTGTTGGAGTGTCTGCTACAGCATGGGCGCTGAAGTGCTTCTCACTGGTGCCCCTCCTAAAGTGTTTTCAGTTGACACTAATTATCTTGATTGCAGTTCTTATTTAATTACGTCTTTCTCCGTGCCCAAAGGGTACCTTCCATCAGATCTGAGAAATGCTATTGTATCAAATTGTCTGAGCATTTTTTTTTTTTAAGGGGAGGAGGTATGTCCCATCATTGCAAGCTCCTTTTAAGTTAACTACTTAATTTTATTTTTGGCTGCACTGGGTCTTCCTTGCTGTATGTGGGTTTCTCTAGTTGCAGTGAGGGGTGGGTGGTGGGCTACTCTCTAGTTTCAGTGCACAGGCTTCTCATTGGAATGCCGGGGCTCTAGGTGCAAGGGCTTCAGTAGTTATGGCACAGAGGCTTAATTCCCCTGCCACAGGTGGGATCTTACCAGACCAGGGGTTGAACCCATGTCCTCTACATTGGCAGGCAGATTTCCAACCCCTGCACTACCAGGGAAGTCCATGTCTGAGCATTTTTTTTTCTTTTTAATTTATTGTTTTATTGAAGGATAACTGCTTTACAGACTTTTGTTGTTTTCTGTCAGACCTCAACCTGAATCAGTCATAGGTATACATATTTTTTTAATCCCCTTTTTATGTACAAGCATTGCATGTTCATGTGGAAAATTTGGAGGAGACAGACAAAGAGATTAAAAGTCACTGATTTCCCCGCAAAGTGACTGTCAAGTCCATTCTCTTACCGCAGCCGGAGGGCTAGTCTCTGACCCAGCAGAGGAGCCTGAGAAAGGCCAGTCTGCACCCATGGAACAGCCTTAAATTGGCCTGGGGAGACTGGATGTCTGTCAGGCCCCATGCTGATGGAGCAGGCCCTTGGTACACGCTCCAGCGAGCGTACAGCCTTTCAGGGGGCGGGGTGGGCGCTGCACCCCCACAGCCGAGCCAGCCACTCCTCGGGGAGGAGGCATGTGGGGAAGGCTGTCTGTCTCTCAACAAGCCACTCCCCCACACAGAAAGGAGAGGAACAGCAGGGGCCAACCTCAAAGTCCAGCTGAAGAACCCTTGTTCACCTTTGTCCTACTCCCGCCAGTCTTTTTCCCCGTGTGTACAAAGTGGTTCCCTTAAACACTGGGACAGTAGTTCATATGCTGTTCCCATTACTTAGTAAATAGTCTGCATTAGTTTCCTGCTGGCTGAAGGGCCCACGCACTGGGCGGCTGAGATGACACAAGCCTACTGTCTCCCAGGTCTGGAGGCTGGAGTCTGCTCCCTCTGAGGCTGTGAGCAAGGATCTGTTCCAGGCCTCTCCCGAGCTCCTGGAGCTTTGCTGGCCCTTCTTGGGGCTCCCAGGCTTATAGCTCCATCCCCCCGACTCTGCCTTCATCTTCACACGGTGTCCTTCTTGCATGCCTGTCTCTCCGAATGTCGCCTTTCTACGTGGCACCAGTCATATTGGATTAGGGCCCACCCCGATGATGTCACTTTAACCTGATTACTTTGTTAAAGACCTTTTCTTCACAATAAGGTCACATTCTGAGATGCTGGGAGGTTAATCCAGATTTTTACAGGAGGATGAGGAGTTTAACCTGTAACATACATCAAGAACATTTCTCAGTATCATGAAATGTTCTGACATTGTGGTTTTCAAATGTTTTTGTACTTAGAGTGGAACCCTTTTAACAATGAAATATTGAAGTCCGTGTGTGTGTGTGTGTGTGTGTATCTGCATGTGTATGTATCTGCATGTGTGTGTATGTGCGGGTGTGTGTCACAGTATTAGTTATTAATATTAACTGATGAAATGGTTAATAGTTAATAATTGATTGTCTCCACTGTTCCCAGAGGTGTGGGGAAATAAGTGACTTTTAATTTTATATTTGTCTTCTTCATATTTTCCACAATTGAACATGTAATACTTATTAACTATTGATACTCATTAATATTAATCACAAAAATTAAATTGTGACTTAATTAACAAGTTAATGCAGCTCATGCTGTACTCACAACAACCCAGCCCGGTGAGGTGGGTGTTACTACTTTCTGCATTTTCCTGGGTGGCGAAACTAAGGCTCAGAGAGGGCAGGTAACCTGCTCAGAGACACACAGCTAATGAGAAATATAGCTCGCTCAGTCTGATGCCAGAGCCAGCCCTTGGGAACCCTCCACTCCACTGCCATCCTGAGGTTCTAGAAAGAGATGTGTCAGTGGAGTGAAGGTGAGGGAGAGTGAGGCAGGGTCTATTCGTAGTGAGCATGAACAAAGTACTGGATTTTCTACTGTGTCATTTAACACTGCTCTGTCTTCCTCTTTCATTTTAACTCAGCTTTCTGGGGCACCCCTGTCGCCATCTGTGTTCAGTTGCAGCTCTGTCGGGCTCTTCTAAATAGGGGTGTGGAATGGGGCAGCGGGTGCTGATGGCACAGCTGGAAGGTGAAGGAGCTTTCTGGGTGCGATCAGGACCGGCTGCCCCGTGGGCTCCAATCAGATGACCACAGCGGAGGGGGAGCAGACCTGATTTGTTTGGTTTTTTTTCCTGGGCTGGTCATTTCTTGGAAATCGAGATTCTTTACCTTAGTTTGGCTCTTAACTAGTTTTAAGCACCATCAAAAGGAAGAAAAAGAAGCAAGAAAGGGGTAAAAGGTGGAGTGGTGATGGCAGGGGCCCTTTCTGGCTGTGTGAGCAGGGGCAGAGGCTGAGCCCCTCCGGGCCTGAGCTGTCTCGTGTATGAAGTATTCCACACGGGCTTCCCTCTCGGGCTCGCCAGATTTGATGAGATGACTCTGTGCCCACACTTAGCACATTCTCCTCCATCCCTGATTGGCGCTTCCCTCGTTCCCAGAAGAGATATTATCACTTGGGTGCTGAAATAGGATATTTCAAAAGTGCTTAAATATTCTCATGGTTATTTGGGTGTCAGTCAGTTCAGTCGCTCACTCATGTCTAACTCTTTGCAACCCCATGGACTGCAGCACACCAGCCTTCCCTGTCCATCACCAACTCCTGGAGCTTACTCAATCTCATGTCCATCAAAGTCGGTGATGCCATCCAACCATCTCGTCCTCTGTCGTCCCCTTCTCCTCCTGCCTTCAATCTTTCCCAGCATCAGGGTCTTTACCAATGAGTCAGTTCTTCATATCAGATGGCCAAAGTACTGGAGTTTCAGCTTCAGCATCAGTCCTTCCAATGAACACCCAGGAGTGATCTCCTTTAGGATGGACTGGTTGGATCTCCTTGCAGTCCAAGGGACTCTCGAGTCCTCTCCAACACCACAGTTTAAAAGCATCAATTCTTTGGCGCTCAGCTTTCTTTATAGTCCAACTTTCACATTCATATGTGACTACTGGAAAAACCATAGCTTTGACTAGACAGTCCCTTGTTGGTAAAGTATTGTCTCTGCTTTTTAATATGCTGTCTAGGTTTGTCATAGCTTTTCTTCCAAAGAGCAAGTGTCTTTTAATTTCCTGGCTGCAGTCACCATCTGCAGTGATTTTGGAGCCCCCCAAAATAAAGTCTCTCACTGTTTCTATTGTTTCCCCATTTATTTGCCATGAAGTGATGGGACCAGATGCCATGATCTTTTTGTGAATATTGTGAATTCATTTTGTGAATGTTGAGTTAAAGACAACTTTTTCACTCTCCTCTTTCACTTTCATCAAGAGGCTTTTCAGTTCTTTGCTTTCTGCCATAAGGGTGGTATCATCTGCATATCTGAGGTTATTGATATGTCTCCTGGCAATCTTGATTCCAGCTTGTGCTTCATCCAGCCCGGCATTTCATATACTCTGCATATAAGTTAAATGAATATACCGCCTTGATATACTCCTTTCCCTATTTGGAACCAGTCTGTTGTTCCATGTCCAGTTCTAACTGTTGCTTCTTGACCTGCATACAGATTTCTCAGGAGGCAGGACAGGTGGTCTGGTATTCCCATCTCTTGAAGAATTTTCTACAGTTAATTGTGTTCCACACAGTCAAGGCTTTGGCGTAGTCAATAAAGCAAAAGCAGATGTTTTTGTGGAACTCTCTAGCTTTTTCGATGATCCTGCAGATGTTGGCAGTTTGATTTCTGGTTCCTCTGCCTTTTCTAAATCCAGCTTGAACATCTAGAAGTTCATGGTTCATGTACTGTTGAAGCCTGACTTGGAGAATTTTGAGCATTACTTTGCTAGTGTGTGAGATGAGTGCAGTTGTGTTGTAGTTTGAACATTCTTTGGCATTGCCTTTCTTTGGGATTGGAATGAAAACTGACCTTTTCCAGTCCTGTGGCCACTGCTGAGTTTTCCAGATTTGCTGGCATATTGAATGCAGCACTTTCACAGCATCATCTTTCAGGATTTGAAATAGCTCAGCTGGAATTCCATCACCCCCACTAGCTTTGTTCATAGTGATGTTTCCTAAGGCCCACTTGACTTCACTTTCTAGGGTGAGTGATCACTCATCTGGGTGAGTGATCACCCCATCATGGTTATCTGGGTCATGAAGATCTTTTTGTATAGTTCTTCTGTGTATTCTTGCCCCCTCTTCTTAATATCCTCTGTTAGGTCCATACAATTTCTATCCTCTATCATGCTCATCTTTGCATGAAATGTTCCCTTGGTATCTCTAATTTTCTTGAAGAGCTCTCTAGTCTTTCCCATTCTATTGTTTTCCTCTTTTCTTTGCATTGATCGCTGAGGATGCTTTCTTTTCTCTCGTTGCTATTCTTGGGAACTCGGCATTCAAATGGGTATATCTTTCCTTTTCTTCTTTGCCTTTCACTTCTCTTCTTTTCTCAGCTATTTATAAGGCCTTCTTGGACAACCATTTTGCATTTCTTTTTTGCATTTCTTTTTTGGGGGGATGATCTTGATCCCTGCCTCCTGTACAATGTCACAAACTTCCGTCCATAGTTCATCAGACACTCCGTCTATCAGATCTAATCTCTTAAATCTATTTCTCACTCCCACGTATAATTGTAAGGGATTTTATTTAGGTCGTACCTGAATGGTCTGGTGGTTTTCCCTGCTTTCTTCAATTTAAGTCTGAATTTGGCAATAAAGAGTTCATGATCTAAACCACAGTCAGCTCCAGTCTTGTTTTTGCTGACTGTGTAGAGCTTCTCCATCTTTGGCTGCAAAGAATATAATCAGTCTCATTTCAGTGTTGACCATCTGGTGATGTCCATGTGTTGAGTCTTCTCTTGTGTTGTTGGAAGAGGGTGTTTGCTTTGACCAGTGCATTCTCTTGGCAAAACTCTGTTGGCCTTAGACCTTCTTCGTTTTGTACTCCAAGGCCAAATTTGCCTGTTACTCCAGGTAGTTCTTGACTTCCTACTTTTGCATTCCAGTCCCCTATAATGAAGAGCACTTCTTTTTTGGTTGTAGGTTCTAGAAGGTCTTGTAGGTCTTCATAGAACCATTCAACTTCAGCTTCTTCAGCATTACTGGTCAGGGCATAGTCTTGGATTACTGTGATATTGAATGGTTTTCCTTGGAAACCAATCAGTCATTTTTGAGATTGCACCCAAGTACTGCATTTTGGACTCTTGTTGACTATGATGGCTACTCCATTTCTTTTACGGGATTCTTGCCCACAGTAGTAGGTATAATGGTCATCTGAGTTAAATTCACCCATTCTGTTTATTTGGGTGTAAACAGACTTAAATATGGATTCACAGGTGCCTGCTGGAAGCCAGAACACTTCTGTAAGTGCTGAAGGAGTGGTCCATTCACTATGTGATTCTTCCCCTCCCATTATTTCTTGATCCCCAAGACACTGGTCTCTATCAAGGTGTTAGGTGATGATTTGAAAACATTTGTAAGCATTTTTGTAGGAGGCAGCAGTTCTACTGGGCAGTGCTTTGGGGAGGAACCAGTGAACTTGGCTGTCGAAGGTTTGGGTTCAAATCCAGGCAGGCTGTGGGTCTCAGATCCTCTCTCTTCTTCCGTGTAAAATGGGGCCATAAATGACTTCCCAGAGGGTTTGTGAGAGTTTTAATGCAGTGAATATTAGGGGCACTAGAGTGTTTCACTCTTAAAAGCACTAAGTTCATGATGGCATTTTTTATAAAGGATGGGCCAGGCTGCGTCTGGGAAATGCCCATCCCTGGAATGGGATGGGTCAGCCCTGGTGACCTCTCACAGCTGGGGGATGGGGAGGAGTGGTTCCTGAGGAGGCTGAGCAAGAACAGCAAGAACACTGGAAGGAATCTGGCAGATGGCACCATGGGTCTGGGTGCTGCCCGTGAAGGGAGGGCAGCAAAGTCAGTGGTGGGAGGAGGGGCCTGTGGCCTGTGTGTCCCCCTGAGCCGGGCTTTGTCCATAGGCAATATCCATTCTTTTCTCTCCACTTGAAGAAGCCCATTTGCCAGCTAAGTTCACTGCCATGGGGACAGACTCCAGGCTCCAGGCTTCCCTTCACCCCCTCCTCCACCCTCATTCCTTTGAGCTCCATCCACCCCACCAACCGTGGTGCCCAGCTCAGGGACAAGGAGCGTTATGTCCATGAATTCAGAAAAACACATCGACAGGAAACTGGCACTGGCTGGCCTCAGCCCCACAGAGAGGTGCCACTCACTGAGCACCTACTGTCTAGGACCTTCTCAACAGTGAGAAGAACGGCTCCACTTCACAGATGGGGCAACTGAGGCCGGGAGAACTAAGGTCAGGGACTGCAGACCAGAGGGGCTGACCTGGGATTGGCGTCCACATCTGCCTGCCTCTTTTCTAACTGTGACGACTGCTGGCAACTTACCTCATTGTCTTTGGGTCTTTGGTCCTCAAGCAGTTCAGTTCAGTTCAGTCTCTCAGTCGTGTCCAACTCTTTGCGACCCCATGGACTGCAGCATGCCAGGCCTCCCTGTCCATCACCAGCTCCCAGAGTTTACTCAAACTCATGTCCATTGAGTCGGTGATGGCATCCAACCATCTCATCCTCTGTCGTCCCCTTCTCCTCCTGCCCTCAATCTTTTCCAGCATCAGGGTCTTTTCCAATGAGTCAACTCTTCGCATCAGGTGGCCAAATTATTGGAGTTTCAGCTTCAACATCAGTCCTTCCAATGAACATTCAGGACTGATTTCCTTTAGGATGGACTGGTTGGATCTCCTTGCAGTCCAAGGGACTCTCAAGAGAGATCCACAAGATGGGGTAATAATAGCACCTGCAGCATAATCATTGGGAGACTTCGATGGGTTTGTCCTGTGAAAGGCTGACCACAGCACCTGATGAGGGGCGCAGGTTAGCAGGATCGCCTTTCCCACCAGTAAGCACTCGCGCTTCTTATGCCTCATCACCTGGAGGAGAGGAAGATGTGAGATGTGTGATGGGCATCTTCAGTCTCTAAAGAGCCTTCTGTGTGGCCGGGAAAGTGGGCTCATTTGGGGCGGCTTCAGGATGCTGGAGGCACTCACAGAAGAGGGTGGCCCTTTTAGTTTGTGTGTGTGTGGCTTGAAATAGGAAGTGCTTTCTCAAGTAAGGTTGCCCTGGGGAGCAGATGACCCCATGGGGGCCTTCCTGTCCCTGGAAGGACTTTGGAGAGAAGCTGGAAGGCCTGCGTGAGGGCTCCTATGACAGGCCGCAGGTTCCCCACCCACTGGCCTCGTCTTTGTTTACCTTATTTGTTCATAAAGATGCTAATCCTCTTCATGAGGGCTCCACTCTCATTATTTCCCAAAGGTCCCCTTCCTAATACCATCACATCAGACATTAGAATTTCAACCTATGAATATTGGAGACACACAAACATTCAGTCATGATCTTGTGTGTGTGTGTACTCAGTCCTCTGTGGTGTATGTGTGTGATGTGTACATTGCACGTGTGTTTCAGGACAATGTGTGTATTGTGGTATATGTATGTTGTGTGTGTGTGTGTGTGTGTGTATGCAGTGTGTGTGTTTCTTTGCATGAATGTGTGGCTTGTATGTTGGGTGTGTGTTTCAGTATAATGTGTGCATTGTGAGGTGCGTGTATGTGTTTGTGTGATGTCTGTAGAACATCAACAGAATCTACCCCAGCCTGTCACTAGAGGGATCCTCAGAGGTTCCTTGGGCACAAAATGTATAACCTGGACTAGCAAAAGGAGGTCAGCCTGCTGCAGGCCCCGCGGTGGAAAGGTCCACAGCTGAGAGACTTGGTAGCAAGGGTCGCAAGACCCAGCTCAGTGGGAGTGGGTGGCCCTGGGTGTAGGGAGAGTCTTGTGGCGGGGGTGGAATCTTGGCTCTGGTGGCCCCTGGAATGAGGGAGTACTAGGTGAAGGGTCGGCCAGCCCAGGAGGGGGCACCCAGCTGCTATGATGAATGACATCACTGCCCAGCCGTGGGGGCCATGCAAGCTGAGGGCATCTGAGTGCACCCGTGGTGACCGCGTGGGTGGTTCCCACCCCACAGCCTCTGAAGCGCCTGGCAAGCTCTGCTGACCACCTGGTGGGATTGGTGGAGTGATGAGTTCTCCTCTCCCCACTGGGATGCCACTCCCAGTGACCCCAGGCAGGCTCGCACCTGTCTGGGCCTCAGCTTCCTCATCTGTAGAATGGGTCTGTTCTCCTGTGGTGACCCCCAACCCTGTTGGCCTCCTAGTCCGGGTGGTGGCTGAAAGTCTTCCTGATGAGGCTTGGGCTGCAAGGACACTCTGACCTTGCCTGTGGGGCCAAAGAGGGAGGAGGCCTGGCCTGGGTCGAGTCCTGGGGGGGAAGTTAGGAGGTAGCTGGGGGTGGCTCTGTCAGGCAAGGGGAGACGTGTGCTGAGGACTGGAGGGGATGGCAGGCGTGGCCCACGGTGGCTCCTGCTGGCTCGGGCTGGGTCGTGGGGCTGCATGGAGGGCTGCCGTCTGTGCCCGTGGGCCCTGACCCCTGCAGGCGGTCAGCAGGGAGTGGTGGGGAGGGTCACCCCACTGCCCCTGGGTGAGGGGGGCCGCATGCAGGCCAGGAGACGGGGGAAGCCACGGTCAGGCAGGAAGGGGTGAGGGCTGGCCAGAGCCATTGCAGGAGGGGACACCGCTGAGAACCGGTGAGAACAAGGCTTGGTGGCCCGGACACTTGAGGGTCAGGAGCCCTGGGGGCCAAGGTGAAGACTGAGCGCCACCCAGAGGCTGTAGAACAGGGCCCAGGTGGCCAGGCGCTCCCGGATTGCTGGGGCCGGTGGCTGTTCTGTCATCACTTCTGAGACCCGCCAGCTCCGGGGTCCTGGGGTGTGTGACGGGACGCAGAGGCCCTGGAATCCTGGCTGCCGGCGGTCTGCCCTGGAGGTAGCTGTGATGCCAGTCCCCACACACTGGAGGCGTGGCCCGCTCCACTTTGTGGCTGGAAAGTCCTCGGAAATTACAGAGGTTGGTGGCAGGGCTGGGCTGAGTGACTGAGCCCTGCTTCTCGTTCTGGGTCCCCCTCCCAGCCCTTCACACCTGAGCCCCGAAAACGTGTCAGGACAGCCCTGACTCCGTTGACTTTACTTATCACTTCTTATAACTGTTTTGAAACTTCCATTGACTATTTCACACCCGTGTTGTATAAGAAAAGAGCATGGATGGTGAGCATGAGCACCTTATTAATTTGTTATAACTGGAGAATGAGATGTCCTCAGAATGTTAATATTTTAGGCCTTGCAGGCTTTTTAAGTGTTAACAGAATTATTATTTACTCTATTTTTTTCCGGGGGGTGGGAGGGTGTGGCCAAAAAACTTTGCTCTCTAGAAAAATCTCTGCTCTCTTTTCATTTTCCTATCTGTTTGCCTCTTGCAGAATACCACCTGCCAGTTGTGTGGTGTGTTCTGCTGTTGTTTTGTCCTTCTAATGTCCTTGTTCTCTAATTTTTTTTTTTATTGGAATGTAATTGCTTTACAGTGTTATGTTAGTTTCTGCTGCACGGTGAAGTGAATTTGTTTCCCTTCTGCTCTGGGCTGGGCGGACGGACCCCTCAGCTTGCTAACCTTGTGTGTAAATCATGAGATGGCAGGCTATGAGGGAGGGAAGGACAGGAGAGTTGCCTGAGGGGTGGTGTGTGCTGGCTTATGACTGATGTGAAAGGCAGCCAGGAAAGCGGCAGGGCTCAGCGCTAAGAAGCTAAGTTATCGTAAGTCATTAAACAAAGTGCTGACTGTGTGCCCTGAGCTTTTTTCCCCCTCCTTGCCAATGTATCGCTTTCCAGTGGCTGCCATAAAGAATTCCCACAAACGGAGTGGCTTAAAACAACAGAAGTTTACTTTCTTACACTTTTGGGAGGTCAGAAGTCCAAGGTCAAGGTCACCCTAATCTTGGATGCTCTCATCTTGGGATCTTCAACTTGATTACATCTGCAGAGACCCTTTTTCTAAATCAGGGCATGTTCCCGGCTGCCAGGAATAGGATGTGAACATATCTTTTGGGGGCCACCGTTCAGCCCACTCTAGTCCTCATCAGCCAAAAGCTGACCCACGTTGCTTGGGACCTGCTGCCCAACCAAGCACCCTCAGAGTCACGCTTAAACTCCTTCTAGGGCCAGCGTCACCGGCGCACAGCGAGGTCATAGAGGCCGTCCGGGGGCCCACCCCTGATTTAATGCTCCGTGTCATCGTCATGAAAGTCTGAATAGCTTTTGAACCCAGACCCTTGCATTTCCATTTCGCACTGGGCTGCATATTCTAAAGCTGGTCTTGACCCGGTCTGTGATCTGCAGGTCCCAGGAGATCTGACACATTTGCACCCCTTGTCTCCCTCCACTGATGACTTTAGTGATACTTGTTATAGGTTCCAATACCCTGTTTCCTCTTTCTTTTTAGCACCAGTCACAGTCGAGGGTTATTTATGTGTTCATTTCCCTGTCTCCCTGGCTAGAAACTTCTGTGATGGCCGGGACCCTGTCTGCTCTGCCGTCGCCCCCCAGGGCTAGCGTGATTTCTGGAATGTACCTTCTCGGGTCCGCTGTCCTTCCCAGCATGGCACCGAGCAGTCACATCTCCTGGCTGAGACTCGGGCTCCTCTATGAGGACTGGGCTGTGCTGGGCTCTGCAGGCCGCCATGAGCTCTAAACGAAAAGCCCTGGCACAGATTGGGCACCAGGCTCATCTCAGGTGGAAGCGTGACCTACAGCTGCTCCTGGGGGCGGGTGGGGCAAGGCCTTTGCAGAAGTCACTGGCTGTGGGCTGATCACAGTGACGTCATGTGGCACTCTAAGCCTTGGGCCGGACTGGCCTTGGGTGTGTCCCTGACACAAGGCCGAGTGTGACTGGGCCCAGAACCCTAGGTACCTTCCCCTCTTGCGTCCCGTTCATCTCAACATTAATTGAGGCCCCGGCCTGGCAGATGTTGAAGGTGGGTGTTGAAAGCTCTGGGCTTGGCCTTATTGGAGTTTATTCCTCCTGGAAACGGTGAGCTCAGACTTTGGGCCGAGCACAGAGTGAAGCAGACAAAGCTAGCAGTCAAGTCCTGTCCCTGAGTGGTTGATCATCAGGTGGGGCTGACAAATGAGCAGACACACAGGGCAGCCTTCAGTCTGTAGTTGTGGGGGCTCAGAGGAGGCACCTGACCACCATGCAGGGCATCTGGGGAGGCTTCCTGGAGGAGGCATAATGGGAGTTGACCGTGAAAGGGGGTGGGGAATTGGCTTTCTCTGTCAGAGAACTGCATTCACCATGGCCTGCTGGGGAGTGTATCGGGCCTGGAGTGTGAGGTAGGCAAGGGAAAGGTGGTGGGGTGGGGCATTGGCGTGACTCAGACCCTGAAAGGCTTGCACCCTTTCAGGGGTCAGGGTTCTCTTCAGAGGCAGCCTGAGCCTTAGATGGCTTCTAAGCAGGAGAGTCTCTGTGACATTCCCTTTTGAGGCCTCAGTTTTCTCATCTGTAAAGTGAGGGATGTGTGCTGAGCTTCTAATGAGATGACGCACTTTTCCAAGGGGTTGGGAAAGAAACTGGGTCATCCCCAGGCACGGCCTCCTGTCTCTGCCCTTTGGCTCTTCTGCTGTTGGGGTCAGGAAAGCCTGACCAAGGGGGCCTTGGGTCCAGCCGGTCCAGGGTCTGATAAAAAGGTGGTATCTGGGACTGGCCCCAGAGACTTCACAGCCACTGTTCTCATGACCCCCAGACACTCCTGGGTTTCCATTCCCGTTCCCACTGCTGTCCATGGCCGGGTTGCCGTCCCAGGGCCTCAAGGAGTGGTGGTCCAGTCTGGCTACCTGTGTCCAGCCTGCTGCGCTGCCTCGGACAGATGCTTTACCTCCCTGGGCCCAGAGCCTCATCTGAAACCTCCCTTTTCCCAAGCACCTTCAGTGATCACGGGAGGGACTGCTGGGAAGGAAAGGGGCCCTCCCGTCTGTCAGGCCGCTGGCAGGCTGTGACAGTGTGAAACCAGGTACACTCTGCCTTGATACCATGGTTTCTAGCGGTGCCCAGTCCAAGTACAGATCACCTTGGCCTTCATGGAGACAACTGGAGGCTGTCATTGCCCCTCCTAATAGATTCAGCTTTGTTTTGTTTAGTGAGTGTCTTCACTGGGCCAGGCACCTTGCCAGCACTTCAAATTCTGGTCCTTATGAAGTCAGTGCTGTCGGTCCCGTTAAACAGATGTGAAAACCGAGTCTTAGAGAAGTTCAGTGATCCAGTCCCAGGTCTTCGTCATTCTAAAGGATGGCCCTCTGTCCTTTTCTGGGGTGACAGGGGCATCCTGCAGAATGGTCAGCTGTGTCCTGGGGGTGAGGCCTTTAACCTTTCCTCTCAAGGAAGCATCTTTCCCTTCAGGGAAGCCGTGAGAGTCAGGTGGAGCTGGAGCTGCGTCCCGTTCCACCTGGAGGGCAGCTGGCCGCAACAGCTTCTTTCTCCTGTCCTTCCCAGCTAGAGCCAGCTAGTTTCCTGAAACTTGCTCGCTCACCTTCCTTTGGGGCTTCCCTCATAGCGCAGTTGGTAAAGAATCTGCCTGCAATGCAGGAGACCCCGGTTCAATTCTCGGGTCGGGAAGATCCGCTGGAGAAGGGATAGGCTACCCACTCCAGTCTTCTTGGGCTTCCCTGTGGCTCAGCTGGTAAAGAATCCGCCTGCAATGCAGGAGGCCTGGGTTTGATCCCTGGGTTGGGAAGATCCCCTGGAGAAGGAAACAGCTTACCCACTCCAGTATTCCGGCCCCATAGTCCATGGGGTTGCAAAGAGTTGGACAAGACTGAGTGACTTTCACTTCGCTTCACTTCCTTTAAGAAAAACACCATCATTTTTTTTCTGTAAAATAGTAATAGAAAATTCAATTTACTCAGAAGAGTATAAGAAGAAAAAGGAACTGCTGTCGCATCATCACTTGGCTGTCCCTGCCGACACCTGGGAGGTGCGCCTACCTCGTCCTCATCTCTGTGTCCCCAGAACTCAGGGCCCGGCGCCGAGCAGCTGCTCAACACATAGTTATGACCAAACAAAAAAGATGAACAAGCGCAGTTCAGAAAATTGCAATCACAGATCATATTTGTCCTTTGACGCGGCCTTTTTCACTCTTGATGATGCTGGCCTTTCTCCCTGTGGGATTTGCTCTCACTGCCTGGATGTAATTTACCTGCCACGTCTGTTGTGGCTGAGCGTTTCGTCGCTGGGAAGAACATCCGCGTGTTTGTCCAGAGACCGAATCTCTGCTTAGCTA
Source organism: Dama dama (assembly GCF_033118175.1). Lineage (NCBI taxonomy): Eukaryota > Metazoa > Chordata > Mammalia > Artiodactyla > Cervidae > Dama > Dama dama. Next base: position 13,838,422 of record NC_083686.1, on the reverse strand, counting down.
AAGTGCCTTCTTAGAAGGGGCGTTGTGGGGCCACAGGATGGAACAGAAGGGGCAACCTCCCCTTTCCTGGGTGTCTGGAAGATGCTTGCTGCTCCTTGGGCTGTGGGGGAGACACAGGCAGAGGCCCAGGCTGATTTCTGAGAAGCGCTGTGGTTGCAGGAGCAGGCAGGTCAGAGGAGAGAGGAATGAATTACGGTTTGTGCTCTCCTAAGTCCAATCGGAGCAAATGGAGTTCATCCTCCTCTGAAGACAGAATGTACCTTTCTGGAATCGATCCGGGGTTGGGAGGGGAGGTTGATGGATACTCCAAGTAAACCTCCATGGCACGCTGAGAGACAGCCTCCATTACTGCCTTCCCAGATTCCTAGTTGGATGGACATCCTGGGTCCCCAGGGCTAGCAGGTCACGCTGGACTGGAGTTCATGGCCATTGCACATCCCTAGCTCACCAGACCCACTGGCATTGATGAGAGCCCCCCCTCCCCCACTGCCTGCCCCATACCTCCCCCTGGACCCCTCCCAACTCCCACACCACCAAGCAGCCCCTGCCCAGGCCACGGACCCCATGCTGCTGAATCCGATGGCCAGTCTTCCTCTGTACCTCTCGGGAGCTGCCCGTCGAGTCCTTCCTTCTTCTAGAAACACTTTTTTTCTCTTAGCTTCCCTGGTTCTCTGTTTTTCTCCTTCTGTCTACAGACTTCTTATTTACCATTTTCCTTGCTGATTTTGTGTCTCCTCCCTGACCTCCCAAGGTTGGTCTGCCACCACTCTGGAATGCTCTCTTGTTTTCCTCTCTCCATTTTCTCCCAAGGCTTCCCCAGTGGCTCAGACGGTAAAGCATCTGCCTACAATGTGGGAGACCCGGGTTTGATCCCTGGGTCGGGAAGATCCCCTGGAGAAGGAAGTGGTAATCCACTCCAGTACTCTTGCCTGGAAAATCCCATGGACGGAGGAGCCTGGTAGGCTGCAGTCCATGGGGGTCACAAAGAGTCAGACATCACTGAGCAACTAAACTTTCTTTTCCACTTACTAGATGTGTGGCCTGAGGTAGCTCACTTAGCTTCTCTGTGACTCACTTGCCTCATCTCTATGATGGGTCTGATAACTACCTACCTCTCCAGTTCCTGCAAGGATGATATGCTCCCCTTCTCTCATCACAGGATTTGGCACGTAATAGGTGCCTTGTAACTGTCCTCTGTGGTCACTCATTCATTCTCTGATTCACTCAGCAAGTGTTGTTGGGGTGCCTCCTGCATGCTGGGCTCTGTTCTAAGCGCGGAGAACACCGAGAGAACTAAACAGATGTAGGCCCTGCTTACTTGAAACTCATATCCTGGGGTAGGGGAAATAGACAGGAAGTAAGTGAATGTCCATTTGTCACATGGAAAGCAGTAACAGGGCAGAGCGAGGGGCAGGGGGCCCAGAGTCAGGCTCACAGCACAGAGCAGCCTGGGGTTGGCTGGGCACAGCGCTGGGAGCTGGGAGCCTGTACTGCCTCGCCCCAGGCTGGCTTGGGCACCTCCGCTGGGCCCAGAGCTGGCGGTTCTCGTCAACCAGTGCTGGGCTAGTCCTGGGAGTGCGGAGGGAACCACTAACCATAAAGGTTAGACTCCATAAAGGAGTCTAAAAGCCCAGTTTTCAGCGTGCAGTCCTTAACCTGCTCCGGCTTTGTGCTCTCGGCGCACAGTGTGATACCAGGTGGGCTGTACCTTGATACCACGGGACCCCCTAGGCTCCTGCCTTAGGAGCAGGCATCCAGTGACTGAGGCTCAGTGACATTTGCAGACCAAGGCTTACAGCTGCGTAGGTGGCATAGTCTCATCTGGACGAGGCCAGGCCTGGACCAGGCAGAGCTACTCAGTGAGGAGTGGTCACAGGGAACCTCACCTGGGAGCATGGGAGACATGCAAATCGGATCCCAGGACCATAATAAGCTTCCAGATGATTCTGCTGCAGCCCTAGCTGGACAAGTGCTCGGTCAGTTTTGGATGGTAGGGCATCCTTGGGTTAGCAGTGCAAGCTTAGGGAGGGAGGCCTCGGTGAATGCTGGCTGCACTCCTTTCAGAGTGCCCCAGGCAAGAGGGACACTACCCGCCCCGCGCCTCTGCTGACCTGGTCTCTTCCTTCTCCCAGGACCCCAAGTGATGGTGGTTTACACGGAGGAGGAGCTGAGCCCTGTGAGACTGGTTAGCACGGCGGAGCTGGGAGCGGTGCCTGCTGGCTGGCGGGAGTGAACGTGAGATCTCAGCGTCTCAACTTGAGAGGAAGCATGTCTAAGAAAGGCCGGAGCAAGGGCGAGAAGCCCGAGATGGAGATGGACCCGGTGCAGATGGCCAACGAGGAGCTGCGGGCCAAGCTGACCAGCATTCAGATCGAGTTCCAGCAGGAAAAGAGCAAGGTGGGAGGCGCGCGGGTCTCCCGGCTCAGGTGAGGGGTGGGCTGTGAATTCCTGGTGGACAGACTGCCCCGGGAGGGTGTCTCCCAGGGCTGGGGTGGGATTGGACATTCCACCTCTCTGAGCCTCAACTTGCCCCTCAATAAGATGGGTATAACATCGGTACAGAGGCCACGAGGGTGTGAATCCTGTCCCACCCCCTACCTTTGGCTCTGATCTCAGGCCAGTTACTTCACTCTCCATACCATATCTCCCCTTGCCTGCAAGATGGGATCATAATAAGACCACCTGATGGGCTGGTGGTCAGGAGTGAGGGTGTAAATACAGATACATGAAGGGCTCGGTACGGAGCCGGGCTCTGTGATGGGAGCCTCTGCTCTGGTAAGGCAGGTATGAGCTTTGGAGCCAGTCAGTACAATGCCCAGGTGGGTGCCAGTCAAAGGGCAGGCATGATGGGCAGCCAGTGACAGTGGGAGGAGCCCAGGCTTTCTAATCTTGTAGACCTGGCTTTAGACCTCACCTAGGCTCCTGACTGACTTCATAATCTTAGACAAGTGATCTAAAGTCTCCGAACCTCCATTTTCTCATCTATAATATGGTATCATAATGACCGCCCGATTTAAGGTTGTCTTGGGCTTCCATAGTAGCTGTCGGTAAAGAATCTGCCTGCAATGCAAGAGACCCAGGTTTGATCCTTGGGTTGGGAAGATTCCCTGGAGGAGGGCATGGCAACCCACTCCAGTATTCTTGCCTGGAGAATCCCATGGACAGAGGAGCCTGGCGGACCACAGTCCATGGGGTTGCAAGAGTCAGATACAACTTAGCGATTAAACCACCACCAAAGATCTATAAAGAAAGCTGAGTGCCGAAGAATTGATGCTTTTGAACTGTGGTATTGGAGAACACTCTCCAGAGTCCCTTGGACTGCAAGGAGATCCAACCAGTCCATCCTAAAGGAAATCAGTCCTGACTATTCATTGGAAGGACTGATGCTGAAGCTGAAACTCCAATACTTTGGTCACCTGATGGGAAGAACTGACTCATTGAAAAAGACCCTGATGCTGGGAAAGATGGAAGGTGGGAGGAGAAGGGGACGCCAAAGGATGAGATGGTTGGATGGCATCACCGACTCGATGGACATTAGTTTGAGCAAGCTCCGGGAGTTGGTGATGGACCGGGAAGCCTGGTGTGCTGCAGTCCATGGGGTTGCAAAGAGTCAGACACGACTGAGTGACTGAACTGAACTGAAAGATCTCAGGTGATGGAAACGAAGAAAGCCCCCCCTTGCACAGCCACGGTCCTTTATGTTGGTGTGGTTCTGACCCGGGTGGTTTGAGGGAAAAGTAGGCAAGGTGGGAGGTGCTCTGCCAGCCCAGAGAGGAGCCGCCATTCGCTTGAGAAGAGAAAGAGGATGGGATTTGGGCTTGCTCCTGGGGGACTCATCTGAGAACCTTGTCTGGCTGGGGACATGAAGGTTGTACCCTCAGCCCCGCAGGTCCCCTCCTACCCTGCCCATAGACCTGAGGGCAGGGAGGGCCTGCCCCGGGAATAGCTGTAGGTGTCTGGTTGAGAGCTGGGACTCTGGCAGCAGCTGCAGTGCTGAGCAGGGTCCAGCTTCTGGGTGGGGAGGGGGCTGAGGCTTGGTCCTTGGCTCTGAGCGCAGCTCAAGACGGCTGCATGGAGAACAGGGGCAGAGTCCCCGAGCTGGGGCAATGAAGACTGGGCTTCTGGAGCTTGGGGACACGTGTGCCCCCTCCCGTGCCCAGACTCTCACGGGTTCCAGAGGCAGTGCAGCCAGAGTCTTTCAGCACAGCTGCTGGTGGTGCAGCCTGTCCACACCCTGCCCAGCCCAGGAAGGATTCTCCCGCCAGGATCCCCCGGGGTTATCCTCTGCCCAGCTGGGCCTGAGCCGCTGACTAGGAAGGAGCAACAGCAGCTGTGTCTGTGGGACCAGTGTCATTTGACCAGGTCTCCATCCCACCTCCACCACCTAATGCGCCTTGAGGTCTTGGGGCAAGCCAGGTAGCTGCCTAATGCCTCAGTTTCCCCATCTGTTAAATGGGGACATCTGATGTGTCTGCCTCCCTCAGTTGTCTAAGGAATGAATGAGAGTCATATCCAGGGCCCAGGGAACCGCCTGTCATGTGTAGTTACTCAGGGGTTGGCAGACATTTCTTATGTGTCTGCTACACAGGCTGCGCCAGGTACTGTGGAGGGCCTCCTCACCCTCGCAGTGATCTGTGAGGTTAGATGAGGCTCTCCCCACTTTGTTGTCCTTTAGTTGCTAAGTCGTGTCTGATTGTTTGCAACCCACGGACTGTAGTCTGTCAGGCTTCTCTGGCCATGGGATTTCCCAGGCAAGAATACTGGAGTGGGTTGCCATTCCCTTCTCCAAGGGATCTTTCTGATTCAGGGATCAAACCCACATCTCCTGAATTGTCAGGCAGGTTCTTTACTGCTGGGCCACCTGGGAAACCGCCTTCTCCCCACTTGATAGGTGAGCAGGCTGAGGGTCAGGGAGAAGAGGTGGCCGGGCTGCCGTAAACAAAATGCCACAGACCCGGAGGCTTCGACCACAGAGATTTATTTCCTCATAGTCCTGGAGGTTGGGAGTTTGAGATCAGGATTCAGGCAGAGTTGGTTTCCTCCTGGAGCCTCTCTCCTCGACTTATTCCTGTGTCCTCAGATGGCCTTCTCCGTGTGGGTCTGTGTTCTAATCTCTTCTTATAAGGGCACCAGGACCCCACCCTCATGACCTCATTTAACTTAGTGACCTCTTTTAAGACGGTCTTCAAACACAGTCACATTCTGAGGTTCTGGGAGGGATGGTAGTTAGAACCACCACACAGGAACTTGGTGGACATGATTCAGCCCATCACAGCAGGACAGTCCAGTCGTAGGTGTTGGCACGGGGTTGGAAGCCTGGCCTACGAGAACCCCAGCCTGTGCCTCCCTGTCCCCAGCACCTCCTGCCATCACATGCCCTGGCTGCCGTGTTCTCAATCCAGCCACCTTGTGGCCCTTCCAAGGGTGTGTGGAGAGGGGTTTCTGTTCTTGGAGAATTCAGCAATGTGTTTACTGGCTGGTATGACAACCTGTGAAAGTTGCTCAGTCCTGTCTGACTCTTTGCGACCGCATGGACTATACAGTCCATGGAATTCTCCAGGCCAGAATACTGGAGTGGGTAGCCTTTCCCTTTTCTAGGGGATCTTCCCATCCCAGGGATCGAACCGGGGTCTCCTGCATTGCAGGTGGATTCTTTACCAACTAAGCTATCACGACAAACATACATATAAACCTTACAACTGCATTTAACTGTTACATTTATATGATCTCGTGATACCCAGTTTTGACGCTGCAACATTTACAGTCTTGTTACTTCAGTAGAGGAGCCCATAGGATCAAGGGTTGTTGGGAACACACCTGTTGTTTCTTTGAGCCCCCCTGGGCCTGTGTCCCAGGCCTGAGCTGGGCATTTGGAGGTGACTCAGAAATGACCCCATTCTCAGACAGGCCGGGTGCTCAGATGCTCAGGGAGCTAGGCGGATGACAGTACTTGGCTTGTGGTACCAGGGATCTTAGGAAACCATGCAGTGGTCAGAGGGGCCTGAGAAAGCTTTGCAGAGGTGGTCTGGAGCCAACTCTGAAGGATTTTGCTAGCTGGTGAGAAAGGGAGCAGGATTCACATCATCCCAAGTATCCAGCATCACCTGGGGGCTTCCTCAGTGTCACCTGGGGTACCAGGTCACTGGGGGCAGAGTCCCTGACTTGTTGAGGCCCACATTCTGGGGTGGGTGGGGGCAGAGAGGGCAGTGGTCAATACATGGGCTCAAGACAGGCCATGGAGCTTCCAGTTGCTGCCCACCACTCGACAGCTGGTGATTCCTGCAATGAGCAGCCTATCTTGGTCTGGATCTACCGTGTCAGGGACTAATCCAGCTACAGAAGCGAGTCAGGCCCCATCCTGCCCTGCAGGGGCTGGCCTAGTGGGTATGCTGGGAGGGCTGGAACTGGGATGTGTTCTGTGCGGTGATGGAGGGAATCACACCCCAGGGACCCAGAGGAGGCCCTAACCCAGTCAAGGAAGGCTTCCAGACCCTCCTGGAGAATGGAAGGAAGGCACCAGGCAGAGGGACCAAAGAGCCTAGGAGCCGGGACCCCCAGGGGAATGGATGCTGTCATTGATTATTTACAAACTGCCAGGCCCATCATCCTTTCATTCTTTCTTTTGCTCAGTCCACAGCTGGTTATTGAGCATCTACCATGTGCCATGCCCTGTCCCAGAAACCGCGCTGTCCTGGAGACCCTCTCCCGGAGCAGGTGTCTAGTGGGGGAGGTGGGAAGCAAAGGCCGGGAGATGAACATGTGATATTTGTTCCATAGTGAAAAGTGCCAAGAAAGTAAGACTGGAGAAGCAGGTGGCGTGGGATTGGAGTAGGGGGGGCTCTTTTGGGAGGTGGTCGGCAACACAGGGGTGCTGCAGGTGGGGGAGGGCAGGCTGCAGAGACATGGCCACAAGCCCTCCAGGCAGAGGGAACAGCTCGGGAAAAGGCCTGCAGGTGGGAAGGTGCCTGCGTGTTCGAGGTGCAGCGGGGCAGGGAGGTGGCCTGAGCTGGGCAGTCAGGGAGAAGGACCAGAGAGCCATAAACCAGGGTCAGTCCTAGGGGCCGGGGAGGACTCCGGCTTGTGTGTTGCATGCGACAGAGCTCTCGAGGGTTTCTGTTTGTGTTCTTTTGTATTTTTTGTATGTGTCCATTCAGTCATTTATATCACTACGAACTCTCATTTTATACTTTGGGTTGTCATCCAATACTATTAGGTTGGCCAAACAAAAAAAGTTTGTTTGGTTAATGAATACGTTGTTCAACCAAGTTCTTGGTGAAAATGAAAAATGTCTTTTATTTTCACTTAAAACTGAGTGGACTTTTTAGCCAACCCAATACCTTATTTTGCTCAAACCTTTCCAGCTTTGGCCACTGGATCTCTTCTAGCTGGCTCCTGTGTCCCTTTGACACCCCTGCCACTGTGGCCTTTCTTTGTTAATTTATTCTCGGGCTCACCCATACTTTCTGATCCTGTAAGGTGCTCCTGGTTCATCTTGGATGTTCCCTTCCCCATCCCTAGAGCCACTCACTAAGGCTCTCTGGTCGCTTTTATTGGAAAATGGCTTGAGAAACCAAGATCTGGGCACTGGGGGTGCTTACCACTGCTGGCATGCCGTTACTTCTGGGCTTAGCTAGAAGAGCAAGGAAGTGTATGCATATATACTAACTGTGTATGTATACATATCTAAGATATTTCTAAATGTAACATCTAAATGAATGTTAAGTTAATGTTGAGTTCTTACTGATGTCCCCAGCCTAATCCACTACCACTTGGATCCTCTGGCCTCCTCCCCTTGCTTATGGTGTCCTCTCTCCAGCAGAGAGAGCCTGACCCCACCACCCACTTAGTTACTCAACACTCTGCACACACAGGGGTTTCAGAACAATTAGCCTGCACCCTGTGGATTCAGAGGATAGTGGAGGGAAAGTATCTAACATATGAGTTCAGAGGCCTGTGCTGGCCACCAGGGGGCGACTCGGGGCGAGTGCACAGGGGCAGAGGCAGGGTGATTGGTGAGGGGGTGACAGCCCTGGTCTCTTAAGAGGGCTGCAGCTGCCAGCTTGAGCCAGGGTGGTCGCAGGGATGGGTTGAGGAGCGGGGGAGACAGCCAAGCAGAGGCTGACTTCACTGTGCTGATTCGGGGCCGGTGGGCAGCGTTCTTCCTGCCAGCCCCTCCCTCTTCGATGCGTGCCCTTTCTCGGTCATTTTGCCCTTGTTGCATATAGAGCCCAGATGCTGAGACAAGGCTGGTAAGGTCCCCTGTCTCCTGCTGCCCCTCTGGACTTTGTGGGGCAGCTTAGAGGTGTCTGGCGAGTACAGTGACACCCTGACTTCTGTCAACCTGCTCAGTTGGATGGGGTAAGGAGGGGGTGCTCTGTGCACACGGGGGGGCCGCCCCCACCTCACCGTGCTACACTTGGGCCGTGATGCCCACAGAGACTGACAAATCTGAAATCTGCATAGTAGGCAGGCTGGAAGTTTCAGGGAGCATGGATCTCGCAGTAATGAGGCAGAATTCCTTTTTCATCAGGGCATCTCAGTCTTTTCTGATAAGACCTTCAGCTGATTTAAGGCCTTAAGTGAGGTCCACTCACATTATAGAGGCTCATCTGCTTTACTCCAGGGCTGCTGATTTAAATATTAATCATTAAAAAATACCTTCACAGCAGTATCTAGACTCGTGTCTGGTTGAATGACCTGGTACCACGGCCCTGCCCAGTGAACACATAACCATTAACCATCTCGAGGTTAGGTAATTTGCCAAAGGAAATGCGTTCATCGGCACAGATTCAGAATACAACAAGATCCCATCCTTCTGACTTCAGATCACTGTCATTGTTAACCCAGGAAGTCAGGACAGAGTTGCTCCCTCAGAAGGAGCATGCTGGAAGCACTTAGTTCCTCCCTGGGAAATCATGTTCAGTATTTAAAGTTCTGGCATCCTGGCCCTCGGTCCCTTAGGAAGAGGCCCATTCTAGCTCTCAGGCAAGATGGGCCTTCTGACTGTGTCCTTGTTTTTTTTCCGTGATTGTGTTTGATGTAAGGAGACTCGTGTCTTTGCCTGGTAGGTTTTATTTGCTCTTTTCCCTGCTGTTTTAAGTAAGGATTTGTCCACCCCAGGTAACATTGTAAAACTCCTCACCTAAAATTAATTTCAGCATGTTGGTGTGCTATAAACAGTGTGGTCCAGGGGAAATGATGCCACTTCCCATGGAAACAGCCTGTCCATGAGGGACGCATTTGTTTCGGTTCTTTGGAGATTGGTGTCATTTAGAAAACAAATGGATTCCTGTATAATGTGTGTAATTGTGTGATATTTGGAATGGAAAGATCGAATAAAGCCTTTTGGAGTATTTGAAGAAAACACTCCCTTGGCACATCTTACAAATAACGTTGTTTGCTGAATAGACAAATACATTCTGGTGGGACTGGCAGCCTGGCATCTGCAGAACACTTTCTCTGGGGCCAGAGACCTGGGAGTAAAGCCTGGCTCTACCCCTTGGCAGCTCCTCACCCCAGGCAGGTCACTGGGACATCTCTGAACCTTAGTTGCATGCATGCTCAGTCATATCCAACTCTTTGTCACTCTATGGACTATAGCCCACCTGGCTCCTCTCTCGATGGGATTTCCGAGGCAAGAATACCGGAGTTGCCATTTCCTCCTACAGAGGATTTTCCTGATCCAGGGATCAAACCCACATCTCTTGCATCTCCTGCATTGGCAGGCAGATTCTTTACCACTAAGCCACCTGGGAAGTCCGAACCTTGGCTGCTTCCTGGCAAAACAATTGTCCCCATCCTAGGGCAGTGAGGGGTTCATGCCGCTGTGGCGCTGGAGCCCCCCAGTCCCGGCTGGGGAGTGAGGGCACCTCTGTTCCCCACCACCACCCCTTTCTACCTCCAACTCCTCTGTCTCCTCTAACTCCAGAGCTTAGGGCAGGAGCACTGGAAATGTATTTCCGGTCTACACTTTGATGAGACAGATGATTACTGCAGGGCATATTTTGTGACTGATAAATTGTCCTTCCTCGGAAAAACTCCAAGTCGGAGGGGACGTCAGAGCCTGACCCTCCTCTCCAACACCTTCAGATGGCTTTCCACGACTGGGGAAATCTCAGTAAAACAGCAGGGAAGAGTCTGGACGGGGCTGATGGAGGTGGCCGCAGGGGGAACTGGAGGGTGTGGGCCCAGGAGGGTCTCAGGGGCCTGTCACACAAACAGGGACTTGGGGAGGTGGCAGCGAGCCTGGCCAGCACCCCCTGCCCTGGCCCTGACCCTGACCGAGTCTCCCCGCTCTGGCCGCAGGTGGGCAAGCTGCGCGAGCGGCTGCAGGAGGCCAAGCTGGAGCGCGAGCAGGAGCAGCGACGGCACACGGCCTACATCTCGGAGCTCAGGGCCAAGCTGCACGAGGAGAAGACCAAGGAGCTGCAGGCGCTGCGCGAGGTGCTCATCCGCCAGCACGAGCAGGAGGCGGCGCGCACGGCCAAGATCAAGGAGGGCGAGCTGCAGCGGCTGCAAGCCACGCTGAACGTGCTGCGCGACGGCGCGGCCGACAAGGTCAAGACGGCGCTGCTGGCCGAGGCGCGCGACGAGGCGCGCAGGGCCTTCGACGGCGAGCGCCTGCGGCTGCAGCAGGAGATCCTGGAGCTCAAGGCGGCGCGCAAGCAGGCGGAGGAGGCGCTCAGCAACTGCATGCAGGCCGACAAGACCAAGGCGGCCGACCTGCGCGCCGCCTACCAGGCGCACCAGGACGAGGTGCACCGCATCAAGCGCGAGTGCGAGCGCGACATCCGCCGGCTGGTACGTGCGCGGCCCCGCCCCACCTCGTGCGCGCGCCCGTCCTGCTGCGCACGCACCCCCGCGCGTCCCGCGCATGCGCGCCCTGTCCTGGTACACAGGCACCCCGTCCTCCCTGCCCACAGACAGCCCCTCCTTCCGCGCACACGCGCCTCATCCATCCCTGACGCATGCGCGTGACCTCTCTGCAAGCACGTGCCCCATCCTCCCCTCTTGGAGTAGTAAATGGGGGCCACTGAGCTCCCGGCCTGGCTCTTGGCCCTAGGGTTCCAGCAAAGTCCCTCCCATCCTGGGTGCAGAATGGAGGCTTTGGCAGGGCTCTCCTGTTGGTGGGAGACACCGTAAGAAATTGAAGGACTGGAGGCGGAAGGACCAGGTGTCCTTTTGAAGTCCTGTCCAGTTGTCCATCCCTAGACTGGTCACCAGCCAGTGACAGAGCATCAGTTCACATCTTAACAATCCACTACCAAGAAAGGCAGAAGAGATGCACTGATTTTAAATTTCTAATATATAGAAAATCTAAGCACATACCAGGACTGAGGTCTCAGAGGTGTTCCGCAGCCCCTTCCCCCTCCGTGCATGGAGGTGGTGTTGTCACCTAATAGGAAGAGAAGGCTTTGGAGAAGGTCTCTTCTGGGTGTGAATCTAGACTTCTTCACTTGTCAGCTGTGTGACCCCGATCAGGTTGCATACGGTCATTAAATCTCTGGTGCCTCATCTGCAGAAGGAGAAATGATCCCATATCTGTTCCAGCATGCTGAGAATTAAGTTAAGCCTCTATCAACAGCCTATAGTTTCTGTAATAAGAGACATATAAAATATGTTCCTCTGTCATAGGAAATGTATAAAAAAAGGGAAAGTGTTAGTCACTCAGTCGCTATAGCCATGGACTATAGCCCATCAGGCTCCTCTGTCCATGGGATTTTCCAGGCAAGAATACTGGAGTAGATTGCCATACCTTCCTCCAGGGGATCTTCCTGACCCAGGAATCGAACCCAGGTCTCCCACATTGCAGGCAGATTCTTTACTGGCTGAGCCACCAGAGAAGCCCCAGCAAATGTGTATTTAAGGGAAATAGAATGGGGAGAAGACAAGTATTTGCCCAAGAGATGGACTGAGCTTAATTTAAAATGTACCGAGGACTTGGTGTCTGTGTGTGTGTCAGTCACTCAGTTGTGTCCAGTTCTCTGCGACCCCATGGACTGTAGCCCCCCAGGCTTCTCTGTTCATGGGATTCTCCAGACAAGAATCCTGGAGTGGGTTGCCATTCCCTTCTCCAGGGGATCTTCCCGACCCAGGGATTGAACCTGGTTCTCCCACATTGCAGGCACATTCTTTACCATCTGAGGCACCAGGGAAGCCCAAGGACTTGGTATCTGTCTCCATTCCAGCGCCAAGTAGAAATATCCCCAGTTCCGATTGTCTCAGTGTGTGGGGGCCACTTAGGAGAATAGAGTGAAAAGAATTAGTGTCCATTTCCCCAGCTATTCCCCCATTTGATAAATGTCCCTCCTCAGAGAGGCCTCTTGGCAGACTGTTCAGAAGGTGGCCTGCATTTTGTTTCTTTGTCAGCTGAATTGGATTAGAAACGCAGGAAGGCTTCCAGGCTTCCGCTTACACATTTAACATGCCTCTTAAGAAACAATTGAGGAGAAAAAGGCAGTTGTGGTCAGTGTGGGGCCATTGGACTCATTCCTTAGATCAATTAGGATTAGGTCTGAGAACTCTGCTACACAGGGGCTTAAAATCTGGAATTTATTTCGCTGCGATGTGCAGAGTCTGGAAAGGGCTTCACAGAGCGTGCAGGCCACAGGGCCACTCAGCTCTCCCCTCAGAAAGGGCTCTGCAAGGCGGCCCTTTCCTCATGGCCCCTCCTGCTGCGGAGTGCCAGCCATCACATCTTTATCCCGGGTTGGCAGTAGGAGGACAGATGAAGGAGGGTGTAGTCGTCTTCCACCCTCCCGTGGTTGCTGGGAATCCTTGGCCTTCCTCTCCTCACACTGTATTACTCCAGCCTCCGCCTCCTTGTGGCCTTCTCCTCGCTACATGGCTGTGCCTTGTCCTCTTTTTATAAGGACACCTGTTAGTGGATCTAGCTGTGTTGTGTTAGTTGCATTAGTTGTGTTAGTTAGTCGTGTCCGACTCTTTGCGACCCCAAGAGCTCACTAGGTTCCCCTGTCCGTGGGATTTCCCAGGCAAGAATACTGGAGTGGGTTTTTATTCCCTTCTCCAGAGGATTGTCCCAAACCCAGGGATCGAACCCAGGTCTACCCACATTGCAGACAGATTCTTTACCATCTGAGCCACTAGGGAAGACCCACTCCAATCTTTTATGACTTCATCTCAGCTTAACATCTTAGTTACATCTGTAAAGATCCTATTTCTAACAGGTTCATATTCTGATTTTCCAGGTAGATGTGAAATTAGATGGGGACACCATTCCTCCACAGGTACCAAGGAGGAGAAGAGAATGGGTCTGGGGGTAGCAGCTTGATTCCTCAGACTTTGCAGTGAAGAAGCGCTAACAAAATTATCCCCAAATAGATGGATTTGTTGGGAGCTGGCCAAACTGAGGTGTTCACTGAGACACGTGAGCTGCTGGATGTGCTTGCTGAGAAGTGGCTAGATTCTGTGCCTCTGGGGCAGAGAGAGGGCATAGGGAGGGCTCTGGAGAGACTGGCTTGAGTCTGATTTATGGATCTGCTGCTGCCTAGAGTGTGGGCACATTCACTGCTCTGGGCCTCAAGCTTATCTGTAAAATGGGATAATGTCTACATAGAGGGTCTTTTAAAGACTGAGAAAGAGCATGTCTCTTAAGTACAAATGTTGTCCTGAGCTCACAGTAGCATGTAAGTAAGAAGTGATAGCCATCATCCAGACCGTTGTTTTTTCCCTGTCTGTTAGAATCTTATGGTTGCAAGTGACAGAAATTCAACTTCAGACCAGTTTTCTTGATTAAAGAAGCTGGACTAGCCTCAGGCACAGCCCCAGTGGGACTAACGATATCACCCAGGACCTGGGTTTCTTAGGCTCTGCCCTGTCTTTTATTGTTCTCAGACTTTAGACTCTCACTGCACTGGTGAGATGCCATCGTTGTGTCAGACTCTACCTCCTCACAAGAAACAGCCCAGAGAAAGTTAGAGAAGCTCTTTCTTAGCTCCTAAGGAGAAATAGGAGGGTCCTGGCAACACCCTCTTCAGGCTGTTGGCTCTGAGTGGGTCACTATCCATCCCTGAACCAATTACTAGTAAGGGGTCATGCAGGTGGTGTGAGCCAATCAGGGCCTGCCCTGGGAATTTGGAGTGGTTCAGCCCCACCCCTCTCCTGAACCACATGGTGAGAATGAGAGTGTGGGAGGAGGAGAAATGGATGCAGGGACCAATCCAGGAATGTCCCGCACACTCAGGTCATGGGGTTCGGGGACGCTCAAGAAGGCCACTGTCAGAAGTTCACCCTTCATCACCATCCTCAGGGCAGGGGGCAGATCACTAAGATCAGGCTGGGAACCAGACCAGAGTCAACAAATCAGAGTGTCTGCACAGCTGTGTGAGCTGGCAGGTCTCCTGACCTCTGGAACCTCAGGACTCTGGCTGGGGAAATGTGACAGCCTAGAAAATGTTGGCTCCAGAATCTATTTCACATTGTCCATCCATTCCTGGATGCCATCTCCACTAGTGGAGGCTGTTTTCTAGGAACCTCCGCCATGTGATTGGGTTTAAGCCCTTTGTTCACTTCCTGGAATCAAGTAGGGAACTGATGCTCTTCTAAGCTGAGAATTTCCGGAGACATCTTGCTTGTGATGCTGTGCCCTCTTGTGGAAGGCTCTAGTGTGATGTGGTGGTGGAAGGGAGTGCTTCCTGGCCCCAGAGCAAAGCCAGAAGTGTGCAGCCAGGATGATGAGGGGGACAGACTGGAACCCTACCTGTTAACTTGTAACAACTAGCACCACTAATTCCCCTGGCTTTATTTTTTTCTCCTAACACTAAGCATGCTCTAGTCTACTCCAGTATTGACTTCTGCTTTCAGCTACCCTCCCCTCTGGAATGAAAGCTCTGAGGGCAGGGACTCTGACCTGTTTTGCTCATCAGTGTTTCCCAGCATCAGCTGATGGCACTCAATTCAGTAATGTTGAATTCACGAAAACAAGTTTAAGTGGTTTAAATTAATGAACTCCTTTCCCATCATTCTTACTGTTTCTGGATTTGAAATCGTCAGTGGCAACAATATTTCCCGCATCATTAAGAGTTCTTCCCTACAGCGGGGAGCTGCTCCCCACACCTTCAGAGCAGGTTTAGTCAAAGCGGGGAGCTGCAGACGGACCGTCACCAGGGGGAGCAGCAGGCATGTTCTGCAGGTGCTGAAGGAGACGCTGCACCGGGCGCATCCTTGGCTGGAGATCCAGGAGATTGTCTTGGAGGGCGGGAAGGGATGCATAAGGAAGGGGAGAGACCTTTTTTTTTTTTTTTTTTCAAAGGAAGACCACTCAAAGAGCTTGTCAGAACTCTGGGACTTAGCTTGAAAACCTCAGTCTGGAGTTTTAGGGGTACCATTTTCCTCCTTTTTAAATCTCAGTTATATTTTATCAGTTATTCATGGTCTGCTGTTTAAATAAGATAGCCAGGAGCTAAACTAGATTAATGATGGCAGCTAACATTGATTGTGTGCTTATAAGATGCCAGGCTCTGTGATAAATTCTTCCCGTGGTTGATCCAAATCTCCCCTTGGTTAAAGAGGATGTTCTCAGTGTCCCTGCATTACAGAGGCTGAGGCTAAGAGAGGTGACCCAGCCTGCCCAGAGTCACACAGCTGGTGGGGACGGGGATTTGAACTGGCTTCTGTCTGCCCTCAGGGCAGGGCTCTTAACCAGTATTCTCTGCTTTAGCCATCTGTGCCTCAATTCAAGGTATTATGATTCAGAGGGAGGAGTTTCAACTTCTGATTCAGGTTACAATCAACTTCAGTTTGTACGCTAGAGCATGCTGAGTGAGAAGGGCATTTGTATTTGTTTTCTGGGGCTGCCTTAACAAATGGCCACAGGCACACTGAAGTTTATTCCCTCAGTGCTCTGGACGCCAGAAGTCCAAAATCAAGGTTTCAAGCAGGGCCGTGCCCCACTGAAGTCTCCTGGGGCTTCTGGTGGCTCCAAGCGTTCCTGGGCTTCTGCCTGCATCACTCCAATCTCTGCCTCCCTCTTACATAGCTCCCCTCTGTGTTTTTCTTCTTCCTCTGCATCTTCTCTTTGTCCTGTGGGGATGCTTGTCATTGGATTTAGAACCCACCCAGTTAATCTTGGATGATCTCCTCATCTTAAGGTCCTTAATTACACCTGCAAAGACCCTTTTCCCAAGCAAGTTTCTGTTCACAGGTATCTGAAGTCAGGATGTGGACATACCATTTTAGGAACCACAGTTCAGACCACTGCAGTGTTCTTCATATTTGCACACCAGAGGAGATAAACGTCTAGAAAGGACAGGAACAACTACTTACTGAGACCTACTATGTGCCTGCGACAGTTATAATTAGAGTTGCTTATTTTATGCCTACCGTGTGTTAGGCACTTTCCCTGTATTCATTTCACCCTCACAGCATCCCCGTGCTTATCCCCATTTCCCAGATGAGAAAACTGAGGCATAGGAAGAAATCAGGTAACCAAACCAAGGTAATGGAGCCAGTGAATAGTGGCCTTAGGGCCAGAACCCAGCAATCCAGTGGCCTTGCTCCTAAGCAGCCTGCCTGCCTGCTGTCCCCCTTCTGTCCTCACAGTTCCCCTTCTAGGTGGAGGTGCCTACTCCCCCATTTTACAAGTGAGCCTGAAGCCTGGAGAGGTCAAATGCCTTGCCAGAGGTCACACAGCTCACCAGTGGGGGCTTAGTCTCCAGTTCATACCTTCTTACTCCATGCCTAGTACTTTTCCTTCTGTGGCAAGCTGTTTTATAGCACATGGCTTTAACCTCTGTGTTGGGTAATCAAGGCAATATCCACGTTATATCACCTTACATACAGGCTTGCTCATGGTAGGCATGCACAGGTATGTGTTAGATAACACCATGTCACGAAGACTCTATCCAGAGTTTGGTGAAACCATTCTTACTAAAGCATTCGTATTCTTTTCAGAAGTTTTTTTGTGTATCTTATCTCAGATAGAATTTATTCCTAATCCCATGGTGATAATCACTGTCGTTGAAACTATTATGATTTTTGTCAATTAATGAAACTCCAGTACGGGGAAATTTTCTCTTTTAACATCTGTATTAGTTTCCTAGGACTGCTGTTACAAATTTTGGGTGGCTTAAGCAACAGAAATGTATTCAGTCAGAGTTTTGGAGGCTAGAAGTCTGAAGTCAGGGTGTTGCAGGACTTTGTGCTCTGGAGGCTCTAGGGGAGGGTGCTTCCTGCTTCTTCCAGCTTCTGGTGGTTCCTGGTGTCCTTGGCTTGTGGCCGCATCACCCCAGTCTCTGCAGTCATCTTCTCCCCGTGTTTGTCTGTCTTTCCTCTTATAAGGACACCAGTCATTAGAGCCCACCTGACTCTACTGTGACCTCATCTTAACTAATTATATCTGCAAAGACCCTATTTCCGAATGAAGTCACATTCTCAGGTGGTAAGAGGGGCATGGATTTGGGGAACGGGCACGCCAGCGCCTCACCCTTCCTGGAGCAGTTTCCCAGCTGTAGGCTTTTGTGTCCAGAAACAACTGAAGTGTATGGTGTGTGGCCGAAGCTTCCCCTTCACAAGCTTCGTTCCCGTGGGGAATGAGGGACGATGCTGGGCGAGCTGGGGCTCACGCCGAGGCTCGCACATGGGGAGACCGAGGTGCTCTGGGGCCCCCAGAAGCAGCCCGTTGGTTCTCTGACTGTGGGACTCTGCGAGATGTCAGGGCAGGGGGAGAAGGATGGAGCACCAGCCGCATACAGGAAGTTAGTGTCACGGGTGAGGACTTGGCTGGTCGGGGAGAGGCTACATATGGGAAGAGGAAACTACTTGGAAACTACAGACTTCCATGGTGACCAGGGGCAGGACGAGTCTGTAAAGTAGATGGAGACAGTCCCACGGAGGGCAGGAGGGCGGGAGGAGTTGATGAAGCAGGGAGTTGGTGAGAGTGTCAGATGGGGTGAGAAGAGAGGACAGAACATTGTCCAGTGAGTTTGGAGGCCAGGAGAGGGTTGGAGACCCTAGCGAGAGCTGTTTACTGAGGGGGTGCAGCCCACTCCAGTGTTCCAGCCTGGAGTGTCCCAGGGACAGAGGAGCCTGGTGGGCTACCCTCTATGGGGTCGCACAGAGTCTGACACTACTGAAGCGACTTAGCAGCAGGAGGAGACACAGCTGGACGGGAGTGGGAGACAGGAGGATAGCCAACTCCCGACCAAGCTGAGCTGCAGGGGGCAGGGTGGGGGAGTGGCTGGATGGCCCTGGAAGGTCAGGATTTGACTTTATTTCATGAAGGTAAGAGAGAAAGAAACATAGATCAGTTTCGGGGTAAGTGTCTGATTGATGATATAGGTTGAACCCTCTGCTCTGTGCTTCTCTGTGCTGTGGCCAGTGATTGACGGGGGAGTAGGGCCTGGGCTGTGCCCTGCGGCATCTCTCTGCCCCGTGTTGCCGAGTCCAGCCGCCCTGGATCCACGGAGCTGCTGAACCTTTCCCTGGGCCCGAGGCCAGCAAGGGAGAGCTCTCCTTGGTCACAAGCCCCTACAGTCAGCTGCTTGTTCTTTCTCTTTTCAGATGGATGAGATCAAGGGGAAAGATCGTGTGATTCTGGCCTTGGAGAAGGAGCTCGGTGTGCAGACTGGGCAGACCCAGAAGCTGCTGCTTCAGAAAGAGGCTTTGGATGAGCAGCTGGTTCAGGTCAGAGAGGCTGAGCGGTACCACGGTAGTCCAAAGAGAGAGCTCCCGCCTGGCATAGGGGACATGGCCGAGCTCATGGGCGTCCAGGTGAGGGGCTCACGAACCACTGGGGCCATCGAGCTGACCGCCTGCCCATTCCTCCCACTGGTCATTCTTCTGGCGAACTTGCCTGCCTGCCTTCCACCCATCCCTCCTCCTTCCTTCCCTTCCATCTGCGTACCCTTCCTTCTCGCCCTTACCCCTCCCACTACAAGTGCAGACATTCACTGCGGCCAGGCCCAGTGCTAGGCACAGGGAGTGTGGAGAAGAACAGGCTGCTCTTGCCTCTCATGGTCTTAGAGTTCAATTGAAAAGAAAGAAAGGAAAGCATGAGAGCTGAGTATCCAGTAAGAGCTCAGAAAGGGACCCGGTGAGGACAGGACATGATTTAAAGGCAGAGCTCCCTGCCCAGCAGAGGGATCAGCCAGCAGGGATCAACCTGGGGCCACAGGTGGTAATTAAGAGGCACAGAGGAGGCTGAAGCTACAGGCATTCGTTCATTTACTCATTCATTCACTAAATACTCAAGTGTCTGTCGGGCAGGCTGTGTGCAGACACCACGTGAGGTCCTAGCATCTCAGTGGTGAGTGAGGTGGGCACAGTGTCTGCCCTTGAGGAGCATCCTGGTGATGTGCCTTCATCAGAGATGCTCGGAGAGCAGGGGCTGGGATGAAAGGTCCCCAGGTCTTAGGGAGCCACTGGAGGGTTTGCGGTCTCATCGCCTTGGAGCTGGTCTTTCCACATGTTGCTCGACTTAGGGGAGCCCCAGCACGGCTGACAGTCCCCCTAATGAGGAGTTCACCTTTGTCCTGAGAGTTTTCCAAGAAGAGTCCATGAAGCACTCTGACTCAGTTAAGCTTTTTCAAAGTACATTCGTGTCTTGATTCTATTTTAGGATCAACATATGGACGAGCGAGACGTGCGGCGATTTCAGCTAAAAATTGCTGAGCTGAATTCGGTGATACGGAAGCTGGAAGACAGAAATACCCTCTTGGCAGACGAGAGGAATGAACTGGTAATCAGCACCCCCACCCCAAGAGGCAGATGGAGCCTGTGGGTTTCGGGAGAGCAGTCCTGGAGCCACAAACCAAGCCCTAAACAAGAAGTTAATACACAGGCCGTCTGGTTTTCTCTACTTTCCCCTGATTTTTTCTGATTAAAAATCTAACATATATGTATATAAAAAAAAACAACTAACACATGCTTGTTTAAGAAACCTGTTAGTACCCTTAGTTCTGCAGGAATTTATCCTGAGTTGACAATCAGAGAAGTTCAGTGAGGGGTCCATGGAGAGGGTGTTCATTTCAGTGTTGTCTCTTTATAGTCAGCAACCAAAACTGAACCAAAATGAAACCAAACCCCAGTTGTTCGATCCTCGAGTACTGATAAAAATAATTATGAAACATTTATGCAGTGAATTGCATGCAGTCATTAAGAATGGTGTTTTAGATCATATTTAACTGCCGTGGAAATTTGTCCACAGTAAATTAAATGATAAAAGCAGTTTACAGAACAAAAATACATTATCGTCATCCTGGATATTGGAAGTTGTTTTAGATGGTGTGATTATGGACAGTTTCTATTTTTTGCTTATCTATTTACTTTCTTTTGCATAAAAGTTCACATAGTTGTAATTTTAAAAGTAGTAAATGTGGGCTTCTGGTTAAAAAATATCTCAAGTAAAAATAGTAACTTCTTGAACACGTTTAAATTTGCAGGATAAACAAACTAATTTTTATGGAGTGGTAGTCAATATATAAACTTCTTGACAAATACCTCATAGTATTTCTCTTTATTCTAAATTTTATTATAAAAGTAAGTATATCTGTATTTTTGAAACACATGGAGATAAAAAGTGTTAATAAGTGTCACTTCTTCATGGTTTTAACAGGATCAGAATAATTTCATTTCCTTCCAGTATCTTTAAAGGCATATTTTTATATAGCTTTCATCAGACAGTCCATCTCATATTATGTCTCTACTTATTGTGTAAATATTCATGAGCTTAAAAAAAATCCCTCATGAGAAGCAAAATAGTTTGCTAAATGGATTAGAAAACATACCTTGTTTGAAACAATTCAGACCTTCTGAAATATTTAAAGAAAGAATTGATAAGCTTGCCAGAACTGGGATCTTTTTTTTAAAATTTATTTTTAATTGGAGGATAATTGCTTTACAGTGTCGTGCTGGTTTCTGCCATACAACAGCGTGAATCAGCCATAAGTATATGTATGTCCCCTCTTTCTTTAACCTCCTTCCCACTCTCACCATTCAACCCTTCTCGGTTGTCACAAAGTACCAGGTTGAGCTCCCTGTGTTACATGGCAACTTCCCACTAGCTGTCTTTTTTTATCTGTTTTTTAAAATCTATTTACACGTGGTAGTGTGTATGTGTCAGCACTACTTTCTCAGTTCGTCCCACCTTCTCTTTCCCCTGCTGTGTCCGTGAGTCTGCTTTCTATGTGAGCATCTCTGTTTTTGCACTACCAATAGGTTCCTCAGTACCATTTTCCTAGAATTAATATATATTCGTTAACATGCAATATTTGTTTTTCTATTTCTGACTTAACTTCACTCTGTATAACAAGTTCTAGGTTTGTCCACCTCACTAGAACTGACTCAAATTCGTTCCTTTTTACGACTGAGTAATATTCCATTTTACATATGTGTACCACAGCTTCTTTATTCATTCATTTGTCAGAGGACATCTAAGTTGTTTCCATACTGTAAATAGCAGTGCTGGGATCTTAAAATCATGAGATAACTACTGTTAATAGTTTGAGGCATGTCTGACATGCTTTTAATGTTTGTGTGAATGTCTTGACACCCATGAAGAGCCTTTTTTGTTGTTATTTTATGGTTACACAAAGGATAGCTTCCCTGTGTATTATTGTTCTGCAACTTGCTTTTTCCCCTTGAGTATCAATTACCCCATTTACCAGCAATGCCTGAAGATCTCCCTTCGTCTTTGTAACAGCTGTGTTGAACTCTGACTGTGTGGCCAAACCATGGTTTATTCAACCTTTCCTCTACTGGTAAAGATTTAGGCCATTTCAAGTTTCTCTGCTATTGTACACAATGCCCCACAGATAATACATTTTTTATTTTAGCCTCTTGAACCTTTATTTCTGCAGGATAGATGTCTAGAGGTACAATGTATGAGTCAAGGTACATTTTACATCTTAATGACTACCATCAGTGTTTCATCTTAACTTTCACATCGTGGTGACCCAAAGCAGAGGTCTGCAGTCAGTCCCCTGTGTTTGGTTCTTGGTTCTGGCACTTTCTGTGTGACCTTGAGCACGTCACCCCACCTCTCTGTGGCCAGGTTGTCTGTGAAATGGGGATGGGAAGGAGCCCTTCCTGGGATCGAGGTGAGGGTTAAAGGAGAGGGGATGCCCGGACACATGGTGAGTACCTGATAGGTGCAGTGGGTCTTGTAACTGTCATCATGTTGATGAATATTTGTTTCTAATTTTCATCCATTAAAATAACCCCGCAGAAGCTATTCCCATGCATTTAGTTCTCGCAACAAGTGTCTGAGGCAGATACTGCCATTGTTGTTGTTCTGTCACTCAGCCATGCTGGGCTCCTTGCAACCCCATGGACTGCAGCATACCAGGCTTCCCTGTCCTTCACTGTCTCCTGGAGTTTGCTACTATTAGTTTGCTACTATTATTCCCATCTTATAGATGAGAAAACTGAGGCTGAAAGTTTGGCTGTGGTCTTGCAGCTAGTGTGTGTGTCGCTGAGGACACTGTATGCAGAAGGAAGAAGAGTGGGTGCTTCTAGTTGTGCAGTCTCCCAGTCCCTGCTCCGTGTCCCCCTCCACCATCATTTCTCGTGTCTCTGTCTCACTGGACTGGCCTGCACACAGCAGTCAGAGTGATGGATTGTTCTAGAAGGCAGATTCAACCACAGAATACTTGTGCCTCAAAGCCTTTGGCCAGAGGAGAGTGGGTGAGGAGGGCTGGCGAGCTGGGGGTGGAAACCAATGATAGCGTTCTCAGCTCCCTAAATCAGGCCTCACCAGGCCCACCCAGCTCTTCCCATCCCCCACATTCCGTGTTCCCAGTGCCGTCCGTGAAGCTCCTTGGACGTGCCATGTTCTTGCCCCTTCTGAACCCCTGAAAGTGTGTCCCTCCTGTCTGGAACATCCATGAGGACCTGTCTCATGGTCTTCTTACCTCTGCTACCATCCTTGCTCTCTTCCCCCATCTCTTGGACAGTCACCCCCGTGGTGTCTTCCCTTTGACACAGCCCCCAGAGCAGGACCTGGGCCCAAGAGGGGCCCTCCAGATGCTGACCAGGTGAGAGGTTGGAGGGACACCCCACCAGTCACAGGGACCATGCTCAGAAGACTCGGGGAGCAGCTCAGGGCCGGGTTCTATCCCATCTGTCTCATACCCGCAGCACTGAGCCGGGCCCAGGGATCCTCTGTTGTCTGAAGAGTGCTGAGCTCTCAGCTGAGTCTGTACCTGGGGAGAAATGCTGGCCAGGAGGAGCTAGATGGCTGGACTGACCTTTATGCATGTGAACCTTGACCTCTAGGGGTTGTGCCTGGAGGCAAGGGAAGAGTGGATGCCGCTCAGGCCACTTGCCAGCAGGGTGACCTGAGGCAGATCTCTGGGTCTCCGTGTTGGGCTGTACCCCTTCCTCTTGCCTTGCCGGAGGCCTTGTGAGGCTCAGGTGGGAGCCTGTGTCTGGAAGCCAGGTATCTGTGGGCTCTTCCTGGTGTTTGCATCACACAGGCCACGTGGTCCCCACAGGGGCGGCTCCAGCCAGGTGGGATCTCCACTGGCCTCCACAGCTGGGTCTTACAGCTGCTGCCCTCTGTGCCTGTCTGATCGCAGCTGAAACGCTCCCGCGAGACAGAGGTCCAGCTGAAGCCCCTGGTGGAGAAGAACAAGCGGATGAACAAGAAGAATGAGGACCTGCTACAGAGCATCCAGAGGATGGAAGAGAAGATTAAGAACCTCACGCGGGAAAACGTGGAGATGGTGAGTCATGGACCCAGAGCGCTTGTCTCCGCCTGGGCTCCTCCAGCCTCTGACCCAAGCAGTCCCAAGTTCTCCGGGGCCACCTCCCACCCGCCCCCTCACCCCAACCTATCCTCCCTGCCTCTGTCCCCAGAATTCACAGCGCTGTGGGCATCTGTGCCCGATGGAGCGTGTACCAGGCGCCTGACAGCAGGTCTGCACTTCCAATCTGCCATCTCCATGTGGGGTCCTTAGGCCCAGCCCTTTTCTCTCAGCTTCCTCGTCCCTGAGATGGGATTGAGAACATCAGTGCTGCAGGGTCAGGGAGAGGGTGGAGTGATGGTACAGAAGGTTCTCACAGAAGACCTGGCACACTGGGGCAGCTCAGCGGGTCAATGATTACGGTTTTGCTCCAAGTGCTTAGAATCAGGGCCTTTCATTTGCTCCAGCAAGAATGATTGGTCTTTGTGGTCAGAGTGGTGTCTTGCAGCTGATGGTTTAAGGAATACTCTGAGTTTCATTGTCCAAAGTAGTCTCAAGCATGCCTATTGTATGGCTGAGAAGACTGAGGCTCCGGGAGATGGAACACCCTTCTCCCTGTTCCCTGGAAGGTCCAGGTGTGAGTGTGCGTTGTTACCACGTGGCGTGCTCTCTTCCCCCAGCACCCAAGCTTTCTAGGCTCAGGGCAGACGTCCACCTCTCCCACCCCGTTGCCTGCTAGCCCTTCCTGTCAGCAGTGGGCACAGTCAGCCCTGCCTCGAGCCTGGCTCTGGTCTGCAGCTGTCCACTCCTCCAGCATGGGGACCAGGGAGCAGTCATCCCTCCCTCCATCCTTCCATCCCGTATCCCCAAGCCCACACTCCGTGCCCTGACGCACAGTGGGTCCCTGACAAGGGTTGTAGATGAGTGGCCCTGCAATGTCCTCTCTTCCCTTGGCTGCAGAAAGAGAAACTGTCAGCCCAGGCGTCCCTGAAGAGGCACACTTCCTTGAACGACCTCAGTCTGACACGGGACGAGCAGGAGATCGAGTTCCTGAGGCTGCAGGTGCTGGAGCAGCAGCACGTCATTGACGATCTCTCACTGGTATGTCTGCGCCTGCGCCGGTGCCAAGCCCTCCGTGGGGTGCCAGGAGACATGGGCCTCCAGAATGGCATCAGGGCTGCAGGCAATGTGGGGGCACAGGGCGGGCGGGGGAGCGTGTCACGGAGCTCCTCCTGGTGATGGGGCCTTCCTGCTCCATTCTTCCAGAAAGCGGCCTCCACTTGCTTTACACGACATCACTCGGTATCCAGGAGCGGTTTCCATGGTTACTCTTTTTTCTCAGCTCTTATCCCGAGTTTGCTGCCATTAAGAAGCAGCATCAGCCTCTTCTGAAAAGAGTCTCTGGCCTTTACAGAGTGGGTGTGATCGATCTGTCCTGGAGAAGTCTGATGTTTTTTTTTAGCCTATTGCAGACTGTGAACTTGAAAACCGGAACCTTATAATCAGACCAGAATTTGAAGGACTTGCTAAGGTGTGTGTGTGTGTGTGTGTGTGTGTGTGTGTGTGTGTAAGATCAAGGAGGGGGGAGTGTGAGTATGTCTTAAGGAGGTGGAGTGTGACATCCAGAGAGTTCTGCTGCTCTCTGTGGAAGGAGCTTAGGGACCAGGAAGGGAGCATCTATAGTGAACTTTAGTTGCATCTTAGAAGCAAAGAGTACTTCAACAAATAGAAAAGCCAGTGGCCAGAGCTCTAGAAAAGGCTTTGATTGTAAGTTGTCCAATTCACTTTGCTTGCCTATCTCTCCATCTCTGCTCCCTCCTTGCACTCACCCATTTATACTCCCTTCCCTCCTTCCATCTGCCTTCCCATCCTCCCCATCTCCCATCCATTCCTTCCTCTCTCCATCGTGCCTTTATTCCACCCCCCTCCATTTATTCATTCAACCTTCCATTCATCTTTGTTTCATTACACATAAAAGTCTTTATGCCACGTAAGGTGAAAAAATACACCCAACGAAACGATGACAGGATCGAAAGAAGAATAATAAACAGATAAGACTAGAGAAAATAAAGATGGCAGCGTCAATCAGGATCAGGAGGGACACATGGGTGGACCATAAGGGCTGTTGCCAGGCACCGAATTTGTCTCTGGGTTTCCTGACAGCCAAAGAGGATAGGAACATCTTATCAGAAAGGAGATAATCAGGAAGGAGAGAATTTTCTGGTTTCCTCTGGGGCAGAATGCTGCTACTCCTGCTACTACCCCTGTAGGTGCCATTTCTACTGACAGAAGCCACAGGTAATCACAGTCTCTTGTAGGGCAGGTTCTAGCGCTTATAGCAAAGGAAGAAGCTGAGAATCAGAGAAACGAGGTGTGTGTCATCTGGCCAGGAGGAGGCCCCATGGGGATTTGGCCGCAGCTCTGTGTGAGATCGAAGCCACAAGATTATTTATTTTCTGTTGGGGTCACTGACAGTAGGTAACTAGTCAACACCGCCTGAAGTTTTATAGCTTCCAGCCCCAAAGGCAGCCAGGGTGGAGTTTTACAGTACTGGCCAACCTTGGCATTTTTTTTTTTCTGAGAGGGTCAAGTCCAGTTCACGGTGTGGCTCTGTAGCTGTCAGTTCTGAGAAGCAGCCGTGCCTTGGGTGCTCAGAACCTGGGCCGACCCAGGCCCGGTGCAGACAGGTAGGCGCAGCAGCTTTGTCAGTTACGCCCTCTTGGAGCCAGTGGGTTGGCAGGCGTGATGTGAAGACTGGCTGAAGATGCGAACAGTTGTGTTTCCTTCTAGGAGAGAGAACGGCTCTTGCGGTCCAGAAGACATCGCGGGAAGGGCCTGAAGCCACCCAAGGTGAGCCAGCGGTGGCACAGCTGCCCTGCTCTGGCTCCATGCCAGGATCTGCAAGGCGGGTGGTTCAGGGGTGGGAGAGGGGAGTGAGCAACCCATAGAGGGGCCCTGAAGGCAGACACGCTCACATCTCTGCAAGTTTGATGCAGAAAAACCTGTTATAACTACTTCTCCAAGCAACATAAATAACTAGGCCATGGACCTGGTTACTGTCATTTATTCATGGAAAATTTACAGACATATCCTGTATTTAGGCCTCTGGGGATGTGCACCCAAAATTAAAAACATAAATACTTAGACCTTTTGAAGGATTTAAAGGATACCTGGTCTTGGTTTATAACATCTATATATCCTGTTTTGAAGAATCAGGAGCTTCAGGCTTTTTTGGAATGATGCAGAATGCATTCTTGCTGGAAAATGTGGTTTTGCCCTTTTTATAGAAACATTGTCCAAATGTACAGTGAGGTGAGCAGAGGCTGTCTTGGAAAACTCAGATGCCCACAGGGACCAAGGTGGAAAGTAAAAGAGCAAATTGGTATATATATATATATATATATATATTTTTTTTTTTTTTTAAGATTTTTTTGACGTGGACCATTTCTTAAGTCTTTATTGAATTTGTTACACTATTGCTTCTGTTTTATGTTTTGGTTTTTTGACAAGGGAGCATGTGGTATCTTAGTTCCCCGACCAGGAATAGAACCCACACTCCTGCATTGGAACGTGAAGTCTTAACCCCTGAACCGCCACAGAAGTCCTGCAAATTGCTATTTTTTAAAAAAGTCTTAGTTTGCATTAAACATTTTTTCACTTCCATGAAGATGTGGGCCTGGTCACCTTTTTTTTTAAACCAGATGCCCCTCCTGGTTTATCTTTTGGTAGAGATATGGCTATATAGAAATACTTCTCATCTGTAAAGATAACAGCTGTGCAGATGTCTTACCGAATGACCACGGATATATGGCTTTGGTGTCAGTGGGACAATAGGGCGTGGTGGTGACTGTGAAAAACGGGGTCCAGAATATCAGCTGCTGTAAGAAAGTGAGCCAGCTGCTGTCAGATATTTCAGTCATTCAAGAGACGAGGAAGAAAAAAAAGAGAGAGAGACTAGGAAATCTCTGCATTAGTTTCCTAGGACTTCTGTAACAAGGTACCACAAACTGAGTGTCTTAGAAGAACAGAAATGAATTAGCTCAAGGTTTTGGAGTCTAAAAGTCTAATATCAAGGTGTTGGCAGCAAGATCCCAACCTTTAGGGAAATGCTTCTTAGCTTCTGGTGATTTACTGGCAAATTGGTATCATTTGACAAGACCTTCCTTGTCTTCAGTTCACTCAGTTCAGTTCGGTCGCCCAGTTGTGTCTGACTCTTTGCGGCCCCATGGACTGCAGCACGCCAGGCTTGCCTGTCCCCCCACCCCGTCCGTTCCTTGTCTTAAAGCTGCACAACTGCAGTCTCTACTTTTCTTGTCATGCGCTCTTTTCCCTGTGTGCCTCTGTCTTTGCATAGCCATCTTCTCATAAGGACATTAATCCCATTGGATTAGGGGTCCACCCCAATCCAGTGTGCCCTCATTTTAACTGATTATTGCAATGACCCTATTTCCAGGTGAGGTCACACTCTGAAGTACTGGGGGGTTAGGACCTTAATATAACCTTTTGGGAGGGCAGCGCTCAGTTCAACCCATAACACTTTTATGTAAAATCTCAGGATTGTGAATGTTGGTGCAAATCGTTTATAGTACACTCTGTGGGCCCAATAAAATATATCTTGAACCAAATTTGTGTGTTTGGATAAATGTTTATTTATAACATCTCATTTAATCGTCATAGCAACCCTGTGAGGTTGGTGTTATTTTTTTTTATTTTTAAAATTACAGGAAGTATATAGGTATAAAATATAGAAATGAGTCAAAGAGGAAAAGTAAAAGACTGACATTTAAACTCAAGTCTGGGGCTCCAAGGCCCAATCTTATGCCACCAAATCAAGTTGAATGAGGTACAAGTCTCTATGCACTGACATTAGACTCTCAGAAATGGGAAGTGGTTCAGCAGAACTTGGTTATATTTAGAGACGTATTTTTATTATGGAAGTAGTATAGCCACATTATAGACTATCTGGGACATAAGTGGTCCATCATGGCAGTACCTCCCCAGTGCAATCAATGTTGGCGTTTTAATGCAATCTCCTCCCCCCATCCTTGTTCTGCTTCAATATTTTTAGATAATGTAGCTGTAATTGTGGAATATGTTTTTGTACCCTGGGTTTTTACTTACCATTATACTATAAAGCGTTTTTTTCCATGTTACGATGCTATCATCATAAATATGAATTTTCAAGACTACATAATCTATTGAGTGGATGGGCCATAAATTTGTTTAATGTTCTATGTCCACCGGGCGTGTCTGCTTCCAGCTCCTCACGGTTGTGAATAATGCTGCAGTACGTGTGTCTACGCTTAGCAGACCGCTCTTCACCAGCCAGTTCCGCTAGATTCCCTGAGTGCTGAACGTTTCATTGAGTGACTGCCCTTTCCGTCTTCTTGGACTCCCCGCTTCTGTAAATGTAACCACAGTGAACTCCTTTTGTCCAGAAAACTGTGTCCATGGTCTGTATAGTTCCCATGGATAGTTTCCCAGAAGTCTACTTGTGGGTCAGTGGGTGTGAGGGCTTCAACCAAGAACATTCACCCTTCTGTCTGCTGTAGAGAAGGGTTGTGTCATTTTGCACAGTTTTCAGTAATGTACATTGATGGCCATTTTCAACCACAAGACATGTTTAAAAAGCAACCATCTAAAGGAATTCAGTTTATTGTGAACCGGCTGTGTTGTGGCCTCATATACCCCAGAAAGGGTTTCAGGAAACCCCAGTTTTGTGCTGTGACTATATTTTTTAAATGTTATCAGAACACCTGGCATAAGAGATTGTTTCCGCTTTTCCTGTTTCTGAATGTGTCTATGGGAAGAGAGCTTTACAAAGGCCTAGACTGGACTTAGGATTTGCTAGGCTTGCATGTACTGCAGGCAAGGCGGGCAGGAGCTGTGCCCTGCGCACTGTGTCCTGGTCACTGGCTGGCACAGAGTGGGTGCCCCTAAATAGTTCTTGACCGAATAAACACATTGCTCTTACTGGAAAAAGCTCATTTACCTAACACTGGATCATTCCAGGATGCGGAAGTTTGGTCACTGTGATTACAAGAATTTGATGCCACTAGAAGGCAGAGTCTTGGAACCTCGAGGGAAATTTCCTGACCTGGTTTGGGGTCTTTCCTACTTACTGTGACCCACCAGTATCTTCCTTTTTCTCAGGATTCAGTGTATAGCTATTTCCCTTATGCTCCTGCTTAATCCCAGCTAGTTCAGGGCTGGACAGAATGGATGTGTGGATTCATCGGGGCCCTGGGCAGGTTTTCAGCCCCCCAGGGCTCGCCTCTCAGGCCTGGGCGGCCTCGCTTCCTTCTTTCCCGTATGTCGCAGGGATCAGTACTTTTTTTCTCTCCTTAAATGACCTTCGTTGCACTCTGTCCCTCGTGCATCCATGCGCTTTATGACTTTGTCCGGGTCTTTGTGTGACAGAGTGTCTCGGTGAATGCATCGAAGGTTCCAGAACTTTCCGTCCCTGCTCTCCAGCTGTTGCAAGCCTCTTTGGACCCTGTAGTTCCCTGCAAAGGGGCTCCTCCATTTCCACACCACAGCCCAGCTGCTGGAGACGCTCTGGGGGCACAGAGGTCCTCTTCCAGGGGCTGCAGCATGTCCCCACCGGCTCCCGACCTGTCTCATTGGGCTCCTGGGGACAAGACTGGTGTTGGCTGTCCTTGCCCGGGGACCCTGCTGTTGATTTTTCAGCCCTGGGTGGTGGTTGCAGGAGAAGGACCCTCAGTGATTCCTTGGGCCCTGTCCGGGGTTCAGGGCTTGCTCTGTGGAAGGTGTGATCAAGACCTAACTGGAAACAGAGCCCCTGCCCTGAAGTGGCAGGAGGTAGGGGGTTGGCCATTGGAACGTGCAGCCTCGCAAGGGAGAGATGTGTCTTAGGAGAGAGCTGGGCCCATAAAGAATGGTTAAAATGAGTACAGTTTGCTGAGAGATCTTGGACGAGGCTCAGGAACCATAGCCTGGAGCAGCAGGGAGTCAGACCAGCTCCTAGCTGTGTAGCCTTGAACTCTGAGAACCCCAGTTTCCTGGTTCTTACAACAAGCATCATGTCTATGGGATCAAATGAAGCATCTGGCTCCAGGCCCGAAGTATAGACAGGGATCAGTAAATTATATTATCCTTTTTCTTTGTCCCTTCATCTTAAATGAGTAGCTTTCCTTTGGAGGGCCTGTTAGATGCAGATTCCTAGGCCCTGCCTCACCACCACCCCGCCCTCCTCTAATTCATGGCCCCCATTTTTAAAAGAGGGGTCTTCCCTATAGCTCTGATGCTAAAGAATCTGCCTGCAATGTAGGAGACCTGGGTTTGATCCCTGGGTCAGGAAGATCCCCTGGAGGAGCAAATAACAGCCGACTCCAGTACTCTTGCCTGGAGAATCCCATGGACAGAGGAGCCTGGCGGGCTACAGCCCACGGGGTCACAGAGTCAGACATGACTGAGTGACTAACACTACTACCACTACATTTTTAGAAAGAGAGAGATAGGCTCAGGCAGCAGTGAGGTGACATCCCCATCCTTTGAGGGAGGCTGGGAAACATCAGAGCACCACCGGAGAACAGGCCCTTCCTGGGATTCAAGCGTCATCTCTGTGGACCCCTCTCCCGAATGGACCAGGGGTCTGCTGTCACCAGGACGCAGGTCACCTCCGGGGATCTCGTAGGTCACTCCTGGTCCACGGCTCCTGCATTCACTCACTCTTGACAGTACACCTAAAACCTGTCCGAACTTGACCTTGCACCCCGAGGTCAAGCCCACGGCCTTGTGGGGGAAAGAACTTGGGCACCCGAGACTGCTCTGGGACAGAAGCTGGGGCGCCATGCCTTAGCCTGGCCACATGCCTGAGTGCTTTCCATCACCTGCACGCTTTCTCCATTTTTAAGTAGCCAAAGAAACCTTTTTTCCCATCTCTGGTCATCTCCACTTGACTTTGTTCCTGGACTGCCTTTTCCCCACGGCTCCGTCATCAGCCTTTGAGCATGGGGAGGGCTGGCTCCTGCCTCATTTGCCGGGTTATGAGCGGCCCCAACACAGCGCCTGGCCCGCACCATGGGGCTCGATCGCATGGACTAAGGGGGCTGTTCATCCTTGCAGTCTTGCTGGGGTTCCCCTCCAGGCAGCAGGCAGCCAAGGTCTTTCGCTCCATGTTTCGGTCCTTGGAAGGGTTGAGGGCTTGGCCCTTCCAGCCTGGGCAGCAGCCCATCACCTTGTTCCCTCCTCAACAGCCAGGCGGTTGGCTAAGCTTCACATCAGAAGCACGTGAAGCCCCGCCGGGAGCTGCTCCAAGGGCCGCCTGCTGGGTTTGTGGGCCATTTGATAAAGGACCCGGGAAAAGACTGGGGCCCTGGAGATAGAACACGGGCGCGGTTTTGAAGGTACAGGGCCACTCAGGCAGCTGAGTGGCTCAGCCGCAAGTGCGGTCTGTACTGTCCTACCTGGGGCAGCATCGCAGGTTGCTAGGCAACGGAGGGAGGGAGAGCAGAGCTTGAAGCCTGACTTGGCCATTTCGCCTGCCCAGGGCACCTCATCTCACATAGCAATGCCCATGGGGACATCCAGATCACTTCCAAAGACTTTGGAATAGACAGGAAGTAACGATGGTCATAGGCAACGTATTGTAGCAGGGCAGGAAACCCCAACACCAGGAGTGAGCCTGGGAGTGAGACTCAGTCTTCAGAGAGGACCTGGCTCAAAGGCAGGTCTGCAGCTCCTGGCCCCCTGCCTGCTGTTAGGAGGGGTCCCTAGATCCAGTGTGAAGGGGCTTGAGACAAAGGCTCCCCGATTCCAGACCCTCCCCTCCAGGCCCTTGCTTCCTCATCTGTCTCCACCTCCTTCCTTTGGGTCCTCATCTGCTGCCCTGGGACCATTGCCACAGCTCCCTGGCTGCTCCCCTGCTTCCAGCATCTTCCTCCCACCAGAGCTGTCTTTTTAAAGGCACAAGTCTTACCCTGCCACCTTCTTCCTAAAAAATCCCTCCACTGGTTATCCATTTCTTAGGAGATGAAGCTAGGGCTCTTTGGCTGGGCCCTCAGGGCCTTCCGGGACCTGGTCCTGCTCACCTCCTGCCCCGACCCTGTGGCAGCCCGTGTCCAGCCAAG
The DNA here is from genome assembly GCF_033118175.1 of Dama dama. Taxonomy (NCBI): domain Eukaryota; kingdom Metazoa; phylum Chordata; class Mammalia; order Artiodactyla; family Cervidae; genus Dama; species Dama dama. The sequence continues at coordinate 13,805,688 of NC_083686.1, read as the reverse complement.
GCAGAACAGCTCTCAGCCCCTCCCATCCCCCTCGTCCCTCTCACCATTGTCTTGGTGCATCTTGTTGCCTTGGACATAACAGAACGTCAGGGGTACAGAGGAAATTTCACTCTTGAATTTCTGGCAAAGTGGGTCTAAGTAGATCCAGGAGGCAGTCCACTGTACACGTGTCATGGTTTCTGCAGAGCCAGGAATCCTTCTGTCAGGCAGAGGCTATCTTTGGTTTTTCTTGAGGGTCCAACTGCAGAGCAGCTTAGAGAGAAATCAAGTTTTTAGGCTTGTTGCAGAACTCAACAGTTTGCAGATAGCTTGATTTCTAGAATTATCTCCCTCCTCCCCATTAGCCGAGATTTTCTTCTATTGCTAGTGCCAAAAATTCAAAGTCGTTTAAGCAAATAAACAAATTTATATAACTAAGAAGTCTAGGGGTTTGGTTTCAGGTACAGCTGGATCCAGATGTTCACACGCAATTGTCAGGGACTTGGCTGAATTTATTTTTCTGGGCTCCAAAATCACTGCAGGTGGTGATTGCAGCCATGAAATGAAAAGAGGCTTACTCCTTGGAAGGAAAGTTATGACCAACCTAGACAGCATATTGAAAAGCAGAAACATTACTTTGTCAACAAAGGTCCGTCTCGTCAAGGCTATGGTTTTTCTAGTGGTCATGTATGGATGTGAGAGTTGGACTATAAAGAAAGCTGAGCACTGAAGAATTGATGCTTTTGAACTGTGGTGTTGGAGAAGACTCTTGGGAGTCCCTTGCACTGCAAGGAGATCCAACCAGTCCATCCTAAAGGAGATTAGTCCTGGGCGTTCATTGGAAGGACTGATGCTGAAGCTGAAACTCCAATACTCTGGCCACCTGATGTGAAGAGTTGACTCATTTGAAAAGACCCTGATGCTGGGAAAGATTGAGGGCAGGAGGGGAAGGGGACAACAGAGGATGAGATGGTTGGATGGCATTACCGACTCAATGGACATGGGTTTGGGTGGACTCCAGGAGTCGGTGATGGACAGGGAGCCCTGGTGTGCTGGGATTCGTGGGGTCGCAAAGAGCTGGACACGACTGAGTGACTGAACTGAACTGAACTGAACTGTCCATCTTTATCTTTCAAGTGTGCTTTCCTCTGGATTGGCCTCTTTCTCAAGCAGACTCTCCCATGTGGTGACCCAAACAGCGTTAGCAGCTTCAGTTCAGTTCTCCTTGCAGTCCAGGGAGTCCATGGCAGCCCATTCCAGTATACATGCCTGGAGAACCCCATGGACAGAGGAACCTGGCAGGCTGCAGTCCATAGGGTTGCAAACGGTACCGGACACGACTGAAGCGTCTTAGCACTCACTTTTGTGAATTATTCTTTGCCTCTTAATGTTGCTTTGTGCTTAGTCACTCAGTCGTGTCTGACTCTTTGCGACCCCGTGGACTGTAGCCTGCCAGGCTCCTCTGTCCATGGGGATTCTCCAGGCAAGAATACTGGAGTGGGTTGCCATGCCCTCCTCCAGGGCTGCTTTAATACCTTTCAGATAAAAAAGGTTTACTTTCTAATGGGAAAATCTACCCTTTTTCCCACTAGGAAGGTTTTTAAATTTGATCTGTAGCTAGAGAAGCTTCTGCAAGAAGATGCCCTCATAGGTGCTACATGGGTATGGAACTGAGGCCCATTCTAGTTGCCATTTTTCTATTGGATGGTGGTTTACTTCGGTTCATATAAATGGTGAAACAAATGCTTATGGAAGAATTGCTAAGAACCCGTGAGTTTAGCTAGTCTGGGGCATGCACAGGGTGAGGGGATGAACAGAGAAATTTCCTAAGCACATGAGGCAGGAGGCCCCTCCCACTTCTGTGCACTGGTCCTGAAGAAGGCTCTCTTAGCATCACGGTTGCTAGTGCTGTTCCCAGGGGCCCTGACAACAGGGCAACTCGGGGAGCCTGGGGCTGGGAGGAAAACCCCCAGAGAATCAGCCAGCCTGAAGGCTATCTGCTGTGACTGATTCACCCAGGCCCGGCCCCTGGAAACTGGCTCCTGTCAGCCCACGATCTGCCTCAGAGCCGGCATCCCTTTTAATAAAGGCACGCCTTCTGGAGCATCCTGGTTGTTCTCAGAACGGTGCAGTGGAGAAGGAAGGCAGTGGGCCTAGTGTGGTCGAGGAAACGAGAGTGCTCTGCAGGAGAATCGGTGCTTCCTCCTAGGACTCGAGAGAGGCCTGGAATTTGGTGGCAGTGATGTGGCTTCCAGCTCCCCTGACTCACATGGGCTAGTGGGTCCCAGACTCTCCGCCCCCGAAACCCCGCCATCCCCACCATGGAATACATCCTCCTTGTCCTGTACTTCTCCTTTTTCCTCTGTCTCTGCACCTTGGTGTGTCTGTACTTTTCTGGCTGCCAGGAGATGACCTACAAGCATGAAGGTAAGCGGCCAGCTTTGGGGTCAGTTGCGGTCGTGTGAATATCAGTGGCTGTGATTGGAATGCTCCTTCCTGAGACCGGGATTATTGGGAATGACGTGGATGAGGAGAGAGGAGGCCGTGCAAGGCTGGGCTCAGCCATGGGGCTGTTTATTTGTGTGTGTTTGGGGGGGGTGCCTCCCCTTTTCCTCTCTGTTCACGTGATCTGCTAAGAATGAGCACCTCTGTCCATTCAGCATGTCAATGGAGAAGAAATGTTTATTTTCTGGTCATTGTTGCCCAAACTGCATTTCAAGCATTTGGGTTGGTTTATAGAAAGATGTCTGCAAGGCAAGGTTTTGGTGGCAAAGAAAATGGAAGTCCGGAGAGATGGGCCCTTTTCCATAGAAGATGCATTTGGAATGAGCAGAGATGGAAATCTTATGCTCCTAAAGTTATTTTTTTCTTAGGAAATTCCCAGGGAATTTTTGAATGATGGAGGCTCCAAAAAATCGACAGTTTCTATTGTGCTTGCCTTTCTTTAAAAAGCTGATTGTGAGCCGAGCATTTGAGAAACAGTATTTGCAGGTGATCTTCCTTTCATTCCTTGGAGGCTTGTGTGTAATTTCGTGTATAAGAACATGCAGTGGAAGGCAGGGTTGCTTGGTCTCCAAAGAAGACAGCCACCAGATTTTCACTTGAAGTGTTAAGATGTCTTTTTTTTTAATCTTGTTTTTCATTAATAAAAGCGTAAATTTATGTGGTGCATTTTGGCTTCCCATATAATACAATCAATTAAGAAAAAAAAAACCTAACTCTCAGGAAACAAACCAACCCCACCCATATGTCATACAAGGTAGGGGTGAGTCATGGTGACCTCCCTGCTGCCTTGGAAATTGTGTGTGCTGTGGATTTATGGATCGTCTCCTTTGTGGTTATAGGGTTATATGTTTTTTATTCTTTAGTTAGAGGAAAGTTGCTTTACAGTTATTTGCGTTGGTTTCTGCCGTACAACAGTGTGAATCAGTCCTAATTATATACGTATATCCCCTCCCTCTTGAGCCGCCCCCCCGCCGCCAGCCTCTAGGTCATCAGAGTGTCAGGCTGCTGTCCCTGTGATTTACAGCAACTTCCCACCAACCATCTACTTTACACATGATGGTGTGTATTTGTCAGTGCTACTTTCTCAGTTTGCTCCACCCTCTCCTTCCCCTGCTGTGTCCACAAGTCAGTTCTCTATATTTTGAATGTCCTTGTGAGGTTGATCCCGCCTTCAGAGCTGTTTCTTCCTTCCCTCCCTGCAGCGTGCTTCCTCGGGTTCTGTCTCTGGAACCACATGATACTTCCAAGGCGCTCCACTGGGGTCTAAGCAGGTCAATCTAAATGCACAGCTGCTGCATCTGTAGTTAATACCCTGCGTTGTTATTTGTCGCTGTTTAGTCAGTAAGTCATATCCGACTCTTTTACAACCCCATGGACTGTAGCCTGCCAGGCTCCTCTGTCCATGGGATTTTCCAGGCAAGAATACTGGGGTGGAATGCCATTTTCTTCTCCAGGAGAATCTTTCTGGCCTAGGGATCAAACTCATATCTCCTGCATCTCTTGCACTGCAGACGGATGCTTCACCACTGAGCCACCTGGGAAGCCCAATACTCTGTTTTAGGGCTCAGTAATTCCCAGGCGGCACCAGTGGTAAAGAACCCGCCTGCCAATGCACAAGACTAGAGACGTGGGTTTGATCCCTGGGTCAGGAAGATCCCCTGGAGGAGGGCATGGCAACCCACTCCAGTATTCTTGCCTGGAGAATTCCCATGGACAGAGGAGTCTGGTGTGCTTCCATCCATAGGATCAAAAAGAGTCGGACATGGCTGAAGTGACTTAGCATGCACAAAATTGAGTATTTAACCCTCAGTCCCACAAAGTTTCAAAAAGTAGGTCACCCTAGGTATGGAACACTGAATCATCACCCCCCCAGAATGGCCCACGATGCCTGCAGTGGGAGACACCGCCTGGCCTCGGGTCCTGGTCGTGTGGAGACCGTAAGGTTTGATGTTTCCTGGGGCTGCATCCGTGTGCCGGGCAGGGCCCTCACTGCGTCACTGCTCACTGCTGATGAGCACAACGGGCCTGTCCCCAGAGGCCTTGCAATTAGCAGTGTTTACGAGAAATAAGGTCAGCTGCGTGGCTGCCCAGAAAAACAAGCAGCCTGGGGCTCAGGTGAACCGCGTGTGTGCAGAGGAGCTGAGCGCTATGAATGTGTCCACCATCGAAGGTCATGGCCATGGCTCCCTGGAGGTGTGGCGTCTGGAGCATCATTGACACAAACTCAGGGGGGATTTCTTAATACGGGGGGGCAGTCAGAGTGTGCCTTTGAGCATAGAATTGTCTCCTCCAACCTCCACTCAGAGAGGATTGCATTTGACTTTGACAGGGTCTAGTAGGGACTCATGTTCCTACCTGATGGACTCGCCTAGGGTGCACAGCCAGCTGGTTAGGGATAGGCTAGTTAAGACTTTGATGTGGTGGTCAGGGAAGTCTTTTGATAAGTTACGTTTGTGCAAAAACTGGAGGGAAGGGAAGGAGAGAGTCATGTGGGTTCTGGGGGACAGCATCTTGGCAGTGCAAAGGCCCTGTGGCAGGCATGTGGAAGGGGTGGAGGTGTGCCTGGCAGTGTGACTGGAGCCCAGTGGTGAGGAGGGGATGAGGCCAGAGCAGAGTAGGGGGCAGGCGCAGGGCCTGTGGACTGCACTGTCGATGTTGGCTTCTGCTTAAGTATAGTGCAGGGCCAGTGGGCTTTGAACAAAGGACCAACACAACATGATTCTTGTTGCAAAATAGTCACTCTGGCCACCAGGTTATGGGACAAAGGCAGAAGCCAAAAGGCCAGTAGTGAGAGGTGATGGTGGCTTGGACCAGGAGGGCGGTGCTGGTTCGTGGAGGGTTGGATGGGTTGAAGATCAAGCCAGCAGGGTTTCTCTCGGAGGCGTGGAGCATGGAGTGGAGAAAGGGGTTGGTTTTTGGCCTGAGGAACTGTAAAGATGGAGCTGCCAGTAGTGAACACAGGTTGGTCCGAACATGGAAAAAGCAGGTTCAGGAGTGTTAGGTCAGCGTGCACCAGCCTCCGTGGAACTGTCGAGGAGGTGGCTGACGTGTGACCTGGGAGTTCAGGGGGCAGTATGTGCCCTGCCTGTGTTAAATAAACAAAAAGCATAAGGCGAAAGCAGTTTGCAGAAACACAGATGCTAAATGCAAGGCCATTGTGGGTGACAGCCGTGGCCGGGTGCCTCCCACAAAGCCTCATGAGAGATGCTAAACTGTACAGAATAACAAAGGAGCCTCCCTTCCCCTTGCTTCCTGGTTCTGAATTAGTTCCTAATCCTGTTAGGGGCACCAGCCACATTTTTCTGCCATCTGGACCCATGAGCTTGTACACAGGCATTGGCTGTGACAGAGAGGGAGGTGCCTCTGTGTGTTGACGGGTGGGGAGGGACTCTGGGAGAACCTGGTTCAGATTAACGAGTGGGAGCTTGGCTCTGGATTTAGGTATGGTTCTTTCTTCACGGTCAAGAGCATCCCCTGATTTGTAAAAACAAAACTCCTTCTCAGGGGCTATTTGTGGGTGGGTGAAAAGCCAGTGTTTTGAGGACAAGGGATGTTGATCTGGTGATTGCCGGTTGGCGTCTGAGGCCCCAAGGGACAGAAGCTCTTTGGGGCAGGGATCAGGCCTGGTTTTGATCGGTTGTGGCCCCCCAGGCCCCACCCAGGGTCTGACCCATAGAAGGCGCTCAGTCAGGTGTTCACTTAAGGAATGAATGAATAAGTGAGCAAATGAAACCCCATCTCTTGTGATATTTGGGGTGGCTGGACAGGGTAGCTGGAAGCCCAGCACACAGAGCCTCAAAACCGCCTCTGAATCTGAGTACTGGGTGTATATGGGTCCATTACACCATTCCTTCTAATTTTATAAATGTGCTTGTTAAACTAAACTAAGATTGCCTCTTAGGGCACATCTAGTGAGGACCTGGGCCCCCCGCCCCCCCAACTTGCCCAGCCAATCAGAACCCCAGGTCCACCTGTGGCCACTCTGCCCCTTTCACCATTCTATCTGACCTAGAACCCGACATCTCACATGGCCTGCCCCCGCCCTCCCCTCCCCCAACTCAGTACATCAAGGATGCTGCTCACCATGTGTTACCACGCTGGGCACGTTGCTCGGTGACCTCACTTTGTGCTCATGGGTGAGTTGGGGGGCCTGTGTCCCTCTGACGGAGAAGGAAGCTGGCGCTCAGGCAGGCTATGTGGCTCCCTTGCAAAAGGTCATCAGCTCGTGAGCCTGGAGCCAGGGTCGGGCCAGCACCCTCTGCGGCCACCCTCCACCCTCTGACCACCTCCGGCCACCTCCTTCCCCCTCAGCAGTCACGGCCCCCCAACTGGGATGCCCCAGTGGCCCTGATGCACACTGTCACCCCTCTGCCCGCGGAGGACGGGGTGGGGGTATCCAGGCGACTCTTGAGTCCCTCTCTCATGCCGTGCAAATTGCCTTTCACAGAAGCATGTTGTGGAGACATTTTTTGGATTTGATGAGGAGTCTGTGGACTCAGAAACGCTGTCAGAGACGTCCTGCAACACAGACAGGACGGACAGGGCTCCGGCCACGCCCGAGGAGGACTTGGACGACGTAAGCCGGCCTCACCCCCGGGTGCTTGTAAAGGGGTGCCTCTCGCCTCACCCGGCCTCTGTAGCCCCGGGATGAACCTCGCAGGACCTGTGTGATCACAGCCTGTGCCCAGGGAGGGGGGTCCCCACTTTCACAGGTTCTGAGAATGGTGATGGGGTGGGGGATGCCTGCAGCCTGGGGGAGACCCTTTCCCTTCCCAGCACGGATTTCACACCGGAGACCTGTAGCCACAGCGGTGCCACTTGCCCTTTGTCATTAAAACTGCTGTGTGGTGGTCTGCCCCTCGCCTCCCCCCAGGCTTGTACACACACACACACACACACACACACACACACACACACACCTGTGTATATAAAGATGGCGTGTCACTGTAGGAGAGGATGCAAGCAGCAGAAAAGAGCAGAGGGAGGCCCACCTGGAGCCTCTCAACCCGACTCCCCTCTCTCACGCTTTCCTGACCCTCCATCTGCACGCGCATCCACCTTCCTCTCCTCTGCTCCCAAGAGCCTGAGTCACACAGGAGCAAAGAGCAGCCCCCCTCTCCTCTCCCCACCCCGCCCCGTGGGATTCACTCCGGAAACCCCAAACAAGATCACGTCAGACACACACTTTTTGATTTGCCTTTTTCACCAAGAACGTGTAACAGGCATCTTTCAGCACCAGATGCTGTGTCGGTCGTCATCCTCCGTCCTGAGCAAACCCCCACGGATCTGCTTGTGCGTCCAGCCTCACGGGCTCCTGATGAGAGGCATCATGGGGATTCCAGTTTTTCACAACTTCAGTGATGCTCTTTGGGTGGTTGTCTCCTTAGGAGAAATCCCCAGAATGAGACCTGCGGGGTGGGAAAAGTGAAAGAAAGTGAAGTTGCTCAGTTGTGTCCGACTCTTTGCGAACCCATGGACTATAGCCCACCAGACTCCTCCGTCCATGGGATTTTCCAGGCAGGATACTGAAGTGGGTTGCCATTTCCTTCTCCAGGGGATCTTCCCGATCCAGGGATTGAACCCGGGTCTCCCTCATTGTAGGTAGACGCCTTACCGTCTGAGCCACCAGGGAAGTCTGAAGCCAGCAGGAAGCGGGATGAGAGGGGCGCCTGTTACAGCGTGCAGTCAGGACTGGCGCACCCTTGCTCCCCTGCACACAATTCAGTGATTCCCGGGGTTTGGGGAGCTCCAGGGAAGATGGTAGAGAAGGGCATCTTCTCCCCAGAGCTCTCTCCAGAGCCCTCCAGTTAGGTCCTGGCCGCAGCCGGCCCGTTACGTGACAGCTGGCAGCGGTCGTGACATCTGGACATTGTCTTTGCCTGGCACCGCCGTTCACGACAAGTCACGGGCTTCCTCACGCTTTTCTCTTCCATGACGTGAAGACAACAACCCGAGAAGAGGCTGACCTGAGGTTCTGCCAGCTGACCAGGGAGTACCAGGCGCTGCAGCGAGCCTATGCCCTGCTTCAGGAGCAGGTGGGCGGGACACTGGACGCCGAGCGAGAGGCCCGGGTAGGTGCCAGGGGGAGGCGCTGGGGGGTCGGACAGAGGCTGGGTGTCCCGTGCGTGCCCTTCCCGGCAGCCGGATTCTGTAGGGGTGCTGAGAGGGGATGGGGGGGTGCCTGGCAGCCTCCGCTGCAGTGACGTTCCAGCGTTTGGCAAACCTGATGGGATCTACCTGCCCGTCCTCAGTGCGGGAGCAGGGTTTGCAGAAGAAATCCTGCCTTCCCAGTGTCCTGTGCCCCTTCCGTTGGCAAGAAGGGTTTCAGAAATTTGACTTAGTGATGAAATCAGACTCACTGTGAAATAGACATCTCTGTTTCCCGGCTGAGAAGTCCCCAAGAATGTCCCTAAGGAGCGCAGGCAGGGCTGTCTGAGTGCTCGAAACCCACCCAGCACTCGCTCTGGTCCCTGCTGGCCACCCAGGTCTGGACCATACCAGCCTTCATGGCTGGGCTGACCTCCACCTTCTAGTAACGTCCACTCACTGGCCATTAGGCCATCTTCGGGAGTCGCACAGACCAGTCTCGGCTGGCCCTTCCCTCAGAAGGCAAGAGGGACCCCTGGGAGTGCTCCTGCTGGGGGTGACTTTTCACCCCAGCGCACCCCTGTTTCATTCCCACAGCAGCCCTGTGAGGTAGGGGCTGGCGAATGAGGCTGTGCAGGGAAGCTCCTCAGCTACAATGGTGTCAGCCTGTAACCTGTAGGTCAGAAGAAATACACTGCTGGAGGTGGTTTGGGCTGAAGCATGGGTTTCTTATTAAAAAATTTCATCTCCTTGCACCGTTCAAAAGTCAAGAGATTTCACGTAGAAGTCTGGGTTCTAGCTTCTCTTGAGAGCTCAGAGCATCTGGTAGCACCAGTTTTCCCATTCCGTGTAGTCACCTTTGGCCGCAGCTTCAGTGGCAGTTTCAGTGGCTGCGGCTTCAGTGGCAGCCCCCCCTGAGCTGAGACATATGCCCTGGTTTGCCACAGTCCCCACCACTCCCTAGTACCCCTCACCCAGTCGGCCTCTCTAATTTATACTACCCTCCTGGTCCTCGGGGTATCTGGTTTTCAGCCCTTGCTGTAGGTAACACCTTTGTCAGGAGATGGGCTGAGCGAGGGTGAACGTGTGGCTGGTGTTGGTGGTACAGCCACGGCACTGGATTGGGAAGCTGGGCGGCTGGGAGCTGATGTGCTGGCCCCTCACTCGCCCTCGTGAAGAAGCTGGCCGCTTCTCCAGGCTGCAGGCTGCAGGGGTAGCGCTGACGGCCTCTCAAGGCCTTGCAGTTCTTCCAGGTGTCACACCCATAGGTGGCAGAGGAACCAGGCAGGCCAGTCAGCACGTGTGCTCCTAAAAAAAGGGCCCGTTTCTCAGGACCAGATTCCACCTTGTCCTTTCCCCTTCTCTGTCATCATCCGGGGGGACCTGCTCACTTCCTGGTCTTTTGCATTTCAGACTCGGGAACAGCTCCAAGCTGATCTGCTGAGGTGTCAGGCCAAAATCGAGGATCTGGAGAAGTTACTGGTTGAGAAGGGCCAGGTGAGCAGAAACGGTCACGTGACCTGTAGCTCTTTGCATTTCTGTCCCCTTGGTGGGGTCACTAGGGTCTTGGTGCCCAGGGGGATGGTCTGTCAATCTATATCATTTGCTCTGGAGATGTGAGAGGAAATAAAAAAAAATGTTAGCAGAGTTCATGCAGGCCTATCCCAGCTCATTTGCCTCTTTACCAGGTTTTAAAAAATCCAACATTAGTTACGAGAATCTAACTTGGCTTTTTCTTTGTTTGTTTGCCAAGTGCACAAGGATAGGAGACAACTCCAAATGTAAAGTGATCAGCAGAATCTTTTCTGACTTGAATCTGGAAGAAAAGCTGACACTGCCTGTGAGGATTCAGTTGTGCAAATGAACCTGCAGCTAGCTCTGAGTGATGGCAGAGGTGGCCTTGGGAGCCGGTCCAAAACTCTCCAAGAGGCAGGAGAGCAGAGCAGAACATACACTGCAGCCAACAAGCCACAGGCCAGCCCTGGGAAAATGACGTGATCCCTTGTGCCTCGGTTTCCTCATCTTTAAAGTGGGGCTAGTAATAGTACTTAACACATAGGGAACGGGGGAAGAGGGAGACAGCACAGCCTGGATGGAGTCCAGGTGAGAGATGAGGCTGTTTTCACACTCCTGTCCTCACTGCCATTGACCTCAGCTTCCCTCTTTCAGGCTGAGCTCACAGGTTGAAACTTGCCCAACCACAGTCTACGATTAAGTTAACCTCCCACGTGAGGTGCTAGGCCCTGTTTTGGGGCATGCTCTGCCCCCAGTTCCTGCTAAATAAAGGGACTAGTCTGAGACAAAAACACATGGCCATTCATTCAACGAGCACTTTACCAAGAGCCCTTGCCCTGTGCCAGGCTCAGCGCTCAGCGTGTGGGATAATGTATCAGCTTGCTATTGCCGCCTAACAAATCACCCCAAAACTGAGTTGTTTACAAATAACAGAAATTTTGTGTGCTTACAGTTCTGTGGGTCAGCAGTTTGGGTGGTTCTTCTGCTGGTCTCCCCTCAGGTCACTCTAGAGGTTTCGTTTTGCAGGCGATTAGGACTAGATGGCCGCAAATAACCTCATTGTCCTGTCTGCGCATTAGTGCCAGCTGTTGGCCAGGCTCTCATGGTCTCTCGTCCTCAAAGAAGCTGGCTCCTTTAACTAAAGGTCTTGGAGCAGGAAGAAAGGGCAGCCCCCAAAGCACAAGTATAGGCCATGCCTCTGCCGGCATCACATTTGTTAATATGCCAGTCACCAAAGAATGCTGCAGCCATACCCAGCGGCAAGTTTGCTCCTTGGGAGGAGCTGCAGAGTCACCTTGCAAAGGGGCAGAGCCATGGGAGGGACATTGCCAACGACCTCCCATAGGAAAAAAGATGAATGGACCCAGCTCTGGATTCAGCCTCGTGGGCCTACACGTGTGTCAGTCCTGGGAAGACCCAGGGTGATACATGATGGGTATAAGGAAGGGAGGGAGAAAGTTCCCTTGTTTATACCTTCATCCATCCCCTGGCGTTTACTGAGCATTAGCTGTGTGCTGGGCACCGTGTCAGGTGCTGCAGATGCTGGTGTAAAGACAGACTTAGCCCCCTGGCTCATGGAACATTCCTGGACAGAACTTGCCCAGACAAAGATGTGGTTAGACAAAGGGTCTCAGATGAACAGAAGTGTGTTACTATGATGACACAAGGTCCACAGGCACATCCATGGGGGTGTGGCCTGAACACTCGCCCTCGAGCCTAAGAGAACAAGCCCTGGAAGGGTCTGCCAGGATCAGCTCAGCAGTGCTCCAGGCATTTTTCTGTCAGTGATAACAGGTGTTCAGTTAAATCACTCAGTTGTGTCCAACTTTTTGCAACCCGATGGACTGCAGCACGCCAGGCTTCCCTGTCCATCACCAACTCCTAAAGCTTGCTCGAATTCATGTCCATTGAGTCAGTGATGCCATCCAACCATCTCATCCTCTGTCTTCCCCTTCTCCTCCTGCCTTCAGTCTTTCACAGCATCAGGGTCTTTCCTAAGGAGTCGGTTCTTCACATCAGGTGGCCAAAGTATTGGAGCTTCAGCTTCAGCATCAGTCCTTCCAGTGAATATTCAGGACTGATTTCCTTTAGGATGGACTGGTTGGATCTCCTTGCTGTCCAAGGGACTCCCAAGAATCTTCTCCAACATCACAGTTCAAAAGCATCAGTTCTTTGGTGCTCAGCTTTCTTTATGGCCCAACTCTCACATCCATACATGACTGCTGGAAAAACCAGTAGCTTTGATACAGATGAGCTCCCTGAAATTTAGGGAACATGAGTGGAGGAGGAATGCACCACAGACCTGCCAATTCTCTTTTTCAGGATTAAACATTTAGCACAGTGGTTCCCAAACTTTTTGGCACAGGGACCAATTTTATGGAAGACAATTTTTCCCCTGACCGGGGTGTGGGGGGAGTTGGTTTTGCGATGATTCAGCACCTTAAATTTATTGTGCTCTCTATTTCTAATCTGACTAACTAGAATTGACTCACTAGAAAAGACCCTGATGCTGGGAAAGATTGAAGGTGGGAGGAGAAGGGGATGACAGAGAATGAGATGGTTGGATGGCATCACTGACTCGATGGACATGAGTTTGAGTAAGCTCCGGGAGTTGGTGATGGACAGGAAAGCCTGGCGTGCTTCCATGGGGTCGCAAAGAGTCAGACACGACTGAGCGACTGGACTGACTGATTCCTAATCTAATGCCTCCGCTGATCTGACAAGAGGTCTGGTTCCGCGGCTCGGAGGTTGGGGACCCCTGGTTTAGAGGGACAGTGCGATCATTCTAACTACTCTCCTTCTCTCTGACCTTTTCATAGAAAGGTTCATATGAAATAACCTTTCCCACTGATGCTTTGTTACTTAACTGTCTGCTTCAATGAGTATGAACATATTTAGTACTTTTCCTTAGGATTCCAAATGGGTTGAAGAGAAGCAGCTGCTCATCAGAACAAACCAGGACTTGCTGGAAAAGGTACGTGGCACCAACACCCGGAGCCCCACCCCAGGGGATCATGGAGCCCGGGGCCTGTTCTGGCTGCCGGAGTCTCACCCACGCCCGTCCTGAGGGCTCCCACCCACTGGTCCTGTCTCTGTCCTCTGGGTCGGGGCCCGCAGAGCTGGTTTGCAGATGTGGTGAGGGCTGCCAGTCCTCCTGATGCTGGGCTTCCAGGCTGCCTCTGACGTTGCCTTGGATTCCAGACCACTCCCCAACCCCGCCACCCCCACCACCTGCTCCCCAGGCAGGGGTCGGTGGGCAGATCCTCGGGCAGTCATGGTCCAGTTCATCGACTGGAGGCCATGGTGCTGGCAGAGCCAAGCTTGTCCTTCCCTCTGTGGTCATGGAACTTGTAGGGAGTCGGCTTGAGTGGTAAATCTAATGCTTTGGGACAATACCTCGGCTTTATTTTTTTCTTATTTGTGAACAATTCAGTGATTTTTTTTTTTTTAGTAAATTTACTGAGTCGTGCATCCAGCCCCACCATGCAATTTTTAGATCATTTCCAGCTTCCCTTAAAGCTCCCTCTTGCCCCTTTGTAGTCACCCCTGTCTCTCACCCCTCAGCCCCTGGCAACCTATTTTCTGTCCCAGCAGATTTGCTTGTTCTGCACCTTCTGTACTGGTGGAAGTGGACTGTGTTAGGCCTTAGCTTCTAAACATCCTCAAATGTCCCAACTGGACAAGCCCAGCCTTGCCCCCTTGGGGGGCGGCAGGCTCCTGTCCCGGCCCTGTGCTGACCTGTTGTGTGGCCGTTCATTGTCCCATGTCCCTCCACAGCATCTGGGGACAGAGCTGGTCACTTCCTGTGAGGCAGCTCCAGGCTTTGGGAGAGATTTCGGATCCCTAGTCCTTCTGGCTAAATTCTGAGAGGCCCAGAAAACTCTTATGCTATTTCCAGATGTCCCCCTGGGGGGCAGTACCATCCCATTAGAGGTGGGGAGGCAGGAGTAAAGGTGACCATGACCCACCAGTGAAAGTGAAAGTCGCTCAGTCATGTCTGACTCTTTGCGACCCCATGACCATACAGCCCATGGAATTCTCCAGGCCAGAATACTGGAGTGAGTAGCCTTTCCCTTCTCCAGGGGATTGTCCCAACCCAGGGATCGAACCTAGGTCTCCTGCACTGCGGGCGGATTCTTTACCATCTGAGCTACCCGGGTAGCCCAAGAATACTGGAGTGTGTAGCCTATCCCTTCTCTAGCGGATCTTCCTGACCCAGGAATCAAACTGGGGTCTCCTGCTTTGCAGGCGGATTCTTTACCAATTGATCTATCAGGGCCTTCATTTCCATGTACTGTCTTGAATCTCACTGCAGGCCGCCAAGTGGGGGCTGCTCTGTGCCTCTGTGTTATCCAAGGAGCTACATAGCTGGCCCAGAGTCTCCCAGTGGGTTTGGGACCCAGGCAGCCCCACTTCCCAGACTTTCGGATCTCCTACTCATAGGAGCCCTCTGGAGAGTCCAGGGCACCTTACTAGTGCAACTAGCCAGACCCTGGGTGGGCTGACTCTGGGAGATTGGGATAGAAGGAATTCAGACAGGCTTGGGGATCACTGTTGCTTCCCCAGGACTGACCTTTGGAAAGGGACTCAATTGCTCTGTGCCTTAGTTTCTCCACCATTCGTGTATTCAGCAAATACCTGGCCCCCATGCCGGGCCAAGCTTGGGCCGCAGGGACAAAGCAGGCACAGCCTCTGATCTGGGCCATCCCAGCCCCCGGAGCAGAAAGGGCCCATCTTGCACACCCACTGAGACCCTCCCCTTCCCACCCTACCCCTGGTAATGGCCCTGTGTCCCCAGGTCAACACCCCGGGGGTCCGTGATACAGGACAAGTTCTTATGGCCTCCGATGAGAAACAGTGGTTCTCCCACCATTAACCCGCAGGTGTCTCTGGTCTAGATTTACAGGCTGGAAATGGAAGAGAACCAGCTGAAGAATGAAATGCAAGACGCAAAGGATCAGAACGAGCTGTTAGAATTCAGAGTGCTAGAACTCGAAGTAAGAGACTCTATCTGTTGTAAACTCTCAAACGGAGCAGACATTCTCTTTGAGCCCAAACTGAAATTCATGTAAAGTCCCAGATGTTTTTCAAGCATGTGTAAGGGGACGTGTGACACTTGTTTTCTTTTCTTTCTTTCTTTTTCTTTTTCTTTTTTTTAAATCTGTACGTTGAGAATAATTTCACTGCCTTAATATGTTCTGAAGAGAATGCTCACCGAAGTCTTTGGACATGTACCAGAGCTAATCTATTTATTGCCTACGGCTTGTTTTTGCACTTAATAAAATAATTTGTTTTTGCAATATTTTGCCTTTTTTATTTGTGTTTCATTTCCATAACTACTTCTTTCCTGCATGCATAGTCACCTGGTATGCCTTCTGCAAACACGGACAGAAGCACTGTTGCAATTAATAACACACCTTTTTAAAGTGACCTTGCATGCATGAATATCACCTTTTGAAAGAGCGGGGTCTGACCTGGCCTGCGGCTGACTCCATAATGTGTTTACTGCTAGTTTGGCCTGTTTTCTCTTTGCAAAGGTAAACACAAGGTAAGTAAACAGGGTAAGAGGAGGTATTTGCAATAGGTGGTTGAGAAAGCTTGTAACATGACTCTACCTCCTTGACGCAGTGAACGCAAACCTAGGCATCGCGAGCAGTACTGGACTAAATATGTCTGTAACTCAAACTGCAACTCAGAATGATTCCCTTAGCATGAGGGGAGATTGACTGTTGTCCACAGGTAGAAATCCTGTTGCAAACCTTCAGTGACTTCCCAGATACACAGAGCTGGGTCCAGGGTGAGGACATGGATGGTTTTATTGCTTCCAACTGGAACCCTGCCTCGGGTGTGTCACTGTATTGCCTTGCTACCACCTGACTTCATAATCCCTTTTCGTTGATTTGTTTCCATTTCAAACTCATCTACATGTGACACATCGCCTGAGTTTGTGACTGGTTCTCTCTAAGCATCTGTGGAGACACAGCTCTCCTTTCCCTCGACTGAAGCCTTTGCATGTCCTGAACCCTGGGTAAAAGTGAGCTCCTTGGCAATGTTGGTGTCTCTCGGATTTCATTTTCTCCTCTCAGCTTCAGTTAAAATTCTGCTTTCCCTAGAACAGGGTTTCCCTTGTGGCTCAGCTGGTAAAGAATCCACCTGCAATGCGGGAGACCTGGGTTCGATCCCTGGGTTGGGGAGATCCCCTGGAGAAGGGAAAGGCTACCCACTCCAGTATTCTGGCCTGGAGAATTCCATGGAACAGTCCATGGAGTCGCAAAAGTCGGACACGACAGAACCACTTTCACTTCACTTCACTTCCCTAGAGCATCTCATCCTGTACTTTGTTGTGCAGCATGGACCGTGGCCTGAATGTCTCAAAGCCAGGTGTTGCCGTGCGATTCAGCTCTTGCCTGAACATAAACTGAGTCCTTCATTCAGGCAGCAGAAGTAGAAGTTATGAAAGATTATGGTGAATACTTCTACCACTGTCAGAAAACCTTTCACGGCTCTTTGCTACCCGCCATTTCTCATGAGACTTCCATAAGCATTGGTCACTTTACTAGAACTTTCAAGTGTTTCCACCATCCTTTGGAGGACCCATTAGAAATCAGTTTTCTGACTTTCATTCATATAAAACATGAGCTTTTTTGTGTCACCTTTTCTATGGAGACCCCCTGTTAAGTAAGTATTACAGGTAGAAGAGACATCTATAGCACGGAACCATTGTGAATGTGGTTGTTCTAGTCTAATGAGGGAAATAAGGTTTTCTGTCTAAACTGTTTCAAACCAGGTTAGCCAGATTGGGGCTTGGTGGAAATTAATTGAATTAATGGCCCTGCCTTTCCCCTCTCCTTTAGAGGATCTGCTTAGGGACCTGCCATCCAGTGCTGCCTTGGCTACATTTCTTAGTTAATGGCTAAAGTAACTCTTTGGTTCTGTGGCTCGATTCTGCAGCCGTGGTCCAAAGCAAGCTTACTGACTGTAATTTTGAGGAAATAAAAGCAGTTTGATTTCAAGGTATCATTTGGTGAGGCCTTGGCTGCTGGCTGACCTGTCCATTGCTTGGGGTTTAAAGGCAGCTCTGTGTAGGAAACGCATTTGAGACCAGAGTACTGTTTTGCTGCTCTCCTTTATTTCTGTAAGTAATTGGGCATCTCAGTCCCTTTTTAAAAATCTGTCACTTTACATATGATTAATGTACCACGTCTGGGAAAATGCTTGCTCTCCTTATTTGATAGTTGAGATTTGATTTATCAATCTAAGGCAGGGGTAGAATGATCATTGGAAGGTTAGTGCAGATCAGAAAAAAAAACCTGTGAACAAAGTCAGAAGATTATATTAAAAAAGATACGAAGCCAGGGTCTGGGGTCTGGCCTTGCCACTCAATCGCATGGGACCTCGGAGGGACCCTGTCTCACAGCCTCCTTCTCTCTGTCCACAAAACGGAAGCGTTCATGGCTACCTCCTGGGGTTGTGTGAGGATGAAGTGAGCTAACAATGACTTCTATTGAAATTTCCCGCGATTATTCTTCATCAAGTATTTAATGATGATTGTGTGACTTCCTGGGCTTTGATCAACAGGTCCACTCCTGACACTCCGCTAACCGTTTCTTCCCAGCTGACTAGGCTAAGAAGTAACCCAGTGTCCACAGGGGATCCGCTCCGGGGCAGACAGGACGGCGTCTCCACCACGGACGAGACCATAGCCTGAGCGTGCGCTTACTAGGAACACCTTTGCCAACTGGAATTCCTTGGTTTTTTGCTGAATAACGTGGGAAAATGACAAGTGGTGAAATAATCCAATAAAGTTCTGTTTTTAAACCAAATCTTTTCCCCAGGAGAGAGAGCGGAGGTCGCCAGCATTTAACCTCCAAATCACCACCTTTCCCGAGAACAACAGCAGCGCCCTCCAGCTGTTCTGTCGCCAGGAAGGAGTTAAGGTAGCGTGCCCGGGGGGGTGCCCCCACTCTATTACGGCCATGGCCCGCTCGCCCGAATGCCCGGCTCAGCTGGAAAGGGGATTGTGTGCCTGTGCCAGGGCTAGAACTGATTTTAACAAGATAACCCCCTGTCGCTCCACTCTGTTTTGAAAGTCAGAGTTTATCACTCCAGCCGGGTCACCAAATTTGTATTCATGTTAAAAAAGCAGAGCCTTGGGATACAGCCTTGAAAGCAAACCCCACTTTGGCCACTTCCTGGCTCTGGCTCAGAGCCTGTCTGACCCTCAGTCTCTTCATCTAGGAGATCTGAGTGGCATCACCCACACCGTGAAAGGGGTGTGACAGTTTTTAAACTAGATAATGAACCTGAAGACTCAGTGAAGTGCTCAGAGCACGCTGAGTGTTCTAAAGGCGGGAGCTGCGGTGGTTCTCACAACCGTGAGATTCCGTGACCCTGGAATCCTGCTAGACCCGCGGGCACAGAGAGGTCCTTCCGACCCACAGGATCCCATGAGAATTTCTAGAAAGCATTGTTTGTGCTGGTGTAAAACTCAGCCAGTACAGAGCAGGTAGCAGCCCTCTCTGCTTGAAGGGACTACCAAGAGTTAACTCTCCACCCGGCCTCATGTACTAAAAGACAAGAAGGGAGTGGTGTCTTTCCAGGAGTGAGGGCTGTGGCCCCAGAGATTGGTGTGGATGGCCTTTGTAGCTCACACAAAATGAACGTTGGACATCTTTTCCAGGATGTGAATATTTCTGACCTTATGAAGAAATTAGATATCCTTGGCGATAACGGGGTAACTATGACCGATCGGTTTCCGGTTTCGTGTCCTTGTTTTGATTCGGGTGTACTCTGTTGTGGCTTTTGTTTCCGTTTTCGTTTTAATTTCTTCCTGATTTAAGAGATCGACTAAGTACAATGTAAGGCTTTTGTATGGCCATGTTCCTGCGTGGGTGGCTGGGTCCGCATCTGTCAGAAGTGGGGTTCTGGAGTTAGGTCATCCTGACAGTGTGTGAGTGATGAGGGTTAAAAAGGCCTAAAAATAAATGCCCGGAAAGAAAGTGGAAGCACTCAAGATCTCTGAAATCCCAAAGTGAGACTTTTGCCTTCTTAAAAGACTGGGCTTGAGCGAGGCCCTGTTTCTAAAAGGCTCGGGGACACTGTGTGAGGTGTCCCCACCCCCGAAGGGCCGGTCCTCAGACCTGTCACTTCTGTGAGTTGGGGCTGACCCTGGGGAGGCCGCTTTCAGAGTTGCGTAGGGCTGACTGTCTGCACGGGATGTGGGATCAGTGTAAAACGCCCTTGCCCATTTTTGTGTTTTAGAATTTGAGAAATGAAGAACAGGTTGCAATAATCCAGGCTGGAACTGTGCTTGCCCTGTGTGAAAAGGTAGAGCCCAGCAGCATTTCTGTCCATACACCTTGTCCAAGCTTCCTGGCACCATACAAGAAACTGTACATTGGCGTCTCGCTTTGTTCTGGAAGCATGGTTCTGGTTTCCTGTCTGCGTTTGCATGCGCACGTGCACGCCTGTTCGTTTTCCAGGGGAAAGTCACTCATGCCTATGGTAGAAAGCTTAGAGACTGAGAAAGAAAATCAAAACTTCCCTCGAGGAAACCCATCTGCGACAGTTGGTTTTATTTCCTTCCAGTTTTTTTTTTTTCCCATGCTCCCCCCCTTTTTTTTTTAAAGAAAAAAAACAAACTTTGGGATCATACTTGACTTTAGCTTTTAATCCTGCTTCATAAGCTTCCCCTCATGAGATCGAACGGCCCTGCATCATTCTACCTACAGCCACGCCCTCAGCTAAATATTCTTTCGCTATTAACATATTGGAGTATTTCTGCTCTTTTTTTCTGTTTATCATCATGCAGCGATGAGCAAGCATCTTTAATCATAAACTTCTGTCTATGTTTTAAAATACTTCCACAGGATAGATTCTAGAAGTGGGATCACTGGGCCGAGGGTTTTTAAGAGCTTTGATACTGTCCAGTCGTTTCCAGAAAAATGGTACCAAGTCACTTTCTACATGAACACTATCTCTGCCAGTTTCTTGTTCAGCAAGGCATATGTGGCCACTAAGAATTCTGCTGATAGGATAGGCAAAAATCATATGATGTCATTATTTTAATTTTCATTTGTTCAAGTGCTAGTGATAATGAATTTTTTGTGTATTATCCATTTTCTTGTTCCTTGAGAATTGTAATTACATTCCATTGCGTTTGTTTGTCATTCATTCATTCATTCATAGCTTCATTCAATCATGCCTTCATCTATTCACTTATTTAATATGAATTTGGTCGTAATAATGGTTTTTGTTACTGACTTCTCTGTGAGGTTTACATGCTAAAGATAATAACTTTTGCCATATTTATTAAAAAATACATTACTGATTTGCCTTTTACATTAATTTAGGGTGTTTTAAGACATACCCAACTTTTCAATGTGGTCTTGTCTATGGATCTTTTTCTTGTAAACATGAGCTAAATTTTAAAATGCTATTTTTATAATGATGAAGTCTTAATGATTTTAGTCAGGATTCCTTCCAGAATCTTTGGGAGGGTATTTAAAATGTAAATAGTTCTTTTGTTTTCCCCTGAGCACCTGTCCAGCCTTCCCTGTGCCCAGGGCCCTAAATGTTGGCAACAGACTACGGCTAAGCCTTGCTGAGGTCACACAGCTGGTAAGTGGCGATGCCCACGTCACTGTCACAGTACCTGGCTGAGTCTGCGTCCTCAGGTGAGCGGGGGTGAGGAGGACTCACACCTGGCTGGCTGTTGGCCCCTCAGATACAGGTGATGGTAGGTGACAGGGATATGTCGTGCATTTCGAAAATATTCTCTCAGCAGGAGAGCCAAATGTGACAGTGGAGCCTCCTGGGGGTCACGGAGAGAACCCAACAAGCGCTTTCAATTTATTCCATGTTCATTCCAACATGCACTGCTTCTGACTGTCCAGCGCCCAGCACGCCTGGAGGATGTGGTGATGCCACACCCAGGACTCCCTCCTGGTCCCTCAGAGGCCCTTCCCAGGCTGGCTGTCAGCCCCACACCCGCTAACTGCAGGCGCTGCTGCAGGCCGGCCCCTCCATCTCCCTGAGCCCTGAGCCTTGCTGGTGAACGTCAGGACTCCAGGACACGGCACTTTTAACTGGGACCAGGCTGGGTACTGAGAGGTGACTGATCCATGCATAAGGATGGTGAGCAAAGAGCAGGCAACGCCAGGGACCAGGGTGGGGCTGGAGCAGTGGGCCTGGGGAGGGAGCCTCCCTCTCTTCTACCTCCCGAGCGTCTTGGAGGGTGGCAGGCTGTCCGGAGTCCCCGGCCCCACTGAGAAGAGCCTCTGCCAGGTATCAAATTCTCCCACCCGGACGTTCCCAATAAGCTCCTCCCCACATGGAGCAGTGGTCTTTACAGACTCACAGCCTTGGCCTCGCCTCAGACCCTCAGCGCTCCTCAACAGTTGTGCAAGGTGAGCGGCATAGATCCCTTGTACACCGAGAACATCGGGCCTGCCTGGCATGAGGCTGCTATCTACTTTGACCCTGTCGCCCACTCCTTGCCCACCTATAGCAGCCCCTGCTGGTCACTGACCGTAAAGTCCCATGGATGGCCAGCTCCATGCTCTGCTTCCTAAATGCAGAGACCTGAGCCAGCCGCCCTTGCCTGCCAGCTCCCCCTGACATCCCACAGGGTTGGCGGCAGGAGGGGTGGTACCCAGGGTTGGCACAATACCCAAGACTGGTGCTTAGAAGCTGGACTCTGTGCCAGTGAGAGGGGCCCAGCTCCCCATTTGGGACAGTCCGTGGAGACTGGACTTAGAGACAGATGTCTTCTCATTCTCTCAGCGACATTTCTCACTTTCTCTGCTGCGTGTCTGTGATCGAAGGCCCAGTATTTGGGAGGTGCCTTGTCTCCCTCTTGGAGAGAGTTGGCGCTGAGAGCACACACGCAGAGGAAAAGTGGGTCAGTGGGACCCCTGGAAGCACCTACAGGTCAGCCAGGGTGCCCAAGTGTCCTGTTTGCCCGGGATGTGGGATTTCAGTGCTGAAACGGGGACAGTCCCAGGCAAACAGGGGCAAGCTGGACACCCTGGAGCTGACGGGTGCTGTAGGAAAGCTGGCAGTGGGACCCAGAGCCCCAGTGACATCCTCAGCCAGCCCCTCTCAACCAAGTCATATGTCATTTTGAAAATTGCCATTCCATTCTGGTATCTGACCAAACTGAGGTCCTCTTCAATTTTCTCTCTAAGAGCATGAAACCCCTTTCACAGCCTGTGAGCAAAGTGCCACTTAAACTGGTTTGCATGGCCCTGGGCGTTCCTAGGGGTGCTGGTGCTAGGTGCTAAGTCACTTCAGTCGTGTCCGACTCTTTGCAACCCATGGACTGTGGCCCACCAGGCTCCCCTGTCCATGGGATTCTCCAGGCAAGAATACTGGAGTGGGGTGCTATACCTCCTCCAGGGGATCTTCCCAACCCAGGGATCAAACCCATATTGCTTATGTCCCCTGCACTGGCAGATGGACACTAGAGCCACCTGGGTGTGCAAATGGGGTCCTGCCCGGGGTGCTCGCCCTTCTCCCATCACCACCTGGGGAAGCCCTGCTCCTCCTGGAAGGTCTGGCCCATTTCAGCACCCACCACTGCCCCTTCTGGAAGGTCTGGCCCATCTCGGCACCCACCAGACCTGCCTCTGGTCAGCAGAATCCAAGATCAGGGGTGTTGCCTTGCGACCCACTGCCCATCACCACACAGAGGCTGAGCAGAGAACACAAGTGATCACAAGTCACTTCTCTTCTCCCACAAGGTCAAAATCAGTCAAAGATGGAAGTTTTTAAAAATCCGGGCTCTCACTGGTAACAACAGATTGGAGAATGTGGCTTAGGTCACAGGCAAGTTTTCTAGTAGTTGGCCCAGAATTAAGGCCTTGGGACCCTTCTCTAAAAGGAGGGTTGGGTCCTAGAGGAGGAAGTTCCCCACCCCTGGGCTCTGGGACCAGAGTCCTGCACTGGTGGGCAAAGTGCCAACTGGGGTGGGGGTGTGCACTGGCCATGCCTCCCGTGAGAGGCCCCCTCCCTGTGCCCCGCAGGCTGTCTTACTTCTCCTTCAGGGTTTTGGGGGCAGCAGGTGCCCTGTCTCCATGCCTCTTCCTCCTGGGGGGTGGCACAGCCCTGAACTTCCAAGTTCTCGCCCACGGTGAGGCCCCATAGACATCTGGTGGGACTCTGATATGAAATCCGTGCCCTCACACGCCCGGGTGCCCAGGGCCAGCACTTTCTGTCCTCACTTTAGTCCCCCGGTGGCTGGAAAGGACCTGTCAAGTTTTTCTGTGTGCCTAATGTGCAGGGGCTTCCCTGGTGGCTCAGCTGGTAAAGAATCCGCCTGCAATGCAGGAGACCCCGGTTCGATTCCTGGGTCAAGGAGATCCCCTGGAGAAGGGATAGGCTACTCACTCCAGTATTTTGGGCCTTCCCTGATGGCTCATACAGTAAAGCATCTGCTTGCAATGTGGGAGACCTGGGTTCAATCCCTGGGTTGGGAAGATCCCCTGGAGGAGAGCATGGCAACTCACTCCAGTATTTTTGCCTGGAAAATCCCCATGGACAGAGGAGCCTGGCAGGCTACAGTCCATGGGGTCAGAAAGAGTTGGACATGACTGAGCGACTAAGTACAGCACAGCTAATGTACAAAGCAAATTTTTTAAAATTTTTTAATGCATAATGTGCATAGCAAATCTTTTGTCTTAGCAATAAGAAAAAAAACTGGACATCATGTTCTATAAAAGCAAAGAGCAGCTTGTTGTAATGCTTCGAAACTGGACTTTTTTTCCATTTTGGTTTATTCATTTTATGACTGCTTGCCTTAGGATAGTACAAAGAAAGTCTTTTTCATTCCTTGTCAAAAGTATGTTTCCCAGTTTCTAAGACACTGCACACCCACTCAGCCTAGTCTAAGGAAATGGTGCGTTGGGCACCTGCTCCCATGGCTGCCTCTGTAGCCACCCTTGGGGGCCCAGCTAACGTGAACTCTAGTGGGAGGCCCTGTGGGTGCAGCTTTATCTAGGCTTGTTCCTGCTATGGAGTCAGCACGCGCCTACAGACCTCCACAGCCCCGTATCCCCCTTCCTTCAGGAAGTGACTATCAGGGGCTTGCTTCAGGCCAGGCCCCGTGCTGGGTGAGGAAACAATAGAGCGCACACCATGTGGTGGGACAAGGAAAGCAGCAATCTGTCAGCTGAGTGCTGTGCCGGGATCCCCGGAAGGCCTCGGACCCCACAAACTCAGGAAGCAGGGCAGGCTTCCTGGAGGAAAGAAATAAAGAAAGTGAAGTCGCTCAGTCGTGTCCGACTCCTTGCGACCCCATGGACTGTAGCCCACCAGGCTCCTCCGTCCATGGAATTTTCCAGGCAAGAGTACTGGAGTGGGTTGCCATGGCCTTCTCCAGGGGATCTTCCTGATCCAGGGATTGAACCCAGGTCTCCCTCATTGTGGGCAAATTACCGTCTGAGCCACGAGGGAAGCCTTCCTGGAGGCAGTGACACTTAACACAGGTCCACAGGCTGAGTAGGTGTTAACTCTATAAAGACCCGGGCGGAGGCTGGGGATGGGAGAAGTGGTGACCTTCCGGGCAGAGAGAGGAGGTGGGCAGAGGCCCTGAGGTGAGGGAAGGCGGGGCTGTTCCCCCAGCGTTGTCAGGAGCACCAGGCTCTCCTGGGGGGCTTTAAATGGCAGCAGGGAAGGTCCACAAGTAGATGCTAAGTGTTTCTGAGGGAAGGCACTGGCCGAAGGGGATTTGGGGTTAGACGTGAGCTTGGGGGCCGAGAGAGGACCTGCCTTGGGTTGTGGCAATAGAGAGTGGTGGGCGGGGTTTTGAAACCAAGAGGAGGTAGAACCACCAACGGGAAGTGAAGGGGGAGGAGCTATGACTGCTCTCAGCTTTCCCTTCCGGGGTCAAGGTGAAGAGCTATGACTGCTCTCAGCTTTCCCTTCAGGGGTCAAGGTGAGGTGGGGCTCTTCCCTATAGAGGGGGCCCAGTGAGCCCTTTCCCAGGGGCTGGAGGCGTCGGACTGTGGGAGACATGGCTGGACTAAAGGGGGCATTTCAGAGACATTTCAAAGAGGGAGAACCCATAAGGGAGGTGAGAACCCCCGGAGGAGGACCCCACGAGGAGAGAGAGGATGACCACGGACAGGGGCCCTGAGGGCCCCGAGAGTCCAGGAGGGGCGGCCAAGGCCCGAGGAGGAGGACAAGGGGCCTGGGAGGGGCCCAGCTGCTTGGCTGGCGGGCCCCACGGCAGGGAGGTCGTCTGTTGGCTTTAGCAAGGAGGAGACAAGAGGTCTGGGGCGTCGGGATGGGGAGAGTCCACAGGCGAGCGGCAGGCAGGCCCCATGGCAAG
The DNA here is from genome assembly GCF_033118175.1 of Dama dama. Lineage (NCBI taxonomy): Eukaryota > Metazoa > Chordata > Mammalia > Artiodactyla > Cervidae > Dama > Dama dama. Next base: position 13,780,271 of record NC_083686.1, on the reverse strand, counting down.
GAGGTCATCTGTGGGCTTTAGCAACAAGGAGGTGAACATTCATACATGATGTCAAAGCCGACCCTCCTGGACACCCTAAAACATCCCCCGCAGGGTGTCACCCAGTTACCTGGGCCTCCCCCCAGCTCTCAGGTGGGCTCCTCGTAAAGAGACACCTGTGTGCCCACACCTAAGGGGCAGCTGCCTGTGCCCACTCACCCCCAGCCCAGACCTGAGAACGGGCAGACACACCCCCATCACCAGCCCATGCAGGTGCTCCGGTCGGTACTCTGAGGCCATCACAGCCTGCCTGGCCAGACCCCTCTTCATTCCTGCACCCCACAGTGCCCCTGGCTGTTCAGACTTGCCCCAGGTAGCTGCAGGGGGCGGCTGTGGGGGTGTAGACCTGCAGGCAGGGTTCAAAATCCCCGCTTCTCACCTGTGTGACCTTAGACAAGTGACTTAATTCAGCTGCTGTGTCCTCACCTGCAACATGGAGTGACGCTGCCTCCTCCACGGGGTGGTCGTGAGGGGGCTGGATGAGGTCCCAGACGGGAAGCCACCAGTACACGGAACAGTAGAACCCAGGGCGGCTCGCCCGCCCACCTGGGGGGCTCTCAGGGCACACACTCGCAACCTTCCACATGCATCCACCATGCATACCCACCACCTCCTCTACACACAGGCTTACCTGGGCACACACCTCACCCCCACCTTCACGTACGTATACACACATGTGTACCCGTGGTTCCTGAGCAAACATCTGTCGAAGCTGAAACATCTGTGCAGACTGTGAAATTCCATTTTGAGGACCACCGTGGGACATGTGGGGGGACCCCTCCGGGCCAGGAGCCTCCTCGAGGAGGGCGGCCCCACGACGGGCACTGGTTCTCACCAGCTGCGCCCTCTGTCCCTGCTGTTTTCCAGTGGCTGAAGCAAATAGAGGGAACGGAGGCAGCGCTGACCCAGAAGATGCTAGACCTGGAGAAGGAGAAGGTAAAGGCCATGCCCCAACCCCAGGAGGGAGGGGGTTGACGGCGCGCAGATAACTCGCTTCCCGGGAAGGATTTACGTGTGTTTTATAATGATTTGCATGCATTTCTAAATTTTGCTTTTGCTCTCATCCCTATCCTGTGTGGTCATCATCCATTCACTCAGTTATTCACTTGATACATATTTTTGAAGCCTCTGCGATCCTGGAAACTATGACAGGATTAGGCGTTCAGTAATGAATAGCAGGGTCCCTATGGAGGGTCTAGCCTGAAAGCCCATGGGGACATGTGCGTGGGAGCCGACAAGCGCAGTGCAGCATGAGAACCTTAGGAGAGGCAGGTCAGTGATATGGAAGCAAATGGAACAGGGGCTCCCGAGACACAGAGAAGGGACTCCAGTGTTCGCTTGCTCCTTCCTGGACATGAGTTTGGGAGAGACACACTGGACCTCCGTTTCCTCATGGCTAATGGGGTTTTCTATCTCCACCTTGATGCGCTGGAGGGATGAGAGATGCTGGACGCATAGCCCATTTTCTCACAGTGCTTGGCACCTGTGGGCACCTGATAAACAGTGATGGTGGCTATTCACCACGGGCCCTGGGCAGAGAGCGGGATCTGTCATACCCAGCCTGGGGATGTCGGAGAAGGCTGCCCAGAAGAGATGGTTCTTGAGCTTTCACAGACCAATTTCCCCAAGTAGAAGTGAGGGGAAGAAGGAAGAGCCTGAGGCCTGGAAGCAGCGCGTGGCATGGGAAGAGCCCTGGGCTGACTCCCCAGGCCTGGGTGTCTAGTCCACATCCATCACCAGTGAACCATGGCATCTAGAACAAGGCACTGGTCCTCTCTGGCCCTCTGTTTCCTCCTCTACAAAACCAAGTGGCTGCAACAGCTGAGCTCTAAAATCAAGTGGCTGCAATAACCAAGCTCTAACCCTGAAACCCTCCAGTCGGTAACAGCAAGATATTGGGGTTCTGGAGAGCTCATGCCTGGGGGGATGGAGAGTGGGGAGGACACGTCCAGCAGGAAGAGTACCCAGGAGGCGGGTGATGCTGCTGGTAGGGGGAGAAAGAGTCACATCAGAGAACTATTGAGATGGTCTTCAGAAGGATTCCTGCAACCCGGGCTTGGGAACCAGGCCAGGCACCCAAGAGGAAGAAAGCTGGGGAGAGTGGGGAGAGGCTTGATGGAGGTTCCTGGGCTTGGGAGGCTTCTACTGGGGATTCACACAGGAGCGAGCAGGGCAGACCTGACACCCTTTCTCACTTGAGCACCTGGTGGGTCCCCACCTCGGTGGGACTGTCACCCTCCAGCGAATGTGGGTAGGCTGGCTCTGAAGAGCTGCCAGGTGATGGGTTCTCGTGCTGATCTTGACCTTGGGCACCTCCTCTTTTTCAGGACCTGTTCAGCAGGCAGAAGGGCTACCTGGAGGAGGAGTTGGACTACAGGAAGCAAGCCCTAGACCAGGCTTACCTGGTAGGACCGGAAGTGGGTTGGATGTTCTGGTTCTTTAGACTCAGCAGTACAGGCTGCTCTCCCTTGGGGGCTGATGGTGAATCTGGGGTTCATGAAGTGCTGCGTGGGTGAGATTCCAGTGCCGCCTCCACGTTTCGACTGGTTTCAACCCAAATGACTGTACAGATAAATGGTCACTTTTTGCAAGTCAGTCATGATTTTTCCAAAATATTTACTTAGCTTGATCATTTTCTCTGGGCATACTTATTCAGTTCTGGGCTTTCCTGGTGGCTCAGACAGTAAAGAATCCACTTGCAATGTGGGAGACCTGGGTTCCATCCCTGGGTTGGGAAGATCCCCGGGAGGAGGGCATGGCAAACCCACTCCAGTATTCTTGCTTGGAGAATCTCCATGGCCAGAGAAGCCTGGCGGGCTACAATCCACCAGGTCACAAAGAGTTGGACACCACTGAGCGACTCAGCACACACACTCAGTTCTAGTAGTCATTTGAGATGAAGGAAAATAAACTTTCTGCTTATTAATATTTTTATTAATATTTATTTACATGCTTAAAGCCCAGAGCAAGTTTTCCCATAAGTAGCAAAAAGAGACGGTCACAAGGCAGTTCCACAGAGGTGGAACTACCCAGGCAGTTCAGTGGTTAAGACTCGCACTGCAGGGCCTCGGATTCGATCCCTGGTTGGGGAACTAAGATCCCACATGCTGCATGGCATGGCAAAAGTACTTTTTAAAAAAAGGAACACAGAGGTAAAGCAGCGAGTGGAGGGCAGGTGATCATCAGAAAAAGAATTATATGTCATGAGGTTCTGTGCAGCATCAAGCTTGGGTCACAGAACCAGTTGTGGGCTTCCAGATGATGAATGTAAGGAGGGACCATGCTCAGGTTCATAAGTCATATGGCTTTGAGGGGGCATTTCCTGGATGTCCCCTCGATCAGAGGGAACTTTGAGCTCAAGGCTGCTTTTCCAGGAAGAAGCAGTGAGTAGCAACATCTGGAGCAAGACTGCCCAGATCATTTGTAGCTAAATCATTTGACAAAGTGGCTTTCCACCTAACAAATGCAGAATTAACAACTAAACATTAACTTGCAATCCCCATTTCCATGAAGACAGAGAGCAGGAGGCTGGACTTAGCACAGGCAGGACATTCTGGATGTGAAGGCTGGTCCACCTCCCCGTGACCCTTGACCTTTCATGTCCAGGCTCCGAGGCTTGAACCCCCAGGGCAGGGAGCTGCAGATGGAGAAGGTCAGGAAGGTTTGAGCCTCATCACGACAAGGCGTTTTCCTCTCGATTGTCATTTCTGGGCATACAATGTTGTAATGGCGGTCAAGGCAACTAAAGAATGAGAACATGTTCATTCTTTTCTCCCTCTCTTTAACTATTTTGGGTTTTCCTTGATTCTATCTAGTCTCCATCCTTTTGCAAATACCCTTTCTTGCTGCATGATACACCATCTCTGTCCTCCCCTGGGCTTCCCCAGTAAGTTCTGAGGAATACAATTTCAGGGGATAACGTGGAAACCTGTGGCCAAAAAAAAAGAGGGAGAGTAATTTTGTTGACCTCTGGCTCCTTAATATGCTTAAGGATGGGCTGGGACTCCAAGAGGAACAGAGGAAGTCATATGTCAGGTTCACTGGTTCTCGGGCCCTCTTCTCAAGGGACATCTTCCAAGGCTGGTGTTCCCCAGAACACTCTGGGAAACTCAGTGTCTGCCCTTGGCTGTCTAAGTGCCATGTGCAGAAAGGCCCTACCCGAGTCCTGGTTCTGTAGAGGAGGCCCTTGGCTGTCTAAGTGCCATGTGCAGAAAGGCCCTACCCGAGTCCTGGTTCTGTAGAGGAGACCCCTGGGCAGGCTGATCCTGTTGCTGGGTAGAAGCAACATTCTTACCCAAAGAACATTCCAGGAACTTCTCTGGTGGTCTAGCGGTTAAGACTTCGCCTTCTAATGCAGGGGGTGTGGGTTCTGTAGGGAGTGTGGGTTCTGTGGGGGGTGTGGATTCTATGGGGGGGTGTGGGTTCTGTAGGGGGTGTGGGTTCTGTATGGGGTGTGGGTTCTATGAGGGGTGTGGATTCTATAGGGGGTGTGGGTTCTATGAGGGGTGTGGGTTCTATGTGGGGTGTGGGTTCTGTAGGGGGTGTGGGTTCTATGGGGGGTGTGGGTTCTATCTCTGGTCAGGGGGCTAAGATGCCATATGCCTCAAGGCCAGAAAACCAGAACATAAACCACAGGGGCAAAATTGTAACAAATTCAATAAAGACTTGAAAAATGATCCACATCAAAAAAAAAAAGAAAAAAGGAAAAAGACTATTCCAAAGCCTCAAGTGGGATTTCAGGCACATGTTGAGGTTGGAGCTGTGATCAGTGTGAGGCTGACCTGAGGAGTCAGGGAAGTAAAATGCTCCCGAGGGTGGCAAGGCCATGTGCCCAGGCAGAAGTGAGGACAGCAGGTGCCAGACGCACACCTGTGTTCCTTTGTCATCATGTAGAGTAAGATGGCACAGGGCCACAGTGGAGCTTCTGGAATTGGATGGTGAGATCCTGGCTGGAAACTGGCCACTTGGGGGCCTCCTAGGAGTTCGGCTGCTGAATGGGGGCAGCCTGCAGGCACAGGCAATCTCCCATTCCATGGGGGCCCCTTGGCTATGTCAGTGGACACATTCCCACCCCCTCGTTTCCTGAGGTGATCGCTGGAATCAGGAGAGGGGAAGCCAGTGCCTGTTGGCTAAAATTGATCTGGTGGGCCTGGAATTCCCTTGCGGAGTTAATACAGCTCTGCTGAAGTGGGGGGCTACAGGAGCAGATGGCCACAGGCGCAGAGCGCTACCTGTGTTGACCCCCTACTTCATATCACCTCTTGTCTCTTCCTGGCAGTTTCCATTAAAACTGGTTGTTGGTTGATAACATCTTGGGAAAAGAAGGGGCTATTCCTAGCAAGGGATTCAGGTGGGGACTTAGGGAGAAAGAGAAGGAAATACTTCTCTCTTTCATCCCTAGATATTCCTATAAGGTAACTGTATTTAAGTGTCTCACCGTGAAGTTGAAAAGAAATAACTTCCTCTCAGGATGAAAACTCCGATCTTTCACAAAGATCCCCTTTATTGGCTACTAATCTCTCATGTGCTTTGCTAACCAAGGGAGTCTTGCTTCTTGCGGGGAGGAGGGAGCAATGAGGACATTGCCCCCAGTTGCTTGGGGTTGAAATCGCTTTTCTAATGAGCCAGCTGAACTGCCAAGTGCCTGCAATTTGGGACACATTTTCCCACGCTACTCCAGATAAAAGGAGAGATTTGTTTCCCAAGCTGGAGACAGTAAATTGGAAGCCAAGGATAAAAATAAAGATGAGTCCAATCAAACCTCTTTTTGAATCATATTTTAAGGGGAGATTATGACTATTTTTTCTTTATCTGTAGAGAGCAGAGCATCTTGATTGAATAGAGTAAGACACGTTCTCAAAACTGTGTGCAGGGGGCTGGAAGGGGCTCCATCACCCCACCCCACTCTGCTCGGCCCCCCGCATGCCTCCCCACCCGGCCCAAGATCCCCCAGCTCAGCCTCGCTCAGCTGCAGTGCCCTGGGGTTTCCTGCCCCCCCACCTTGTGACCTCACACTGTCTGTGTCATGTGGGTCGCTCAGAAAATCCAGGAGCTGGAGGCCACACTGTACGACGCGCTGCAACAGGAGCCGGGGCGGAGGGCCAGCGAGGCGCTGAGTGAGGGCCAGCGGGAGGACCTGCAGGCCGCCGTGGAGAAGCTGCGCCGGCAGATCCTGCGGCAGAGCCGGGAGTTCGACAGTCAGATCCTGCGAGAGCGCATGGAGCTGCTGCAGCAGGCCCAGCAGGTAGGGGAGGGGCCGGCAGGTGGGGGAGGGGCCGGCGGGGGGAGGGGCCCAGCTGGTAGGGGTGGGGCAGGCAGGTGGGGGAGGGGCCGGCCGGGGGGAGGGGCCCAGCAGATGGGGGAGGGGTCGACAGGTAAGGCAAAAGACAGGCAGGTAGGGGGAGGGGCCGGCAGGGAAGGGGCGGGGCCGGCAGGGGGAGAGGCCCAGTTGGTAGGGAGACGGGCCAGCAGGTAGGGGAAAGGACAGGCAGGTAGGAGGAGGGGCCCAACAGGTAGGGGTAGGGCAGGCAGGTAGGGGGAGGGGCACCTGGCAGGTAGGAGTAAGCACTCTTCCGGGTACCACTGTCCACCATTCCCACTTCTCCACCCCTCCTGCCCGCTGTCGGCACACTGACACCTCTGAGGGCCCATTCGCTGGAGAGCTGGCCATAAAGCAGGTTTCCGTGAAGTGGAGGTGTCTTCTCATGGACACTCTCATAGCCCGTCGAACCCTCAGTGATGGAGGGGGGTTGCTTACGGGCCCACTATACCACCCACTGTTTCTAATCATACATTTGAACAAGGTCCCCACCCTGCCAAATGTAACACAAACCAAAACGAGGCGTCCCCGCTTCCTCCAGCATCCGTCTTCTGTTTAAACTCGGGTTCTTGTAACCAGGGGGCCGGCTGGCCAGTTTACTTTGGGGCTGTATTTTGTGACGACGACTGCTTTGAGGACTGGACCTGGAAGCTGTACCACTTGTTACCTCTGAACACCTAATGCTTTCCTAAGTGTGTGCGGCGTCCTGTGTGAGCTTCGTGTGCTGCTAAGCACATGGGGGCCAGGTTCCCAGGACCCGTGGTGCTGATGGAGCTGAGGCGGCCCCAGGGTGTGGCAGTCTTTGGAGGCTCACTGCTTTAGATCTCTTACCCCACGGCACTCCTGCGGGTGGGACAATTACCTCCGTTTCCCTGATGCGCAAGCTGAGACTCAGGAAGGTTAACTCGTGTGCCTGAAGGCCCTTCAGCTCATAAGGAATCCTGCCAGTGAGGAAGGATAACCAGTGGGAGTCGACGGCACCGAAGGAGAGGGAGACAGAATTGGAGGAAGGAGCCGGTGGAGAAGTGCCTTCTGTCCGAGGCAGCAGAGGCCCCGGTTAGGACTAAGAAGCGAGGATTCCCATTGCGTGTGAAAAAGGGATGCGGGGGCGGGGCAGGCACAGCTGACTGCATTTGGTTGAGGAGTGAAAGGGCCGTGACCAAAGGGGAAAGGGTAACTGGAGGTATGAACGCGAGCTCTTCATTCCATTCTTGGTTTGGGTGAAGGGACCCCGGGCAGCCCCTGCAGGAGCCCCTGGGCTCCTGTGCTGCCGTGATCTGCTCGCCAGCCACTGAGCTAGCCGGCTCTGATGGGCGTGGCTCCTGAGCCGGTCTGATGTCTGGCACGTGCTAGGTGTTGGCTGAGCACCTTGAGCTGCAGCACACACAACACATACAACACACCACTTTCAGAGCAGGACACAATATAGCACACCACAGCACCGTCACAGGCTCCGGCAGCACTCGGCCGTGTCTGACCCAGCCTGGGGCACCGGATGCCTGATTTGACCAGAAGGACACATCCCAGGTTGCCGTGGGCTGCACCGGTCTGTCTTGTCTGCATCTAGCCCATGGGGTGCAGTGACGTCACCAGTGTGACCCCTATGGACGTTTTATTTTTCAAGCGCTATTAACTAAGGGGAAAAGTGGATACAGAGGGCAAAAAAAATCAATCAGCACATGGCCCCTTTCTCAACAGGCTCATTCGGCACATTTGCACCATGTTCTGCTGTAGTGAAGATTGGAGTTAATCCACTCATGTCAACTTGCTTTGTCCTATCCCTCCGCAATCCCACAACCTCTGTCCCTGCCAACCCATCCACTGCACCCTAGAAGCCTTCCTAACACAGTGCAGCACCACCCTTCCTCAGACCCATCCTAGCTCCCCACTGCCCAGAGGATGAAGTCTGGGTTGCTTAACCTGACATTCTGACACTCCTGGACCCCGTGCTCACCTCTACAAATGCATCAGCTGCCTCTCTCAGGAGCTTTTCCTACTCCATTTGTAACTTTTCTAACATCTGCATACCAGGCACTGTTCTCCGGGTTGGGGACACAGCACTTGCCCTCTTGAGGCTTATATTCCATTGCGGGGAGACAGACCAGTGCTGGCACTTAGAGGAGGCTCCATAAATGTTGGTTCACTGATGCTCACACCAGCCCTCTAAGTGGGGGCCATTGATGCAGTTTCACAGGTGAAGTGAGTGAGGCTCAGAGAGGCTAAGCAACTTGCCCAAAGTCACACAGCCAGGAAGTGGCAGAGCTGGGATGTAAATACATGTCCTTAGGTGGCAAAACTCTTAAACACTGCCCCTTCCAGCCTCCCATAACCAGGTGAGAGGCCAACCCTGGTTGTTTTTTTTTTTTAAGTCATGAAAGACTAGAATGAGAGTCAGCTTCTCAGGCTGATTTCTTTTTAGATAAAGATTTTTTTTTCACTTAATCTTTTTTTTTTAATTTTTACTTTATATTGGGGGTATTCAGTTCGGTCGATCAGTCGTGTCTGACTCTTTGCGAACCCGTGAACCACAGCACACCAGGCCTCCCTGTCCATCACCAACTCCTGGACTCCACCCAAACCCATGTCCATTGTGTTGGGGATGCCATCCAACCATCTTATCGTCTGTCGTCCGCTTCTCCTCCTGCCCTCAATTTTTCTCAGCATCAGGGTCTTTTCAAATGAGTCAGCTTTCCGCATCAGGTGGCCAAAGTATTGGAGTTTCAGCTTCAACATCAGTCCCTCCAATGAACACTCAGGACTAATCTCCTTTAGGATGGACTGGTTGGATCTCCTTGCAGTCCAAGGGACTCTCAAGAGTCTTCTCCAACACCACAGTTCAAAAGCATCAATTCTTCTGTGCTCTGCTTTCCTTTTAGTCCAACTCTCACATCCATACATGACTAATGGGGGTATAGTTGGTTTATATTGTTGTGTTAGTTTCAGGAGTACAGCAAAGTGATTCAGTTTTATATATACATATATCCACTTTTTTCAGATTCTTTTCTTATATAAATTATTACATAATGTCGAGTAGAGTTCCCTGTGCTATATAGTAGGTCTTTGTTGATGATATATTTCATATGCATATGTTAATCTCAAACTCCTTATTTATCCCTCCCACCCCAACTTTTCCCTTTGGTAACCATAAGTTTGTTTTCAAAGTCTGTGAGTCTGTCTCTGTTTTGTAAGTAAGTTCAAAAAATGGACAGATAATCTAAATAGACATTTCTCCAAAGACATACAGATGGCCAAAGAGCACATGAAAAGATGCTCAACATCACTAATTATTAGAGAAATGCAAATCAGAAATGCAAATGAGGTATCACCTCACACTTGTCAGAATGGCCATTGTTAAAAAATCTATAAACAATAAATCTGGGGAGGAGATGGAGAAAAGGGAACCTTCCTATACTGTTAGTGGTAATGTAAATTGTACAGCCACTATGGACAACAGTAAGGAAGTTCCTTGAAAAACTATACATAGAATTACCATATGACCCAGCAGTTCTGATTCTGGACATATATCCATAGAAAACCATACTTTGAAAAGATACACGCACCCCCTATGTTCATTAGCAGCACTGTTGACAATAGCCAGGACATGGGAGCAACCTAAGAGTCCATCAACAGAGGAACGGATGAAGAAGATGTGGTACATACATATAATGGACTATTACTCAGCCATAAAAAAGAATGAAATAATGTGATTTGCAGCAGTGTGGATGGACCTAGAGATTATCGTACAGAGTGAAGTAACTCAGACAGAGAAAGACAAATACCACATGACATCACTTACATGTGGGATCTCAAAAAATGATACAAAGGAAATCAGACTGATTTTCAAAGCCCAGAAGTTGTTCCTGGGAGATTTTTGCAAATCCTTTGAAAACTGTAAGAGGTTGTCCCCTCCTCCATGTGGCATTGTGGTTTACAAGGCACTGTTCCCTGGGTGCCCATTTCACCCCCAGAGTCACAGGGTCACTGTTCAGTTATTACAGAAGAGGAATTCCACAGAGAGATTAATTGATTACATGACAACCCGAAGTCCACCAGTTGGTAAATTTGGGGCTCGGGATCCAAACCAGAGTCTAGCCGAGTTTGTGCTCATTCTTAGGTGATCTCCACCTTGCAAGGGGATCTCTGAGGATCTATATCACTGACTCCTTCAGGTGGAAGAGGATTAGAAACATAATCAGTCTCCTTTATAGAGCACATACTCTGCCAACTTTACCTTAAGCACTTTGCACAGATTCACTTTCTAAATCCTCAGGTGTGGGCAACACTACTACTCCCAATTTACAGATAAGGAAACCAAAGCCAGAGAGGCTGAATTACTTGCCCAAGGTCACATATCTAAGTGAAGGTTTTTTTGGTGTCTTTTCCTTATGAGTCAGGCCTCCCTTGTGGCTCAGCTGGTAAAGAATCCACCTGCAGTGTGGGAGACCTGGGTTTGATCCCTGGGTTGGGAAGATCCCCTGGAGAAGGGAGAGTCTACCCACTTCAGTATTCTGGCCTGGAGAATTTCATGGCCTGTACAGTCAATGGGGTCGCAAAGAGTTGGACACAACTGTGCGTCTTTCACTTGCTTATCAATCCACTCTCTGTTTTGCTGCCAGTGTGATCTTTCCAAAATCAAACTCTCATTATTTCCCTACTTAAAACCCTTCACAGACTCCCCATGACACCCCTAAATCTGCAAGCTCCTCACCAGGACATTACAGACCCTCTGCCCCCTGGCACCCTCAGTTCTCTGCACATATACATCATTCCTTCTGCCTGGAATTCCTTCCCCTTTCCTGCATCTGGAAAACCATCATCGGCTGGGTTCTGTGCCTCCTCCAGGCCCCCCAGCCCACACCTCAATTCCTTACCCCCCTCACCTCTCTGCTCAAACTTGACCTTCCCTGAGTCCCCATATAAAATAACACCCCTTCCCTTTCCCTACCCCACTTGATTTTCTCTGTGACGTCTGTATTTATCCAGGACATCATCTATGTATTTGCATAATTCCATTGTCTGGACCTGATGGACCACAAACCCCTCGAGGCCCCAGGCCTCTATTGAGCCATACCTGCTGAGTGGGCACACGGCCCATTGAATCATACCTGTTGAGTGGGCACATGTGCCCACAGTGGTGATTCTCAGAGTGGGGTCTCCAGACCAGCAGCATTCCCATCACCTGGGAATCTGTGGGGAACACAGCTTCTCAGGCCCCACCCTGGAACTGATGAGTCGACAACCCTGGGGCAGGGCCCCGGGGATCCACAGGGCCTCCAGGTGATGCTGATCTGAGTTTAGGAATCTGGGCAGAAGGTTTCTCCAGGCCTGAGGATGGGTCTACGTGCTTAATTCAGGCTGATGTGAATCGCCTGGCCTTCAGTCCGACAGCCTTCTCCCAAGGAATGAGGTGTCCATTTGCATTCAGGACTGGCGATTCTAGCAGCTGTCAGGGCATATCAACCCTCTCGGGTGACGAAGCTCTATTGGACACATGACAAACTGGAAAAGGTCATACCTGCCAGGACTCCTGGTGAGATGCTGCCTGGAACTGGAAGGAACGGATTGATAAACCGCTGAGGGTGGGTGTGCAGCCCAGGGAGCATTCAGCAGGTGCAGAGCCAGGCAGGTGGCCCACTCTCCCTGTTGGCTCAGGACTGATGAATTTCTCAAGACTCTGGACTTTCATTGCTAAAACCAGGAATGTCCCAGGCTCACGGGGACAGTTTGTCATCCTTAAACCTTCTAAGAACCTGGGTGGATGCTGCAGCCATGCCCCCCATCAATACTCATCTCCTCTGCCCTAGCTCCCAGGCTCCAGCTAAATAAATCTTGGACATGTCATTTGGTGCTGCTTCAAATCCATGAGCTTTATTGACCTGCCCAAAAGACACCTCCGAGTCTTGGTCTCATCTTGATGTTTATGTTTTCTAAAGATCCTGCCTTAAGAGTGCAATCTGTTTCCATGCATTTCAAGAACAGGCAAAAATGTACTTTTAGTGAGAGAGGTCAGAATAGAGTTGCATGCGGGCCTGAGGGAGCTTCCTGAGTGCTGAAGGGGCCCTTGGTCTTGATTTAGGGGGTGGAGAGACAAGCCTGTCCATGTATAAGAGTTAGTCGAGTTACCCACTTAGTGTTTGTATGTTAAGCTGCTTACTGTTGTTGTTGTTCAGTTGCTAAGTTGTGTCTGACTCTTTGTGACCCCATGGACTGCAGCATGCCCAGCTTCCCTGTCCGCCACTCTCTCTCAGAGTTTGTTCAAACTCATGTCCATTGAGTCAGTGATGCTATCTAACCATCTCATCCTCTGCTGCCCCCTTCTCCTTTTGCCTTCAATCATTCCTGGCATCAGGATCTTTTCCAATGAGTCGCTGCTTCACGCTACACCAGATAAACGATAAAGAGTAAGATTTGAACCTGGAAAATTTACTTTTTCTGATACAGAACTTAATGTGTTGCAGAGAGTCCGAGAACTGGAGGATAAGCTGGAGATCCAGAAGCGACACCTGAAAGAACTGGAGGAAAAGGTAGGTGGTGTGAGCTTGCACCAGCCCCTGGCTTCTTTCCATGAACCGCTCACATGGAATATTCTCTTCTGTCAGTTTCATGAAACCTAAATAACAGGCTCTGTTCAGCCCTCTCTTCTCTGCCCGTGTCCCCCATACCGGCAGTCCAAGAAATAAGTGCTTTTCTAGGGAAGAAAGTCTGAACCCCTCTGATACTACCTCACTGGGAAGAGTGAGGTGACCTTCTTCATTAACCATAAGACATTGGGTTCATTCCCCTTAAATGGCATTTATGCCCAGAACCAATGAGTGTTCTTCCCTTCAGGGAAGTCTCTTCCTTCCAGCAGGAAGTGAGGCTGATGCCCAGTCTCACTGGCCCCTGTGGTTGTCGCCACTTTACGGGTGAGGACACTTGAGCCTGAGAAAGATTCAAACACTTGTCCACAATCCCACAGCTGGGGAGGGATAACCCGGATCTCCAGGGATTCCACAGTCACCCCACCAGCGCCCCCACCACACGTTGCTGGTCCAGACAGATAAATGAGTCCATATACGTGGCATCTTTGTCAGGGCACTCACCACTTCCTGTTCATCTGCCCAGTGGCCAGGACTTCCTTGAGTTCAGGGACCAGCTTTTATTTACCTCTTTATCCAAGACAGTTCTTGCTATGAAATAGGACATCATCAAATGTTTGCAGGATAAGTAATAGATGAGTAGAAAACCCAGGCTTCCTTGGTGGCTCAGGCAGTAAAGAATCTGCCTGCAATATGGGAGACCTGGGTTTGATCCCTGGGTTGTCAGGAAAATCCCCTGGAGAAAGGAATGGCTACCCACTTCAGTATTCTTGCCTGGGAAATTCCATGGACAGAGAGCCTGTACAGCCCATGGGGTCACAAAGAGGTGGATAAGACTGAGCGACTAATATACACACACAAACACACTTACACAGAAAATCCACAATTGCATATTTTATGTTGTAGAGCTAACTCATGTTTGGGAATAGGTGACGGACTCTGACACCAACTTGGGGTGGGAGGTGTCTATTGGGGACAACGTGCCACAGAAAAGCTTGAGGGGTGATGTGCTGCCACCCTGGAAAACAAGATGGAGAAAGGATATTTCTGGGCTTCAGGTTTCTGAGGCTGATCTTTGGAGAGAGGAAGCTGACTCATTCCATGGACAGAGTAGGGTCAAAGTCACGAAAGCCACCAGAGGGCAGATTCAGGGCTGTCTGCAAATGGGATGACAGCTCACCCTTTCTAGAAGGAATCAAACACAATGACCCAAAGAGATGGAGCAGCTCTTCAGATGCTACACCAGCTTTCCCTCCTAAAAGTCAGCTTTTACACAGATTAACTCACCTTCCTAGTGTCTTCCCTCCCAGCCTGCACAACCGACAGTGTCCTCACGAGGGCAGCAAAGGGTAATGGCTGGAGGATCTGGGGCCATTCTTCTGCCCGTGCCCTGGAAACCTGCTAGGAATTTGGTTTAAGCAGACCCCTAGAGTCCCCGGGCTTCCCTTGTGGCTCAGCTGGTAAAGAATCCATCTGCAATATGGGAGACCTGAGTTCGATCCCTGGGTTGGGAAGATCCCCTAGAGAAGGGAAAGGCTACCCACTCCAGTATTCTGGCCTGGAGAATTCCATGCACTGTAGTCCATGGGGTCGCAAAGAGTCGGACACAACTGAGCGACTTTCACTTTCACTAGAGTCCCCATAGGGCTTCCCTGGCAGCTCAGCTGTAAAGAATCTGCCTGCAATGCAGGAGACTCGAGTTTGATCCCTGGGTCAGGAAAATTCCCTGGAGGAGGGCATGGCAACCCACTCTGATATTCTTACCAGGAGAATACCCATGGAGAGAGGAGCCTGGCGGCTATGGTTCACAGAGTAGAACAGAGTCGGACACGACTGAGGCAACTAAGCCGCAGCAGAGTCCCCATCAGACAGCTGCTCACCACTCCCCCCACCCCCCACACACAACTTCTGAGATTATTTTGAGTAGCCAGTGAAAGCAAAAGTGTTAGTCATTCAGTCGTGTCCAATGGACTCTAGCCCACCAGGCTCCTCTGTCCATGGGGATTCTCCTGGTAAGAATACCAGAGTGGGTTGCCATGCCTTCCTCCAGGGAATCTCCCTGACCCAGGGATCGAACCAGAATCTCCTGCATTGCAGGCAGATTCTTTTCCACTAGTGCCACCTGGGAAGCCCTAATGATAAGTTGAAGTGAAAGTATTAGCTGCTCAGCCTGTCGGACTCTTTGTGACCCCATGGACTGGAGCAGCCCAGGGGGTCTCAAGGATGCTTCAAGGATTTCCCCACGGACACTACTGGCCTGGGCTGGTGGAAAAATAACTCCAACCACCGTGGTCAACGGTCAGGAACTCTTTCCCTGCCACCTGCCACAGAGTGGTCTTGGCAAGGACCTTGCCATCCTCAGATCTGTTTCCCCACGTAGAAAATCAAGAGTTAGGTGATTCTAAATGTCCCTTCTAGCTTTAACTTTAGTGATTCTAAAATGTGTTTAAAACTTGTTGGCTGTCTGGATGTTCATTTTTTTAGTAACAATTTCGGGGAGCTATTACCTTGAGATTTGGGGAAAAAAATAATGAATTATTTTCAAACACCTCAGATAATATTCAGACATGTTTCTCCTAAGCTAATCTCCAAAAAGAATCACCAGCCATTCTTTTCGAATAAATCAAGTCGTAAATAAGCTAAGGAAGATCTCTACTTTCAAACTGACCTGTACAATTTTTCACTCCTTTAGGGCCACTTTTTTTCCTGATATTTTTTTTCTTTTTAAAGCAGAAAAACCAATGGCATAAAAGATTTTAAACAATGAATCTCTTGGAAGAGTGGGCCCTGGCAGGGATGGGGGAGGGGGGAGGGTTCTTTTTGTCTTCTGATGGAACTGGGTGACCTGGGACCTGGGTGGAATCTTCCTTGATCTTTGTATGCATGTCATACCCAGCCTTTGATGGGACCATCAACCATGACCATCAGAGGGTTCTTCCTGGATATATACTATCCTGCCACATTCTTCAAGAAAGCCACACCCCAGCACCAAAAATTCCTGGTCCGGGAATGTCAGTCCACTCCCTTATTCTTGCCTGGAGAATCCCATAGACAGAGGAGCCTGGCAAGCTACACAGTCCACGGGGTCACAAAGAGTCAGCCATGACTGAGCGACTAGCCCTTTCACTACGGTGTACATCTCCCCCGTCTGTGTTAGCCAGATGTTTGCGGACTGTGTGGGGATAACCCACCGTGGTCGAGGAATCCCACAGAACGGATTTCTCAGGTGGAAGCAGCTTCTAAAGCCCACTGACTTCCTGTGTCTCTTTCCAAATCCAACCCCAGTGCCCTAGTTCTTGTGAAATGCTGTCATTGAGTTCCATACTACATATCTTACATCTTTCTTTCTTTTCTTCCCCCCCTCCTCATTTTCTTTTGGTCTTATTTTATAGTTTTTGTTCCTTTTTTTGTTTTTCTCACTAGCATTCATTCTGTGGCCTTGATGACTTCAGTGAGCCAAGAACTCGGGTTGGTATCCTTTCATTTTCACTCATATTTTCTAAAAAGGAGATTTCCTCCCAGCTCTGACTGTGACATTCCTTTAGGCAACATGGAAGGTGGCCTTGTGATAGATTGCTCAATGTCAGGCCCACTGGGCTCAATGTCAGGCCCACTGGGCTAGAGACATCCAGGGGCCGCTGGCACATTCCACCCCTGGGAGGGAGACTGGGGAGTTCTCAGTGAATAAGGTTGGACAGTGGAGACCTGGTTGTCACCATATTGTTATTTCATCTTGAAAAGGTGGTTATGGTTTTATCCAAAGGTCCTCAATGTTTTGGCCTTGGTTTTTGGTTCTCTGTATCGCCTGTGAACCAGTAAATTCACCGTATGGCCCACTATAGGCTCTCTATTTCCTGTGGGCCAGTAAATTCACCAAAGAGTTGGCTTCTGGGGTCAGGGGTCCTCAGGAGTCTATGGCCTGCATACAAAATGCCCAGGAAGCCTGTGTAAAGATCCCAAGCCCCTTACCTCTCCCCCTGCCCTGACCCTTGACCCCAGATCTGGTTTTGATGCCATCCCAGCAGCTGGTCCTTCTCTAATCATTGGACCCTGCCTGTCCCACACTGAGTTCCTGCTTTGACATTCAGGCCTACCCCCTTTCTCCCTGTTCTGAGTGCCCACCACGAACTGGGGACTGCCAAGAGCCCTAGAATCTAGAGTTCTGCCCCCCGAGTCCAGCCCAGGTGAGGGCCCTGTGAGTTCCGGGGATTCCCACAGCCCACCAGCTGCCTGGACCCGCAGACTGAGCTCAGACACTGTGTCCCTGCCCGATGCCCAACCCTTGCACCCGAGGACTTTCCCTCGGGTCCTCTGTGCCCCAGCCCTAGGACCGCACTTGGCACATGGCTGATGTTCATTCAGTGCTTGTGTAGCAAGTAAAGGAAAGACCCCGGGTCTCATCAGACCAGAGTGGGGGTCACTACAGCAGGTTGGGGCGGGTGCAGGAGGACAGGCCATCTGAACCCCGTTTCTTCTTTTCCTGGATTGTCGGGGAAAGTCCCTCAGTGGGCTCAGCTGGAAGGTTCAGGACAGTGGTGGGGAGAGGTGAGGGCAGATAAGCAGGGATTTCTCTAGACATTCTAACCCTGGATTCTTTTGTCATTTCCAATTATTTTTTAATTTTCCAGGATAGAAAAAAAGCTTATGGAATAAACTGAGTCCTATGGCAACCCCGACCCCACTCAAACCAAAATTCAACAGCAAAACAAGCTATTCCAAGCCCAGAGACTGAAACCAGAACTTGTGGATACTTGACAGTCCAAAGGGGAGGCATTTAGGATCTACGGCTGGGTCCTGGCTGGGTCGGGCTTAGGAGCTCTGCAGGGACCAAGGGGAATTTGTCAAGCTCAGGGCCACATCTGAGTCCCCGCTGTGACACCTTCAAGAGCCCGAGGGGCAGAGACCCAAATACCAGGAAACTAAGTGCAATTACTAGAAACTGGTTGATTGGAGAGCTGCTGCACTGTCTGGGGACAGACCCCTTCCTTGTCCCCACACGGCATGCCTCCCCAGCCGTGGTGTGTGTGCCCGGCTAGACTGTATACATAGTCTCCATGAACTGTGCCCTGTGAATCCCAGAGTCTGTCAGCCAGAGTGACTCGAAAATGTCCCTGTGATCTGAACGCAAAGTCAAGACCCGGTCACCAAAGCCCTCCAGGTCCATGTGCAGCTGGATTCAGCAGCTGGAGGCCAGAGAGAGACAGCTGGAGCCTCACCCACTGTGGACAGTGGATGCCAGGACCTCACATTTACAAGGGGGAAGCCACAGGCTCCATCACTTTTGAGGGAATGACACAGTGAAAGTCCCAGAGCCTGACTGTACCTGGGGCCATGGTGGAACAAGGACTGAGAGGTGGATAGAGCCCCCACCCAGACCACCCTTGGGCTGTCTTGCATCTGGGTTGTAATTTGCAAGGGGTTGGCAAGGAAGAAATGCTGTGTTGTGAAGTTATTCCCTGGAGTGCCTGTGAGGACTGAGGCTCCTTCTGCTGTGGTCTGAGACCAAGTCCATTCTCTTACAACCAGAGAGAAGGAGGCAGCCCTTCCTGACCTCAGGAGACCCACCTCTGCATCAAGCCTCTCAGGAGAACGGATGGAGTGGGGCAGCTCAGGAGGACAGGACACCAGCTGGTGGGAGTCAAGTCTAGGAGAGAATCCCGGAAAAGAAAAGTCCCTTTTGGTTGTTGTTGCAGTGAGTGGGTGGGTGGGGGAGCACCTCCAGGAGAAGACACCTGCTCATATGACTGCCCCCTCCCAAACTCTTGGAAGGAATACTTTTGGAATCAAAATAGATCAAGTGAAATAGAAGGCAATGGCTGTTAAGGAGAGGATAGCCGCGTCTTATTGGGAGAGGCACCTGAAGGCAAGGATGGTTTGATCCCAAGGATGGAAAGATTCACTGCTCTGTGTTTGTTGGGCTGCAAGAGCAATCCTGTAATTTCCAGTGAGAATAACCTTTGGAGAAAACCTAAATGACTGAAATTCAGGCCACCAGAGGAATCGAGGAGGGGAGGAGAATCCAAGAAAAGAGCTGAAAGTTCTCAGAAGGACAGACCCAAGGATGGAGAAGAACATGGATCTCAGCACAGAAGGGGCATCCAGCCAGACAGAGAGGGATGTTCAAACAAAACCAAAGGACTAGGGGGCTCTAAGCAAACAGACACCCAAGACAGCTGAGAAGAGACCATTCCTCTTTTGAAATCTAAACCCAAAGCACCGCCACACCAGCCCCATGACTTTCCAGCATCTGACGACCAAAAGCAAATGGACTGATGTCTCTGCTTGGAAAAAGCAGGCATCCGAGCACTCCAGGTAGCAATGGGAATGTAGACCACACAACGAACAAAAATGAAAAAGCACACCTGCTTTCTCTGGAGCCAGAGAAGCACAGAGAAGCCTTGCTTTGCTCACTTAGCAGCGCAAGTCCGGGAGGCGTGCAGGGTCCCTGGGAAGGTGGACCCACAGCACAGAGCACCCACCCATCGCCTCCCTGCTGCAGGAGCGTGGGGTCTCCTGCCCTCCTGCCCCACACTTCTGTCTACTCAGCTCTCCCACTCAGACAGGAGGATGCAAACGATGGTGGCTTTGATGTCAGACCCATCCGGGTCTACTCCCAGACCTGCCACTCCCCTGCAGTGGACACTTGGCAAATACTTGCCCCTCAGTCTTAATTTTGTCTGTCTGTGGAATGGGGGTGATATTTTCACACAGCACCTCACAAAAGGTTTTCTATGGGTACAACTAGACAGTTAGACCCAAAGACTCTTAGACACTGTCAGGAGCTGTAGCAGACAGCATTGACCACACCTTTGTGGGAGTCGTCCTCAAAGGAGACCTTATGGCCCACAAGGGACCAGGGGCCATTCTCTTTGGCCCCCAGGAGAAAGTTCAGGTGCAAGGGAGTGAGACTTACACAGGCAGGTGTGGGAGCTGCCCTGGCTTAGAAGCCCAAAGTCCTCAACAAGAGCCAGCATTTCTTGTGACAGTCCTAGGCATTGCCTCCAAGGTTTCTGCCAGGGACAGGCCCAGTCACAAGAGCCACTGTACTCAGCAGGCCTCAGAGCTCCGGCGGTGCACCAGGTGCATACTCATGTTCTCAGAGGTCATCCACAGCTCTCCGCCAGCCCAGGTGAGGCACAGGGCTCAGGGCTACTGGTGTGGTTGTTGCTTAGTAAGGCAGCTGATCTTCTGCGCAGGCGTGGTTTCCAGGCCAGAAGAGCTACAGAGTCAACTGAACCCAAGTCAGTCTTCCCTTCAGAGAGGAGCAGGCTTGGGTCCACCCTTTACCACCTGCCTTCTAACAGATCTACTCGGGGTGAAGAGAGAGCCCAGGTCAAGTTCCTGATACAGGAATGTCACGCTATGCCATGCTAATTAAGTGCCCAGCATCCCACTCCTCATCCTCACCCCTCTCCTCGTACCTCATCCCTCCCCTTACACCTCACCCCTCCCATCACACCTCACCCTCCCTCTCACACCTCACTCCTACTCTTACACCTTTACACCTCACCCCTTCTCTCACACCTGACTCCTACTCTTACACCCTCAGACCTCACCCCTCCCCTCACACCTCACCCCTCCCCTCACACCCTTACACCTCACCCCTATCCTCACACCTCACCCCATCTCTTATACCTTTACACCTCACCCCTCCATTCACACCTCACCCCTCCCCTTACACCTCACTCCTCCTCTTACACCTCACCCCTCCCCTCACACCCTTACACCTCACCCCTCCCCTCACACCTCACCCTTCCTCTCACACCTCACTCCTCCTCTTACACCTCACCTCTCCCCTTACACCTTTACACCTCATCCCTCCATTCACACCTCACCCCTCCCCTTACACCTCACTCCTCCTCTTACACCTCACCCCTCCCCTCACACCCTTACACTTTCCCCTCCCCTCACACCTCACCCACCCTCTCACGCCTCACTCCTGCTCTTACACCTTTACACCTCACCCCTTCTCTCACACCTGACTCCTACTCTTACACTCTCAGACCTCACCCCTCCCCTTCCACATTACACCTCACCCCTCCTCTTACACCCTTACAACTCACTGCTACTCGTACACCCTCACACCTCACCCCTCCCCTTACACCCTTACACCTTTCCCCTCCCCTCACACCTCACCCTTCCTCTCACACCTCACTCCTACTCTTACACCTTTACACCTCACCGCTTCTCTCACACCTGACTCCTACTCTTACACTCTCACACCTCACCCCTCCCCTTCCACATTACACCTCACCCCTCCTCTTATACCCTTAGACCTCACCCTCCCTCTCACACCTCACTCCTACTCTTACACCCTCACACCTCACCCCTCCCCTCATACCCTTACACCTCACCCCTCTCCTCACATCTCACCCCTCCTTTTATACCTTTACACCTCACCCCTCCTTTCACACTCACCCTCCCCTTACACCTCACTCCTCCTCTTACACCTCACCTCTCCCCTTACACCTTTACACCTCACCCCTCCCCTTCCACCCTTACACCTCACCCTTTCCCTCACACCTCACCCTTCCTCTCACACCTCACTCCTACTCTTGCACCTTTACACCTCACCCCTTCTCTCACACCTGACTCCTACTCTTACACCCTCACACCTCACCCCTCCTCTTACACCCTTACACCTCACCCCTCGCCTCACAACTCACACGTCATTCCTCCTCTCCTCCCCTCTCCTTTTCCTCCTCCCCCTCCTCTCCCCTCAGTTCTCGGCAGTGGAAACTTGTGAGGGGCAGAGCAGAGAAGTTTAGATGGCAGAATGTGCCCCGCCACCACCTTCTGGCAGCCGTGTGGGCCCAGGGACCAGCCCTGCGGGTGACCGGCCATTGGGGGTACCCAGGTCAGGACTTGCAGTCCTAAAATACGAAAGGCCTGGGTGCACTGGGCTGTTCTCCCTCTACTGCATGTTCTGAGTTGCACTGACTGAGTCCTGTATCGCAGATGCACTGACTCGGTGCCCACGGCCCTGCGGGCTGGGAGGTAGGCTGGGGGGCGGTGCCGCTGCAGGTGGAGAGCACTGGAGGCGCTCTGCGCATGCGCGGGCCCTGCCGAGGGGCCTTAGTCACCCCGGGAGCTGGACTCCGTAATTTAGCGTTCACTCGGTGCCTTCCTGGCGATTGCTTTCTCTCTCCTATCAGCCGCCTCCCTCTTTCCTAATCCTTGAGGTACACAGTTGAGCCTCAGGATCTGGGAGATCTGCTCTCCCCTCGCCTTCCAGATTCAGTGTGTGATGAGTGGAAGTCCCGCCTGACGTTTCCAGTACAAAAATGCACGTTTGTTTCTCTTTTTTTCCATTTAACCAGACCCTGCTAGATGCCTGCCAAACTGGGCATCCCAGCCAGCCAGTTTGGGGTGCTTCTCCCCTGAAGTTGTCTAAGAACCTTGGGGACTCCTACAGACCCCACACTGTGCCCCCAATTCCAACTCAAGGGGCAGAGCTGTGGGTTTCCAGACCCTAGCCTCCTCTCACCTCCTCAACCCTCCCCTACCGCTCAGCTTCTCTGGGGCCGCCGTCTGGTCTGAAGGGGAGCCCCTGTGCCCTGCTGTAGGCCAAGCTGTGTGTCCTTCCCGTGACCACCCTCAGCCCTGGGGAGCCTCACCCAGGCTGCTGAGGAGGCAGGACCCTGTCCTTAGAGCTGCGCCGTGGCCATCAGTCCCCTCCCCCCAGGTCTCCAGCTCTGAGAAGCCCGCAGAGGTGATAATCCACCTTCCTGCCCTTCTCCCTCAGACACAGAGGGTTCACTCCAAATGGACCCCACAGTCTTAGTTTCTTATCCAGAGAGTCTGAAGACACATTCTTAAGCAGAGGTTCGGGGGCTCAAACGCCCTTTACCTGTCCTGGAGGGAGGAGACAAGATGCATCTTTACTCCAGCTGCTTCCCTAAGAAAGGGCTACCTGCTTCCTCCTCCTTGCCAGCCTGGCACTGTGATTTTTTTTTTTAAGGTGCTCACCCTGCCGCAGTCAGCTGTCAGTCAATCCCCCTGCTTGAGGAGGCTCCTGGCGGCTAGGGGACTCTCTGTGCCAGACAAAGGACCAGGCACTGGAGAGCTAAGTGACTCACGCAGCAGCAGGGAGGAGACTACTGTTCGTCTCGTTTTGCAAGAGGCAGAGTTAATTGCCTAAGAACTTGGCACATAAGGGACAGAGTTGGACACAGCCCAGGCAGGCCCTCAGTAACTGCAAGGTGTTGCCTCTGTCCACCAACTGACAGTCTGCCTGCTTTGTTCACTGGGTGCCGGGCTCTGTACAGGGGTGCTTTGCCTACAGCAACCCATTTATGCATCAACAGCTCTTGATGTAGGTGCTATTTTTACCTCCCACCCCTACCTTTTATGAGAAGTTAACTGATTTGTCCAAAGTTCCATCAGAGAAACACCAAAAATCCAAGTTGCCCCACAGCGCCTCCTTGTGGCCGATACCCCACCCTCCTGCCTCTGAGTTCCCCGTGTCTATTGCAAGCCCCTGAGCCACCCTACACAGTGGCCACTGTTGGGGAAAAATATTTTAAATTTTTTCTTTTCTATTATGATTAATTGTAGGATGTTGAATATAGTTCCCTGTGCTGTACGATAGGACCTTGTTGGAGTAATTTTAAAGTTTTTCCCATCATGTTTGGGAAGTATATTTTAAAACACAATCTTCTTCCAACCCATACTACTTCTCTGCTGAGGTAGATAAGAAAGAAAACAATCATTATCAAATGAGAAGCAAACCAGAATGTGATGTGCATCACAGACCATCTGTTAAGAGATTTTCAAAGGCAGAAAAGAATTCATAATCTTATGAGCCAAGGAGATACAGCCTATTCATACAGATCTTCATGATAAGCAATAATTTGTTCTCAAATAAAAGAACTTGGCAACATTATTACATGTATGTTACCCTAAATCCATCTGGATATTGGGGTGACCCTCTGTGTTAATTTGTTTTATACAAAGGAAAATGGAGTTTCTCGTATGTTTAGAATGAGGTGGTTGTGCAACTTGGAGCCAAGTGACCACTAATGTAGGCTCTGACCCTCCCACGGGAACTGGGAGATGAGGTCCTATTTTCCTTGAATGTTTGCATGCCAAAGAGATGGCTCCCAGGATCTTGAGAAAGATGTTCCTGGGTCATATAACTGGCAAAAGGCTTATTTAACTTTTAAAAGGATTTACATGTATTTCAAAGAGATGAAGAACTATAAGTTTTCTGAAGTAGATCCTCTCAGAAAAGGGCAGGGGAAGTCTCATCCATCATTTTTAGAGACGTCCATCTCTTTACCCTGCAGGAGGAAGTGGCAACTGACTCCAGTATCCTTGCCTGGAGAACCCTGTGAACAGAGGAGCCCTCAGCACACATTGTCTCTTTAATGGGGCTTCGCAGGTGGCGCTAGTGGTAAAGAACGTGCCTGCCAATGCAGGAGACATAAGAGACTTGGCTTTGATCCCTGGGTCGGGAAGATCCCCTGGAGGAGGGCATGGCAACCCACTCCAGTCTTCTTGACTGGAGAATCCCTTGGACAGAGGAGCCTGGCGGGCTACAGCCCACAGGATCACAAAGAATCAGACACGACTGAAGCAGCTTAGCATGCACACACACCTCTTTAATGACATCCATCATTTTAAGAGAATCAAGCCTCTTGGTTTAAATTTCTGTTTACTCCTGTACCACTGGGCCTATTTATGGCACTGGCTCCTCTTCCATGGCCAGCTGCCTCTGTTCTTGCCTCCTACACCCTTACAGCATTCCAGTTCTCTGAGATCTGACCAGGCCCCCCGCCTCTAAACACTCCAGTGACCCCCACTTCCCACACACACATGCCACAGTCCACACCCTGGCGCCACGGCCCACAAGTATATGGCCCCAAGTCACCTGTCCTGCTTGGGTCCTCATTTCCCCCTTGACTGTGTCCACTGGGCCAGCCAAACCCAATCGCTCCCATTGCCTTCACCTTCCTGACTTTGTCCTGGGGCTCTGGTCCTGATGCTCCCTCCCCCTGGAGGAGCCTTCTGCCCACCTCTGCCAGCTGCGATGGGTCATTCCCTGGCCACCTCTCCAGCTTCAGGCTTCCCCATACTCGACATGATGTGTTTCCTGCTGTTCAGGGTCTTGGTTCATCCCTCCCTCACCTCTTGAGCTTTTTTTTTTTTTTTTTTAATATTTATTTATTTGGCTGTCCTGGGTCTTCAT
Source organism: Dama dama (assembly GCF_033118175.1). Taxonomy (NCBI): domain Eukaryota; kingdom Metazoa; phylum Chordata; class Mammalia; order Artiodactyla; family Cervidae; genus Dama; species Dama dama. The sequence continues at coordinate 13,755,145 of NC_083686.1, read as the reverse complement.
TGCTGCATGGGCTTTTCTCTAGTTGTGGAGAGCAGGGGCTACTCTCTACTTAGTGGCGCATGGGCGTCTCATTGCAGGGGGTTCTCCTGTTGCCAAGCACAGGCTCTAGGGCACGTGGGCTCAGTAGTTGCGGCTCCTGGGCTCTAGCGCACAGGTTCAGTAGTTGTGACACATGGGCTGAGTTGCTCTGCAGCATGTGGGATCCTCCCAGATCAAGGATCAAACCCATGTCCCCTGCATCGGAAGCTGGATTCTTTACCACTGAGCCACCAGGGAAGCCCAGTCCCTCGAGCTTTGGAGCCAGGCTTGGATTTGAATCCTGACTCTGCCACTGCCCATCTCTGGGGCCTGAGTAAGCGTCTCTACCTTCCAGAGCCTCTGTTTCATCACATCATCTCTAAAATGATTCTGAAAATGCCCATCTCACAGGGTTATCAGGAGAACTGGACTAAGTAAGGCAGGATGGCCCAGTGCAGTGCTAGCTTCCCTCCCCTCCACCTAGTCAACTCCAGGCCCGTGATAAATGTTTGCTGGACTCAGAAAGGAAGTTTAGAACATCATTTATTGCTGGGTGAAAACTTGAGCCTCACTCTTGAGAATCTATAACACTCTCATGGTCCTGCCTGGAAATTTTATTTACCTCTTTGTACACATTATTCAGTTTGTAACTCCAAGTGACTTTTCTGCTTTGGGTGAGTGTGGGCATGCTGGCTTGTAAAATGAGAGGCTTTCATTCATATTGTATGATGTTTGTGCAGGTGAAACCCAAGTCTGCCACTCATAAATAATTCACCTGTTCTTGCCCTCCTCAAAGGATATTTTCCTGCACAGTCTGAAGCCACCGCAGCCACCTGGAAACCTCCAGAAAGTCAATGTTGCAGATTCGCTTAATTTTATTCAGTCTTGGCCCATGAACTATGTATGGGATGGAGCCAACTGCTAAAGAATGGACTGAAAAAAGTTTCAGTTACGTTGTCAGAGCCCCCAGCAGTGATGGGTTTGATATAATGAATGTTGATGTGAAGATCGACACGTCCTGGATCTTCCAGGATGTAGAGGAGAGTGGTGAGGAGCAGGGATGTTTCCCAGAAGGAGCAGCTGGAAGCCCAGACGTGGACACGGGAACACTCAGCAAGCAGCTGGAATCCTCGGAGCAGAAGCTGTTGGCAGCTGTGGACAAGTACATGATATCGGAGTCTGGGCTGAGGAGCAGGTAAATATACCCTTTGGACCTCTTCTCTGGGTACGTTATGAATCCTGGGGCCTCCTCATCATGGTAGAAGGGTGTATTAAATCGTTTCTATGGCTGAAGGAAAGGGAAGTGTTAGTCGCTTAGTCGAGTCTGACTCTTTGTGATTCCATGGGCTGTAGCCCGCCAGGCTCCTCTGCCCACGGAATTCTCCAGGCAGGATAGAATACTGGAGTGGGTTGCCATGCTCTTCTCCAGGGGATCGTTCCTGGGTCTCCTGCGTTGGCAGGCAGATTCTTTACCATCTGAGCCACCAGGGAAGCCATTCTGTGGCTGAGGATGCAGGCAAAACAGCCACCGTTCCATAACCTGCCCACAGCAGCCTCTGGCTCCTGTCTTCCCCATCCTCTGCTCTGTGCCACAGGTACTGAGCCTGTCCCCAGGCTCCCTTGCTCGCTGCTCTCACGTGGATCCAGCCAGTGGGAGGCCCTGAAGGGAGGAGGAAGGAGAAGTCAGGGTTCTCCCCGCACTCTTCCGCGCTGGGTGACGTCTCCCACAGTGGCTGCCATTCAGTCATGCCTTTGGCGTCCTTTGTGGTCCTGCTCCCGGACCCTGGTATCTCCACCTTCTCTCTGTCTGTCCTTCCAGCCCCAGGGGCAGAAGTGGCCCCAGTGGCGGCTGACCTCTGGGTTGCCTGTCCGCCCTGTCTGGCCTTTCATCCATTCCATCATCTTTGTAGCAGATTCCCTGTGTTTGATTCTCATTGCTGGGCCTCCTGGCTTCCCAGGTGGTTCAGTGGTAAAGAATCTGCCTGCCAGGGCAGGAGATTCAAGAGACGTGTGTTCGATCTCTGGATCAGGAAGGTCTCCTGGAGGAGGAAATGGCAACCCACTCCAGTATCCTTGCCTGCTGAAATCCCATGGCCAGAGGAACCTGGTGGGCTACAGTCCGTGGGGCTGCAAAGAGCCGGACACGATTGAGCACAGCTCAGCATGAAGACAGCGGAACCTCCTGGCACAGGCTCTGTTTTCCTCGTGGAAGCAGCATGGTCCAGAGGTGGGGCATTTGAATCCAAGCCTCTATCCAAAGCTTCTGTTCTTGTTTGATGCCTAGTCTTGGAGGTTGGAGGTCAAAGATTAAGGTGTGCACAGGGCTGGTTTCTCTGAGACTGCTCCCCATGGCTTGATGTTGTCTGCCTTATCTCGCTGTCTTCTGTGCACGTCTGTCTCCTCTTCTTTTAAGGATACCAGTCAGATGGGATCAAAGCCCATCCTCATGACCTCATTTTAACTAAATCACCTCTTAAAAAAACTCTATCTCCAAATACAGTCACATTCTAAGGTACTGGGGTTAGCTAATTTCAACATATGAATTTTAGGGGACATAGTTGGTCCAAAGTGGCTTCCTTTGGTGGCTCAGACGGTCAAGAATCTGCCTGCAATGCAAGAGACCTGAGTTTGATCCCTGGGTTGTCGGGAAGATCCCCTGGAGGAGGGAAGGGCTACCCACTCCAGTATTTTTGCCTGGAGAATTCCATGGACAGAGGAGCCTGGCAGGCTACAGTCCATGGTGTCATAAAGAATGGGACATGACTGAGTGGCTAACACACACATATACACATTCAGTCCAAAACATAGGTTCTAGGGATTGACAGCTGGAAAAGGCAGGGCCCCAGCTCTGCAGAGCTGAAAGTATAACCCACAGCTGGTTATACCTGGCAGTGAAAATGAGGTCACCAGGCCTGGAAAAGATGGGTGGGAAACCTCTGCCAGAGGAGACCCTACCATGTGAGGAAGAGACAGACTAGCCTGGAGGCACCATGAATGATGGAGGGGAAGGGCCTCTGGGCTGGGGCTGGGGTGAGGCCATCCTGGGAAGGGGGGTATCCTGTACTCACCTGTGGGGAAATGTGGGCTGGGTCCTCAGTTCTCATGTCCTCTGTAGCCATTCCCTTCCCCAAATGTGGGCTGTGTCCCACAGAAGCAGGGTGGAAGGGAAAGCAAGATTCATGGCAAGGGTTGGGAGAAAAAGAGTTAAGGCTTACCAAGAGCCTGTGGCGTGGGCCACAGTGCAGGCCTTCCCATACACGGGTGAAGATAGCTGTTACTTGAACCCTGTGACACACAGTGATATGAGCCCCTTTTCCAGATGGGGAAACTGAGGCTCAGAGGATGAATTACATTATCCAGGGTCACTAAGAGCTGAAGCTAGGGTCTGAATGCACAATTATGAATATAGATTTCAGGCTAATGTCGCCATGGATTTCCTCTAGGTAAGGTACAGTAAAAGATCGATAGTGTACATTGGATTTCACTTCCGTTAAAGTGTTAAAATTTTAAAGTATTTATGTTAAAACTAATGCAACCACAGTGTTAGAAATTTGAGAAAGAGAACCCCACTCCCACCCCATAACACCATCATTGTTACAAAGTCACTTCCAACCTACATGCAACAAAATTAATAATAACTGAATATTTGTTGAGTGCTAGCTTCATAGCTTCATGCGTTGGAGAAGGAAACAGCAACCCACTCCAGTGTTCTTGCCTGGAGAATCCCAGGGACGGGGGAGCCTGGTGGGCTGCCGTCTATGGAGTTGCACAGAGTCGGACACAACTGAAGTGACTTAGCAGCAGCAGCAGCAGCAGCTCTGGGCAAGGCACTGTTCACATGCTCAACAGGCTTAATCCTTCAGTTCAATTCAGTTCAGTTCAGTTCAGTCATTCAGTCATGTCCGACTCTTTGCAACCCCATGGATTGCAGCACACCAGCCTTCCCCGTCCATCACCAACTCCTGTAGCTTACTCAAACTCATGTCCATCAAGTCGGTGATGCCATCCAACCATCTCATCCTCTGTCACCCCCTTCTCCTCCTGCCTTCAGTCTTTCTCAGCATCAGGGTCTTTCCCAGTGAGTCAGCTCCTTGCATCAGGCGGCCAAAGTATTGGAGTTTCAGCTTCAGCATCAGTTTTTCCGATGAATATTCAGGACTGATTTCCTTTAGGATGGACTGGTTGGATCTCTTTGCAATCTAAGGGACTCTCAAGCGTCTTCTCCAACACCACAGTTCAAAAGCTTCAATTCTTTGGTGCTCAACTTTCTTTATAGTCCAACTCTCACATCCATACATGACCACTGGAAAAACCATAGCCTGGACCTTTGTTGGCAAAGATATGTCTCTGCTTTTTAATATGCTGTCTAGGTTGGTCATAGCTTTTCTTCCAAGGAGCAAGCGTCTTTTAATTTCCTGGCTGCAGTCACCATCTGCAGTGATTTTGGAGCTCCCCCCAAAGTAAAATGGCTTACTGTTTTCATTATTTCCCCATCTATTTGCCATAAAGTGATGGGACTGGATGCCATGATCTTAGCTTTTTGAATGTTGAGTTTTAAGCCAACTTTTTCACTCTCCTGTTTCACTTTCATCAAGAGGCTCTTTAGTTCTTCGATTTCTGTTATAAAGGTGGTGTCATCTGCGTTTTTGAGGTTATTGATATTTCTCCTGGCAATCTTGATTCCAGCTTGTGCTTCTTCTAGCCCAGTATTTCGCATGATGTACTCTGCATATAAGTTAAATAAACAGGGTGACTTAATCCTTAAAAAATATTTTAAATGAAGTAATATCGGTATCCTCAATTTCTAGGTAGGGAAATCAAGGTGCTGGCTTAAGTATTTAATAACTTCTCCCCAGTCACACACACAGCCATGTGAGGGTGCTGGGACTCGAACCCAAGCAGCCTGCCCAGTGGTACTGCTGCAACAAGGCACCAATTTTTCCTGGTGAAGTTCCCTGATAGAGTCTCCCGATTTCATAGCACTCTTTGCAGCTCTACAGAGTAGATGTATTTTTAACTTGTCACTAATCAGTGAAAAAGGTATTTTCATTGTCCAGTTCTTACCTGTTGAGTGTGTCTATATGTCCTAGGGGCTTTCCTGGTGGTGCAGTGGTAAAGAATCTGCCTGCCATTGCAGGAGATGCAGGTTCAGTCCCTGGGTTGGGAAGATCCCCTGGAGAAGGAAATGTCTACCCACTCCAGTATTCTTGCCTGGAGAATCCCATAGACAGAGGAGCCTGTTGGGTTATATACAGTCCTTGGGATTGCAAAGAGTAGGACATGAATGAGCGACTAAACAACAACAAAAAGGTTTTCTGTGGCTGCTAAAGCAAATTACTACAAATGTGCTGCCTTCAAACAACACATATTCATTGTCTTTCAGTTCTGGAGGTAGAAGTTCTAAAGTAGCCTCACTGGCCGACAGTCACGGGGTAGGGGAAATCTGTGCCCACCTTTTCCAGCATTTATAGCTGCATTCCTTGGCTTCCGGCCTCTCCCCATCTTCAAGCCAGCAGTGTAGAATCTTGCTTCAGTGGTCACGTGGTCTCATCTTCTGCCACTCTCTCATGAGGGCAGTTATAATTGCAGTTAGTCCCACCCAGATAATTCAGCATAATCTCTCCATCTCAAGATACCTAACTTAATCACATCTACAGTCTCTTGAGACCTGCTCCCACATCTCAAGGAGCAGAGTCTGGTTATATTTGGAGGCCGTTTTTCAGCCTGACACAATGAGATTAGTCATTTTCTGCTTAATTTAAGTAATGGGACAATACCAGAATTAAATATTGTCTCAGATTTAATATTTCAGGTTGGTCTCAAAAACTAAAAAAGTTAGGCTTCTCTTTTCTCATTCAGGTATCACCACATTTTATAATCAATCAGAAGGTACTCCTCCCAACTCTCTGACCGATTAACCTCTCCTGGTGCCTCAGTGGTAAAGAATCCGCCTGCCAGTGCAGGAGATGCTAGTTCCATCCCTGGGTTGGGAAGATTACCTGGAAAAGGGAATGACAACCCACTCCAGTATTCTTGTGTGGAGAATCCCATGGACAGAGGAGCCTGGTGGGCTACAGTCCATGGGGTCACAGAGAATTAGACACAACTGAGCGAGTAAGTGTGAACACAATTCCTCTGGTTCATTTTAGAAGGAACATGGTTTTAATCTACACAAGACGGCACCCTCCCTTTTGTCACTTTAGAGACCTTCCCCAAGGGCCTCAAAACTGGAGTAGGAGAGGGGGCTCTTGGCCTGATTATTAATAACAGTGCATAATTTTGTTTAATCATTGCAATCACTTCCAAAGCAAGGTGCCTTTACTTTTTACAGATGAAGATCCTGGGGGTCATAGTAGTGAATGAGCCCTATTAAGGCCTCATGACTGGTGAGTGGCAGAGCCAGGAGACAAAGCTGGGTCCTCTCCCAGGGAAGCAAAGTCTGTCCTGGAGGTGCAGGTCACTTGGTGTGGAGCTGGGTGAAGGATGAGGATGGGGAGAGCCTGTCCACAAAGGCTGCGAATGTTTCATGGTGATCTGTTACAGAAATAAGACTGGCACATGAAGGGGACCTGGATACGAGGCAGGAGACAGACAAGTGAGTCATTGCAGCTCCTCCTCTCTCAATGGGGCCAGCAGGCAGACCTTCCCTCTGGCTTCCCTCCATTCACACGTGCTTCTCCTGTCTATGGAGCTGAGGCCAGGGCTCACTACCAGCCTGGGTATTACTTTGCATATGACACAACTTCAGCACTTCCTCGGATAATTAAAAAGACTTCCAGAGGCTTAGCCATCCCTAACTATTACACAGGTCATTTCCAACTTCTCACTTCAGTAAGTAATTCAGAGTTTTTGTAATCACAAAAAGCTTTTTCTGCATTTTAATCATGTCCTTAGAAGAGATTTGCAAGACTGTAGCTCAAGTGGAAAGCATCAGAGCACAGGATTAGAGCCTGAGTTTGGGAGTCACAGGCTTCCCTGATGGCTCAGATGGTAAAGAATCTGCCTGTATAATGCAGGAGACTGAAGTTCGATCCCTGGGTCAGGAAGATCCCCTGGAGAAGGGAATGGCAACCCACTCCAGTTTTCTTGCCTGGACAATTCCGACAGAGGAGCCTGGTGGACCACACTCCACGGGGTCGCAAAGAGTCAGACATGACTGAGCGACTAACACTTTAACTTTGGGTGTAATGCAGCCTGGACTATATAATGCTGCGTGACCTTGGGCAAGTTGCCCGGCCTCTCTGATCCTGTTTCCTCATGTTTGAAATAGGAGAAAAGGAGCCCACTTTCAGGCTGATCACGTGAGGATTAATCAAGACAATGCAGATGTTTGGTTCGGGCCCAGTCCTTCTTCATTGGTATGACCTGTACTGGGAATTACTGGTTTAGTGTTGAAGGGTTGAGAACACTGTTAAGATTCCCGGTGCCTTGTTCTTCAAGAGAGGCCCCCGAAGTATTTTAGATTATCTTGAAAAAGATATGTATGAATGTTTTATAAAATGTCATTTTTTTGTCTGAGTATCAAATTGACCAAAAAACAGAAGAAAGAAAAAAAAAAAGATGATCCCGCTGTCTGTGAAAGCCTTAGGCCACGCTTACTGCATCCTGAGCACTGGGCAGTCTGAGCACGAGTTGGAAAAGAATTTTTAGACACAGAGTACTGCAGAAAAGAGTGAGTTTATTAGGAACAAAGAGCAGGTATAAAGTGGGCACTGCGCGTGCAGCAGGTCTAAGACTCCTGATGGGCCAGGGAGAGTCGACAGTTTTTCTGGCCAGTGTTATAGCCAGTGTTTATAGCCTCAGGACAAAGACAATTCCTGCTGGATGGCTGGTGTTAGGTGACTGGTTGGGGTGAGATAGGGTGTTTACTGGAGTGGGCATCTTTGCCTAATTGGGAGTCAGGAAGCTTGTTAGTGATGATCAAGGGGCTTTTTGGCAAGTTACAAAAGGGCTCAATTAGCCTCAGAGGTGTCCTTGGTTCTGGGCCCTGCTTCTGTGGCCTTGGTGCGAGGCCTCGCACCTGTGGCCGGGGCAGGACTCAACACTGAGTAAGCTCCTTGCTGCTTCGATGTGCAGGATTCAGGAGCTGGAGCTGTCGGAGAGGAACCTCCTCCAGAAGGTGGACCAGCTGAGCACACGCGTGTCCCAGGAGCGAAGCGCCTCTCTCCAGGCCCAGGAGCAGCTGGACGCACTGCAAGGGGAGCTTGCCAGCCAGGTACTCAGCCCCTTCTCCTTCTTTCCAGCACTTTTTTCCTTGTCCCAGCAGAGTCACCCTATGGGTTTGGACGTGGCAGCCGCTGCACCTGAATATAGACCATGGGGCGGGCCTGGAGAGCCAGACAGGAGGGGTGAGAGGGGTCCCAATTCTAACAGTGCAGGCAGGGGCCACTGGACCCGGGCCAGGTCACGTGACTTCCCTGGGCCTCAACTGCCCCATCTGTAAAATGGGGCTCGCGTCCTGCCCTGCGCCCTCACTGGGCTCTGGCTGGGGTCCACTGGCTGGCCTGTGGGGGCTGTGCACCCACTAGGAGGTCTGTGGATCTGGTGCCTGACATCAGGGGAGCCAGCTCTGGCCTAAGGACAAGGAGAAGGACTGATGCCGGGTCTCTGCCCTCAGGAGCTGGCTTGTGGGCAGGGACACAGGTGGGGCACAAGTAACTCCAAAACCGGGTGATGGAGCCATGAGGAAACGTGCGGGCAACAGTGTGCTTTTGGAAGCAGGGAAGGCTACAGTGAGCTGGGCCCTGTGAGCTGGGCCTTGCGGGAATAGCATGCAAGGGTGGGTAAGAGCTTGGGCAAGGCACAGAAGTATGGAAGAGCATGGCAGGACCAGGAGTTAAGACAGGAGGGTCCCAGGGAGGACAGATTGTCAGGGCCATGGTGTGAACCAAAGTCTGAAAGCCAAGGGGGAGCAGGACTTTGAGCAGGAGAGGCTCAAGTCAAGGTTTCGGGATATCACTCTAATTGAATGGGGGAGAGAGGTGGTGGAGGGAGGGGGCAAATTAGAACATAACTGGAGAAGAAGTGGGTGGTTAAGGGATTTGGCTCTGGAGGCAGATGTCTGGAGCCAAACCCTGGTTCTACCACTCACAAACTCTGTGATGTAGGCCAGATGACTTAACCTCTCTGGGCCTCAGTTTCCTCATCTGTGAAATGGGAATGATATAGTACCAACCTTCCTAAATTGTTGTCTGATTTAAGGGAGTTAGGCTTTCCAGGTGGCACAGTGGTAAAGAGTCCACCTACCAGTGAAGGAGATGCAAGAGACAAGGATTCAGTCCCTGGGTCGGGAAGATTCCCCCGGAGTAGGAAATGGCAACCCGCTCCAGTATTCTTGCCTGGAGGATCCCATGGTTAAGGAGCCTGGTAGACTACAGTCCATGGGGTTACAAAGAGTCATTCACAACTAAGCAACTAAGCACATACACACCTTAAGAGAGTTCAGTTCAGTTCAACCACTCAGTTGTGTCCAACACTTGGCAACCCCATGGACTGCAGCACGCCAGGCTTCCCTGTCCATCACCAGCTCCTGAAGCTTGCTCAAACTCATGTCCATCGAGTCAGTGATGCCATCCAACCATCTCATCCTCTGTCACCCTCTTCTCCTCCTGCCTTCAGTCTTTCCCAGCATCAGGGTCTTTTCCAATGAGTCAGTTCTTCACATCAGGTGGCCAAAGTAATGGAGCTTCAGCTTCAGCATCAGTTAATATGTGTAAAACACTCACAACAGTAGGCATTTAAATAGCATTAGTTGCTTTTGTAATTACTAGTCTTTACTGAAATGTTCCAGGGGAGAAAAGACGAAGGCTGGAGAGCAGAGACTTGGTGGGCAGAGACCCAGAGATCCTGAGAGGCATCCTCTTTTAGCAAATTGCTACTCACAGGCGAGCACAGCAGTTGTCAAATTGCAGGTTGACTCCCGCCAGTGGGTTGTGAAATCAGTTCTGTAACTTGCAACCCGCATTTAAAGATGGAATTGACTAGGAAATATGAAAGGGCATCATCGTGTGTGTGAAGGGGAGTGCTGTTTCATGAAGCTTATTTCAGTTGTCAATGCCTGCCACGTGTGTAACGGGCCATGTTCTTTTTTTTTTCCATTTATTTTTATTAGTTGGAGGCTAATTACTTCACAACATTGCAGTGGGTTTTGTCATACATTGACATGAATCAGCCACGGGCCATGTTCTTAAAAGATGTTTCTTACCGTGGGAAGCAGTCCAAAAAGTTTGAAAAACACCAGATCGATTAGCTTTTAAAGGAAATAGGGGTGAAGCAGGGAAGATAAGAAGTTCAATTATATCGAAGTTAGCTTTGAGATACCAGGGAGACACGCAAGGGCCGCGGTCTCCCTTTACATTGAACTTTAGGTGCAGAAAGGTGAGTCTTTCCTCCTGGGTTCACAGGCCATCATCATCAAGATCCAGGACTTTTTAACCCAAGATACAGTGGTGTTGTGTGGGCTCCCGCCATCAACCACGTAATCTCTTTGTAGAAAATCCTGTAATAAAGCCTGTAATAAAGCCTTATATACATGTAGGGTTCCCCGGGTAAGCATACACAGTCCTGGGACTTGTGTGGCGGTCCAATGGTTAAGAATCTGTGCTTCCATTGCAGGGGGCATGAGTTCGATCCCTAGCAGGGAAATAAGATTCCTTCATGCCTCGTGGCATGGCCAAAAAAATAAAATAAATTTGAAAAATATATGCAAAGCTCTGCAATCACCAGAGGTTCATACTCTGATGGGGAGACAGAAGTGAGGGTGACAAGCCAGAGAAATGCTGAGAGTGCGCTCCAGACACTGCAGGACCTGCAGTTCTGTGGCCCACACTCCTTGCATTGCGTTCTCCTGTCATCAGGATGCTCCTGGGAGCGTCCTGTCACAAGACCCTGTTTCCAGGTGAAGGGCAAACGTTCAGAGTGGTGAGGGGGCTGGCTCAGGACCCCCTCGGAGACCGCTTGGCTCAGCTTCAACCCAGGCCAGATGCTCACCCTCCACTTCTGCCTGGAACTATCTGCATTTCAGAGCAAGTTTGCAGGAGTGCGTGAATTCTGCCCTTTGTACCTGATATCTGCCAAATGACAGTTTGCCCTACTGTTGTCTATATTCGCTGTAATCACTTGCATACAAAGACACCTCTTTTCTGTGGCGACCTGTAGTCACTCCCAAAGGTGATCGAGGTAGACCCGTCTAGGTAGTGGAGCTCTGGGCTCCAAGCATCACCGACTACAGGATTCGCACCGTCAAGCAGCCCTTGCAGGGAAACTGACTTCAGTTTCATCTGCCCCAATTCCCCCTAAAAGCAAAGTCTGCCAAGCTGTTCTCAGGTTTCCTCTTTCTCATTTGCTCTTCTTTGTTTTGTCTTCTGCAAGCTCTTAAGGAATATATGCACAGGTACTAACGGTTGAAAGAAATCTTAACAGTAAGGCAGGTCTACCCATGTGCATAAATTAATTCTGACTATTAGGCCAGGACCCTGTTTTTTTGCAGGGAGTGGGTCACCCTTGTCCAGTGTACATCCCATGGGTCTGCGAGGTCAAGGTTTAAGATCAGGGAGGTGTGTTCCGGGACAGGCAGGGAGCCATGCAGAAACGAAAATGTTTGAGACAGACACGTGGTAGATCAGTGACTTTTAGCCGGTTGACATTCTGCAGGTCACTTCTCAGTAGCTCCCAGGGTCGTATTCACAGTAAGGAATGGCTGCTGAGACACTGTTGATCCTGTCTCGGCCAGAAGTCACGGTCAGCTGACCCTTACTGGACCAGGCATGGACCTTTCAGGCACCGGGCAACGGAGAGGTCTGGGAGGTTCTGGCGTGGAAGAAGCGACACTCGCGGAGGGCCGGGGGGGTGGGGTCCAGGTGGCAGCTCTTTTCAAACTGGTGTGGGGGTATTCCGCGTTGGAACCACTGGCCCTCCCAGTGTGCACCAGCCCATCCCCATCCTGACCAAGTCTCCCTGAGTCCTTGGAGCTCAAGAGGAGGTGAAGGAAGGCACTTGCGTCCTGGGCAACATTTAAGAGGGCGCCAGTAACAGTCATTGAGATAAATAATATTCGAAGCAATATTTTAATGCAAAAATTAACGCGAAAAGAAAAGGCATGCTGAACAACAAAATACCGAAGTTTCAAATACGGACAGGCTCGGTGAGACCCCGGGCCTCCTCCCTGACGCCCTCCTCCACCGCCAACCCGTAGGTTCGGGAGAAGGAGCGCGCGGTCCGGCGGCAGCGGTGGCGGCTGCGGCGGCTGCGGGAGCGACTGCGGCGCAAGGACGCGGCGCTGGGGCGGCAGGCGGCGGCCCTGGAGCGCGGCCGGCGGATCCAGCGGCGCCAGCTGCGCCTGGTGCGCGAGCAGGAGCGCGTCTTGCGGGCGCAGGTGCAGCGGCTGGAGCTGGACGTGCGGCGCCTCTGCCGCGCCGCCGGCCTCCTGCTGGCCGAGCTGGACGCCCCGAACCCCGGCGGCCCCCGATCCCCGGGTCCGGTCGACCCCCGAGGCGCCCCCGAAGGGGCCGCGGAGCTGCGCGCGCTGCGGGCCAGGGCGGAGCGCGGCGAGCGCGAGCGGGATCAGGCGGCGCGCCGGCTGCGGGAGCAGCGCGCCACCGAGCGGCGGCTCCGCGGGCAGCTGGAAGAGCTGCGCTGCTGCATCTACGGGCTGAAGCTGTCGGAGATCGGCCTGCAGGCCCAGGTGGAGGAGCTCACCCAGCACAACGAGAGCCTGCGGGGGGAACTGGGAGCCCAGGCCCCCGGGGAGAGAGCGCTCAGCAAGGCCCCCGCTGGTCCCCGTAGTCTGGTAAGTGACCACAACCCAGGGCGCGAGTGATTTTCTGCTTTCCTCTTAACTTTCTTGCCCAGCCACCTAGTCAAGTCATGGAATCTTTCATTCCCCAGTCTTCCTCTTCAGCCACCCCTCCAAACCACCATCCCCATCCACCCCTCCTTCATTCCATCCACTCACCCATCCACCTATCCACCCACCTGGTGTCACCCGTCCACCCATACAACTTCACTCACCCATTCACCAATCCAGCCACCTCCCCATCATCTGTCCACCTGCTCAGCCACCCATCCACCTTTCACCCATTCACCCAATCTCTTGTTCACCCATCCATGTTCTCTTCTACCCACCCTCCATCATCTCATTCACCATTCCATCTCTGCATCCAACACTCTCCAGGGAGCCAACCAGCTACCTTTCATCCTACATCATCTGTCCCTCCTGTATGTCCATCTATCCGACAGTTCATGGGTCCCGGCCTGTGCCAGGCCCCAGGTGCTCTCTTCCACGTGTAGTATAAAGTAACTGTCCTATGCTCCTGCCTCCCCAATCCACCCTCTCCCTGGGAAAGCAGTCAGCCTTTCCCACCTCCCTCACAGCTCCAAAGGTGACCCCTGTTCCCAGCCTGGTGGTCCTGTATATGCATCTTCATCTCTGCTTCTTTAGACTGTGAGCCCCTCGAGGGCAGGTCCAGGTCAGATGGGTTCTGTAGCTGCCGCCCCAGCAGCAGCACACAAGAGACCCACCCCCCCCAGGGCTGGTGCAGTAGAGAATATGCAGGGTTGGTCCCCTTTCTGGTTCTCCTGCTTTCTAGCTGTGTGACCCTGATCAAGTTTCTAAAGCTCTGGAGCCAAGGGCAGGCTGAACACTTATGTTATCATCTAACTGATTAGAAGAGCAAAAATGTGTGTTTAATAACACTCCTGCCATGTGCTTGGCACCTTGCGATGTTTTCAAAGGCATCATTTAATGTTCATAAATCTGTGAAGCGGGTACTATCACTGTCCACACTCCGCAGAGGAGGAGGCTGAGTCTCAGAGAGGCAGTGCACTGGCCTGTTGCCACACAGCTCAGAAGAGGCAGAACTGGGATTTGATCCACACAGCACGTGAGTCCAGGGTGCTCAGTTTCTCCCACACGAGGCTGCTTCCCTGTAAAGGGAGAGTTAATTCGGCTCCCTCCAAGAGATTAGGATCCCACTGGTTCAATTTGCATTTAAGGAAAAATCAGGAAGCCACCTTAGCCCAAAGAAGATGGCTCATTGAAAAAAAAAAATCATTATTATCTTCCGGCCTGGACAGTCTATTTCAAATTAACTGGAACTTGAGTTTCCTCAAGATCATGAAGTGTGTTCCACCTAGATTGTTTTAATAATGAGTTTGTCTGCGATCACAGTTTCTCTTTTTAGTACTTCATCCTGCCAATGTCACCTTTGCGTGTCCCGTTCGTTCGTTCTTCCTCCGTTAGGTTCATCAGATAAAAGGAAAACAGTGTACCTTTGATATTGGCACCTTGTTGTAATTTCAGAAAATAAATGGTATAGAGATGGAAATTGTCCTTTAGAATCCTTTCTGTAATTTTCCTAAATGTAAGACTTTAATTTAGGCTATTGGTTTACATCGTTTATTCTCCCAATCTCTCTGCCCTGCTACTCTCTCTTTTATCTAAGGGAAAGGCTGAACACCTAAGTGTTTTAGTGAAGAGTAAATATTTTGTACGTTTTACGTTCTCGCATGTAATCTTTAGAGCAGCCTTGCAAGCCAGGTGCAATTCCACTGACTAGATGGAGAAATTGAGACCCAGGAGGGTCTCCAAAGAATCAAGGCCAGCAAGGGGGCACGGGCCAGATCAGGGCTGTGACTCCAAGATGCTGTCCTTACCTTGGGACCTTGGGGCCAGAGCTGGATCTTGAGCAGTTTGGTGCCGCGTCAGTGGCTGCATTCAGTGGCTTGGGTGCCATCCGTTATAAGCCCCTTGTTGACACACATCTGTGGCTTTTAGATGTTTCAGGCCTTATCATTGAAAAATCTCAAGGAAACTTGAGGAGAACTGCGTCTCTCAAGGGGCTCATGCTCTCAAGACTTTGCTGGAGGTTGCGGTGCCCAGTCAAAATTCTCTCAAAAATTCCCTGAATTGCCCATCAAGTGTGGTCCTCAGCCAGTTCTGCCTCTAACATCGGGAGAAGCTGGCCCCTTATCAGATGAGTAGCAGAGGGAGCAGGGGCCTGTGGAATAGAAAATGCTGATCCTTAAACGTGGGAACCACTTACACTGGGGTGCGAGGCTCACGCTTTAAGTGGCAGGTGATACCCCAAGCGGACAGAGCAGTTCAGCTGTCTCTCTCACCAGGCGTGATAAAGTCTAGCAGGTTACTAAGCCTTTCTGTGACTCAGTGTTCTCGACTGTGAAATGGGCACCATGCTGAGACCTGCTTCTGGTGTGATTGTGAGGCTGCAATGAGGAAGTGCAGAGAAGGCCCTGGCACAGAGCCTGGTACCCGGTAAGATTTAGATTCTGTCGCATCATTGTCACCGTCACCATCGTCACCTTCGCCATCACATCTTCATGGGCTTGTCTCATCCAGCGGAGGTTGGATGGAATCACTCACACTGCTCGCCTCATGGTTTCCTGTTTCCCGTCTTTTTGTTTGCCCCGAGAGCTTAGGCTTCACTGCCTGCTAAGTCGCTTCAGTCTTGTCCGACTCTTTGCAATCCCATGGACTGTAGGCCGCCAGGCTTCTCTGTCCATGGGATTCTCCAGGCAATAATACTGGAGTCAGTTGCCATTTCCTTCTCCAAGGCATCTTCCCGACCCGTGGATTGAACCTGCATCTCTTATGTTTCCTGCACTGGCAGATGGGTTCTTTACCTCGGCACCACTTGGGAAGCCCTGGAGCCGGTTAAATGTGACTGCGATTTGTCTCCTCCTATCTGCGGGAGACGCTGATGGAAACACAGACTGACAAGGCCCTGGAGTGGGACAAGGCCCTGTGATCACCAGCTCCCCCACCACAGCAGCCCGTGGGCCAAGGGAGACGGAGAGCACTGTGGCGGCTTTCTGGGCAGAGCTGTCCCCAGGTGTGGTTCTCTCAGCCAAAGGGCTGAGAACCTCTGCCTGGTTTCAGAGGCTGGAGGTCAGTCTGCAGGGATAGGTGAGGTGGGCCAGGCCTGGCCTGCTCCAGGATGACCTCACCCTTATTAGGGAGGTCATTAGGGCATCTGCTGAGGCCCTGTTACCAAACAAGGTCACAGCCACAGGTGCTGGCGGGGGGGCAGTTCGAACTTGAACTTGACTTTTAGGAGACAAATTCAGCCCACAACCGTGCTGTCACGTGGCCAGCGATGATTCCGGCCTCGCCTTCTCCTCCTCGGCATCCTTCAGGTAGTGTTTCCTCCTCTGGCCTCCTGGGGCCTGGTCTCAAGGCCCAGATGTCCTTGGCGCCAGGCCCAGCCTCTCTGGGGCAAGTGCCCATGAACTGCAGGATGAGCTGCTGAAGGCAGGGTCCTCAGGCTGCTTCCATAGTCATCCTGAAAGACCGCCCCAGGCAGGGAGGTTGGCATGGTAACGGCCCATGGAAACATACGTGGACTTGTGTCACCCTCTGTGGTCGTGCAAGTGCAAGGACCCCACCCCCACCCCATGTGAGGTGCCCTGTGTTGCCCCCATCCCCACCCCGCCTTCTTTGTCACCAGCCTTCCTTTCCTCCCTGCTTCCTTCCATCCACACACAGAATCCTTCAGGTCCTCTCTGTTTTCTGCCACAACCCCAGCTCCAGAACAGCACTTGACATGGGAAGGAGCTTGATAGATGTTTATCAAGTGCAAGGAGGGAGGAGGGGCCACAGGGGTCTGAGTCTCTATTGTTGGGGCCCTGGGGGTGGGCCCCTTTCAGCCTGCGTCTCAGATGTTCTAGGTTCCCTGTCATCTCTGACCCTGTGAACTTGGGGCCTTAACCCCTGTGGGTTCTGCTGGGCGAAGGGCTAGCAGCACTTGCTGACTTCGGAGTGTGTCAGAGTGAAGAACCCATTGGAGCATGAATGCACGAGCCCTTTAAACATGGAACAAATGTCGGGGACCATTTCAGTATAAAATGTCATGGGACGGTCACTGATTCTGGCTTTTAGCAATCTAGCAGCTTGTCTGGGAGAGTGTTATTGGCAAGGGCTTACTTCGGCTGTCGGTGTCTGTTTCATCATGGTTTGTGTGTTTCTTGCATGGCTTGTTCTCGCTTCCAAGAGGAGGGCTCCCATCCGTTTCTGATGGTCCCTCCTAGGGGGCCCGGCACCTGGGTGATCAGCTTCTTGTTCCAGACATTAGCATTTCTCCCAGATGGAGACAGGCAGGGCCAGGTGGGCCCAGAGCGCCCAGAGCCTGGCCCTGCCCTCTGGGAGCCCCAGGAGCCTTGCATGTCATTTCATTTTATGCCTTGATTTCCTTGTTGATCGAATAGAGAGGTAAGTGCTATGAGGGTTTCCTGCGGTGCCCTGGCAAAGGACGACAGACTGGGTGATCTCAGCAGCAGTCCTGGGGCCTGGAAGTCCGAGATCACGGTGTCTGCAGGGTCATTCCTTCTGAGACTTGTGAGGGAGGATGAGTTCCAGGCCTCTCTCTTTGGCTGTCTTCTCCTTGTGTCTCGTCGTCTTCCTGCTATATGTGTCTGTATTCAAATGTCCCCTTTTTATAAGGACACTGGTCACAGTGGATTAAGACCCGCCCTAATGACCTTATCCTAATTAACTTTGTCTGCAAGGACTATTTTTAAATCAGGTCATGCTCTAAGCTTAGGGGTTGGGACATCAACTTAGGAAGTTTGGGAAGGACACTGGAGGACACATTCGGTGCATCCTACTGGATTCATTGTTATAGAGGCCCCACGAGATGGTAGAACGGTCGGTTCTAGTTCCTTGATGTGCTTCTTCACCAACAACTTCTTGTGGGTACAGAATGACCCCTGTGTTTATTAGGGAATCTTTGCACCAGATGCCATCTCTGGTGCTCTGCACCTGTTGTCCACTCCTTTTGTCTCTCAGCGACCTTCAAGGGAGGTGCTCTTTTATCCCCACTCTACAGATGAGGAAGTGGTGGCATGGAGGGTCCCAGGGTTCCCACAGATACTAAGTGACGGGGACGGATTTGCGCCCCGGCGGATGGATGTGCTGGGGGGTGCCACACTGTTCCTCCAGTAACTACTGGTCGGTGGGTCAGTAATCAGCGTTTAACAGGGGTCCACTCCACATGGCGTGGTGAGCTCAGTACTGGGGCTGGGAAGTAAGACAAGACCCCTGCCCACACGGGACGACAAGACCGCCTAAGGCAAGAGGGTGCCGACAGAGGAAGGGGGAGGGGCCTGACAGTCTGTGGGTCACTGTTGGGGACCTTGGTGTTTGGGAGGGGAATGGACCCAGGGCCACGGGGTATGTCACAGTCTTCCAGGCTGTCCTCCTCTCAGAGGGCACTGACAGCCAGGACTCTGCAAGTCTTGGCGTCAGAAAGGGCCACCTGGAGAGGAAGAAATCCTGCAGAGGGGGCGCTGGGCAATTCGAAGCGCCAGCCAGTCACCAGCTCATGGAGGAGCAGTGCCTGCAATTTTAAAACTGAAATGCTCCGACGTATTGATAACCACATTGTAAAGCCAGAGGGTGTCCTTCAGGGTCTCAGTCTGCCCCTTACCTGGGGCTGTGCATTTATGGAATTGTACTTGGAGTTCTGAGATCATTGCATGCTTGTATGAATTCCCAAGGCTGACTGCATTTCCAAAGGTGCGAGACCCAGAGGGGTTAAGAGCCACAGCAGGTCTTCAGTGCCTTTCTGTGGATAATGGTGTAACACCCAAATGATCTCCTTTCATGAGCCCCCAGCAGCTACAGCGCCTGGGGCTCCAGCTCCAACTCCTAATCACGGCATTCAGGGCCCTGCTTCTTCAGCCATGTATTCAGGCTCACCGCAGAGCCCTTCCTTCAGCCCAGTCCAGCCACCTTGAGCTCCTGCTCCTCCAGCCTGCTCACCTTCCCTGGGTCTAAAGGCTTCCACTGTCTGCTCCCCTTGGCCTCTCAGTAAACCCCTGCTTCTTTCTCTACATTTGGTGAGAATGCCACTTCCTCCAGGAAGACTTTCCTGATTTCATGTCAGCTCACTCTCTCCTTGGTGTCCCCATCATGACATGACCTGTCCCTAGGGTCCCTAATGCTCACTGTGCCAGACTTGGCTGCCCACCTCCCCACAGCTGTGCCTTCCTCATCATCACCAACTGGGTACCATTCAGCCGTAAATCCCAGTCCCTGGACACAGGCTGTGAGATGCTTGGCGAGCAAGTGACTCAGTGAATAGATGACCCAAAGGAGATATTTGCTTCATGCCCATGTGAAATAGAAGCTTCTGGCCGAAGGGACCACCTCAAGATGGCAATGCTGAAGTGAGGTATAGAAAGTAGGAAACCAGAGGGCGGTCTAGCCCCTGGCAAGTGAGTGTCATGGAGAAAATTATTACAAATTATTAGGGTGCTTCCACCCAGGCCCTTCTGCCTTGGTTACTTACATCTGAAGACTCTGGGTGTCATGGTGTGAATTATGGTGAGGATGATCTTTGTGAGAGGATATTTTATTTGCTTCATATTTACAAAGCACTTTCCCAAACAGGATCTCCTCGATGCTGGGAGGTTGCCAGGCAGGGGTCAGTGTCCTTGTCTCCAACCCCACAGAGGAGGCACTTGCCTTACCTAGGATCACATAGTATACAGTTTCTAGAGCAAATTCCTTGGAACTCAGCTCCTTGAAGAAACAGTCATTTCAAGAACAAAGTCCAGACCCGGGGAGGAGTTTGGGGAGGGAGTGTTTACTCAGGATCCCAGGGGAAAGAAAATTTAAAAGGACTCTGGCTTGCAAGATGTTGGTGGTTTAGTTGCTAAGTCATGTCTGACTCTGTGATCCCGTGGACTGCAGCGCACCACGCTCCTCTGTCCATGGGATTTCCAGGCAAGAATACTGAAGTGGGTTGCCATTCCCTTCTCCAAGGAATCTTCCTGACCCAGGGACTGAACCCGTGTGTCTTGGATTGCAGGCGATCTCCTGCGTATCAGGCAGATTCTTTACCACTGAGCCACCAGGGAAGCTGGTTTTGCAGGATAAGCAAGGCTCATCTTCAGATATGTCTGAATGCTTTTAGCAAGTGTGCACCAGACAGTGTTCATGTCCCAGGCACCATGCCAGGACATGAGGGGCTGGAGAGGTGACCCTGCTCTTCAAAGGCTTGTAGGGGAAACAGACATGATGATCGCTGCCACAGGGGACAGCCCAAGGGCTGTTGCCTGGCCTGGAGGGTAACAAGTTGGCTTGTACAGAGATTAAAAGTCACTCTCTTATTCTGTCAGTGTCAGGCTGTCATCCTAGAGCTGAGAGCCCCCACTCCAGGTGGCAGCGGCTTCAGGAAAAGTGCTCAGGTCAGCTTCTCAGCCCCAGAGCACCCCTGGTGGCAGGTATGAGAATCTTTTCATTGTTCCCTCAAGTCTAGGCAGTCTCTCCTTGCTCAGGGCTTGCATCTGTGCAGAAGTGCATGTCACACACTTGTCACTCACTCCTAGAGCTTTAAAATAATGTCAAAAATAAAAACCTAGGCAAAAGTCACAGAAAAAGTAATACAGACGGCCAGTGGTCTTACAAAAAAGGTCATTTCCATTACTTGTGAAACGAATACAAATGAGCAAAACCTCAAGATTCTGAACATTTGTTAAAT
This sequence comes from Dama dama, assembly GCF_033118175.1. Lineage (NCBI taxonomy): Eukaryota > Metazoa > Chordata > Mammalia > Artiodactyla > Cervidae > Dama > Dama dama. The sequence goes on along the minus strand of NC_083686.1, from coordinate 13,734,629 downwards.
ATTAAAAGTACCTCAACACTGTTTATAGTTGGTAAAAATTGGAAACAACCCTGATGTCTGATCAGAAGGACCTGATTTGGTAAGTGAAGGCGTTCCTTACATCAGAGATTATAATAAGGTGGCCCTAAAACACCGCTTAGCAGAAGTTGTAGAAACTGCAAAAGTTGCGGAAATAATTTTTTGATAAATGACAAGTATCAAATGTCATGTACAAATGTACATGATAAATGTACAAAGAAAAAGTCAACATTTTGTAGAAGCAGACATTGGGAAGAATTTAAGTGTCTATGCATAGAAAAAGAAAATCCCAGACACATTTATAATATTTGTGCCTAAATGTCACTGTGTTCCTTGTTTTCTTTTTTCAAAATAATTGCCGGTTAAAACTAAAAGCACAGAAAGTTATGGGCAAATGCCCCTGAGAGCATTACAAAGTAGGGAGGGCTGACAAGACTGAGCAAGGAGGGGCAGGAAGGAAGAGACCTGAGTTCTGGTCCTCTGCTCCCATCGTGTGTGCTATGTGACCTTGGGCAAGTCACTCTTCGTCTCTGAGAATTGATTTCATCACTTGTGACATGAAATGGGTACGGCATCATCATCAGGGGAGAGTCCTCCTCTGAATCTCCTCCTCAAGGCAGAGGTCTGTGTGTGTTACCCATGGCTGTGTCCCTGCCCCTGTCCCTGAGTCCCACATAGCAGGGACTCAGAAAGCATTTGTAGAACTGAGTCAAAAGTCAACTTGGGTATTAGAACAAAATCCAAATAGAAATAAACAGCAGAATGGTGGTGGCCTTCGACACCTCCCGCCACCTCCCTTTCATCTGTTCCCTCCTCCTTCCTTCTGCTCTCTCTTGCTTATTCTAGCATCTTTGAATTTGTCTCCCGTTCTGCATCCCATTCCCTCTCTTTTCCTCTTTTACCTTCTCTCTCTCTCTTCTTCATTTCCTCGTCTCCACCTAGTTCCAATGGTGATTTTAAGCTCTTGACAAAAATGTTTAGTTCTGATCATGTGGGAAGCCAGTGGAGAAAACCAAGAAACAACCCAAGGTCTGTGGGCAGAAGACACCCACAGACCTGTTGGCCGGTCAGCCAGGCCTGTCTGAGCGCCTAGTAGGGCCGTGCCCAGACCCCTCTGCTTTTAATTGGTCTTGGCTGAGGCCTTGTTCAGATACTTGTTAAAAGCTTCTGGATGATTCTGAGGTGTGGCCAGGGTCTGGTCTCCCCGGGTCTCTGAGGAGAACTGGACAGGACACAAAGTGTCACACAGTAACCGGAAGGTCATAGATTGGGGTTTGAGGATGGGGTGCTATGGAAGGGAGGGGCTTCGTTTGGGGGAGAGTCGGGGGCCCCGACAAGGAGCAGGTGGGGTGAGCCGAGGTGTGGGGAGGAGAGGTGCGGGCAGCAGGCACTAGGGGCTCCAGGCCCCAAGGCAGGAGGGAGAAGGTCCATCCAGGGAGCTGAGATGGGGGTGGGGAGGCCGGGCTGGCGCTGGCGGGGGTTTTATCTTTCACGGCAATGGGAAGCATGGAAGGGTTGGAAACAGGAGGGCAACCCGACCCAGTTTCCATTTCAGTGAGACTGAGTGCTCAGCTGCTGCGGGGTATGGAAGGGAGGGGAGGGCTTTGCGAGGAGGTGACAGGTGACCAGTTACCCTTCCCAGGCAGGCAGAAGGAACAGCATGTGCAGAGGTGCAGAGGCAGGCAGGAACCAGGGTGGGGAGGGGACAAGGAGGTGCTGTGAACAGAAGCCAGGGCAGGGAGTGTCAGGGGCGGCGGTGACAGCCCTGGATGGCCTTCCGTGCCAGATTCCAGCACAGTGGATTGAGGGGGAACCGGGGTGGGGGATGTGTTGCTGGTCAGTTCAGTTCAGTTCAGTCACTCAGTCATGTCTGACTCTTTGCGACCCCATGGACTGCAGCACTCCAGGCCTCCCTGTCCATCACCAACTCCCAGAGTTTACCCAAACTCATGTCCATTGAGTCAGTGATGCCATTCAGCCATTTCATCCTCTGTCATCCCCTTTTCCTCCTGCCCTCAATCTTTCCCAGCATCAGGGTCCTTTCCAATGAGTCAGTTCTTCACATCAGGTGGCCAAAGTATTGGAGTTTCAGCTTCAACATTAGTCCTTCCAGTGAACACTCAGGACTGGTCTCCTTTAGAATGCACTGGTTGGATCTCCTTGCAGTCCAAGGGACTCTCAAAAGTTTTCTCTGGCACCACAGTTCAAAAGCATCAATTCTTCAAGTGCATTTTAGGGGGCGTCTCTGGCAACTGTGGGCAGGATGGGAGGGGAAGCAGGAGATACAGTTAAGGGTCAATGCAGGAGTCTGCTGAGAGCAGGTGAGGACCTGGGGACAGGTGAGGAGGGCACGGGGCATTCCCCGTCCACTTCATTTCTTCCTCCCCTAGAAGAGCACCTGAGCCATTACTTGTTCCTTACCTGTTTAGTCGCTAAGTCATCTCTTTGCAACTCCATGGACTGTAGCCCGCCAGGCTCCTCTGTCCAGAGGATTTCCCAGGCAAGAATACTGAAGTGGGTCACCATTTCCTTTTCTAGGTGATCTTCCCCAACTCAGGGGTCAAACCCGCATCTCCTGTGTCACGGGTGGATTCTTCAGCTCTGAGCCACCAGGGAAGCCTGGGAGTGGGCTTAACCCTGCTCAGTTGAGCCAGTTTCATATAAGAAGCTTTCCCAGAAGACACACACAACAAATCCACTCAACTGTGTTTGCCCTCAAGGGAAACTGGGGAAATGTAGTCTCTTGGATGATGTATTGCACCCCCTGAATAAAATCCTGGATCTGTTTCTGCGGAAAGAAGATGAGTTGATAAGGGGAAACCATATAGGAGCTTAATAAATGTTTGCTGAATAAATGCACCCTGAGTTAGAAACACCTGCCTTCCTGCAGGGTCTGTCTATCCATCCACTGTCAAACATTTATTAAGCACCTAGTGTGTGCTTGATAGGGGTGACGGTGAAGACAGAATGAAGGCAAGTTTCCTTCCTGGAGGACCTCAGGTCTAGTGTGGAAGCAGGTGAGAAGCAAGCATCACCCATTAGAAGCGGGTTAGAAGTACCTGGGGCTGTGGGAACCTGCAGGAGACCTGTCCCCCTGCCCCTTGTGGATGGTGACCGGAGCTGAGTTTTTCTGCTGGGCCCCATGCCTTCACTGCTGTAGCTGCAGTCAGGGTGCTTGCTGCCTGTCACATATTCTGCGGGCTGGGAGTGGGTGTGTGCTGGGTCAGGGAAGCCCCACAAATGTATCCCTGCCTGTCTTCTGGGGTGGGGCCCAGGGACACCTGGCTGTGGCCATTTGGACCTGTGGACAGTTGAGGGACAGGATTCCCAGAGGCCCTGGGAAGGTGCCAGGGTGGATACAGAGGGAACTTCCGCCCAGGAAGGAGAGGGGCCTGGAGCCTTTGATGCTGCCTTGGGGAACCCAGGGGTGTCTTGGCTGAACAAACAAAGCTCCTCTGCTAAGTGGAGTCTGGAAGCTCATGGGAGGCAGTTTTATTGGCGGGACCAAGAGCACAGGGCCAGGGCCCTACCGCCAGGCCACGTGCCCTCTGCTGTCCTCACCAGGGGAGGGGGTCTGACTCGCTCCTAGGGTCTTTGGGAGGGCTTGATGGGGACAGGCTTGGAGAGAGCAGTTCAACCAGGGACACCCACCACTCTGTTGACCTCTTGTGTCTTCCTCAAGGATGCCCTGGGCCATGTTCAGGATGAATCGCTGCCCCTGCCCCGGGAGGAGGCGCTGGATGCTTGCAGAAGCCAAGACCCCGACGGGGCACCTAGACCAAGGGGCTCAGCAGGTGCGTGGAGGAGGGGTCTTCATGGACATCCACTGACGGGCTAGCTCACTTACGACGTCCTGATGACCCAACAGGGTGGTGGTCCCTGCTCTGCAGACAGAAAGCTGAGGCTCAGAGAGGTAGAGACCCTTGCTCGCTGCCACATAGCTGGGAAAAGTGGGCTCAGCCTCCACAATGCCCATGACGAGGTCCGTGATGCAGGCTCAACCCAACATTTAGGCTCACTCCCTCAGCCCTCAGTTGGGTGCCAGCCAGGCAACACACGTGTCAGCCTTGGGCAGCAGGGGTCCTCTCAGGGGGATTTGTCTTCAGAGAAGACCGTGTGATGACCAGGAGCTGTTCTGTTTCCTGCCCCCACCCCAGTGACAGCTCAGGTGTGAGACAGGCGTGAGGTCTGGGAGCAACCAGGGCTTGGAAGCCCCTTGTCTGTAAGCTGATGGGAACCAGTGTGTCTGCTCACAGTCTTGGGTGCAGCTTCTGGGGTCCCTGCTGCAAAAGCCGGCGCACTCAGGGAGCCCCAAAGCCACGGTGTCCACCTGGCTGTGGTTTGCATACAGTCCTCCAAGGTCAAGTTCAGTTTCCGTATAAGGTCACTTATACCCAGTGGTGCTGCTGACCAGCAAGGCTGACCATTCCCCTCCACATTTCTGGGGAGCAGAGCAGATAAGTCAGACAAGGTCAAGTTTGTCCTTGGGGAAACGAGTGGGACCAATTGGTGAAGCCTGGGTATCAGCTTCTCCGTCCACTGCGTGTGGGGGTGGGGTCGGGGAGTTACGACCCTGCATGACTGTGAGGGTGCAGAGCTGAGGGAGGTGTCCTGGGCTTTATGGTCAGAGGAGGTGGCTCCCAGGCCTGATTCCGCTGCTCATCAGCAGATGGTCACTCCCCATCACTGAGCTGGGTTCCTCACCTGACAGGCAGTGGTCACCATGAGGCCGCCTTTGGGGGCTCAAAGTCCTTGAGTCACGAGACATACTGCCTCATCCTCACAGCAGGTGTTGCTATTGGTGACATTCGCCGGAAAGTTCTCAGGAGGATCTCCTACCTAGTGACTCAGACGATAAAGCGTCTACCTGCAATGCGGGAGACCTGGGTTCGATCACTGGGTCAGGAAGATCCCCTGGAGAAGGAAATAGCAACCCACTCCAGTACTCTTGCCTGAAAAATTCCATGGATGGAGGAGCCTGGTAGGCTACAGTCCATGGGGTCGCAAAGAGTCGGACACGACTGAGCGACTTCACTTTCTTTTCTTTCTTTCCTGTCACTTCCCAGGCAGGTTTTCCAAGGGGCCTCATGCCTCGAGCTGTGTCCTGGCTGGACGAGGCCCTCCTGTTTTGGTACCCGGCCCACAAACCATGAACAAGCCCCCCAGAGACCTTGCAGGATCTGACCATGGACAGGTGAGGCCAGTGGCTTTCTCCATGCCTGGGGTGCTAGCTGGGTCTGATCAGCCCTACTGTGCATGCTGCACATTCAGGAGGTGGGAGAGGGAGGGGAAGAAGCTCGGGTTGGAAGAATATTCTGGAAATGAGAGGGCGATTTGAGCCCCGGGTGAGGAGTGGGCAGGAAGGGAGCTCCAGCTGTGTGCATGGGCCCAGCTGCCACGTAGCAAACTTCATCTCCTTGAAACCTCCCTACCACCTGTGGGGCAAGAGCCATTACCCCCTCATTCTGCAGAGGAGGAGGCTGTGATTTCCCAAGGCCTCCCAGCCCTGGAAGGGACTGAGGTCCCGTCTCCATAGCCCACGCTCTGCACCATGCTGTCCCCTAAGGATTGGGAGCCTGGTTCCAACCAGCCCTGAGGTGTTTCTAGAGAGAGGGGCGTTCCTGCGTTACTTCCATCTGCTCACCTCCTGCCCTGCGCCCTGCTGGTGTGCTGCATCATGTCCAAAGTGGAGAAAAGCTGAGAGCAGGCCCTGGGGTGGGAGGGGCTTCGTAGAAAAGCTGGACCCCAAGGGAGGGACGGAGTTGGACAGACTGGAAACCAGGCATGAGCAGCGGAAGGGCAGGCCAGGTGGGAGGTCCTGCCAGATAAAGTTGGTGAGGCTGGCAGCGGCCATGGCGTGGGGGTGCGGTCGTGGTTACAGGTGAGCTGAGGGCTCCCGGTGAGACTGAGTGAAGCCAGGTTTCACCTCCCAGACTGAGTCTGTTCTCTGAGCTGGGCCAGTCCTCGTCTCTGGTTAAATGCATTGAATGAAAAGTGAAAGTGTTAGTGACCGACTCTGTGACCCCACGGACTGTAGCTCGCCAGGCTCCTCTGTCCGTGGGATTCTCCAGGCAGGAACACTGGAGTGGGTTGCCATTTCCTCCTCCAGGGGGTCTTCCCGACCCAGGGACTGAACCCAGGTCTCCTGCACTGCAGGAGGATTCTTTACCATCCCAGCCACCAAGTAACTATAAAAATACATTCAAAAGTATCTCTGAAACACCTCCTGTGTGCCCTGGACTGTTCTAGGCTGAGGGTCCCTGCCTTCGGGGGGCAGATAGTCTCTACTCTGTGTCCACTAGAGCTTGCTTGTGTTAGGAAGACCCATACGACTGGGTGGGGAGATGAGGTCGGAGAAGTGGGGAGGCCCCTGTGGGAGAAAGGGGCGCATCACACCTTCTCTTCTCTTCCCATCCCTAGTTTACTCCAGCAGAGCCCAGCTTGGATGACCAGACTCTCCTTCTCATCTGTGGCTGCCCACCGGGGCAGTCCATGGACGGCTCACCACTCCCCGCAGAGCTGGCCTGGGTTCCAGGGCAGAAGCTCACAGCCAGGCCAGCCCAGGGGTCCTCTCTCCGTCTGCAGGCGTGTGCACGCCCTCCCCAGGGCCGGGCTGCGGGCCCAGCTCCCTTGCTGCTGCCACTCCTGGAAGCTCCCCCAGAAACATTGCACACCCAACAGGTGCTGGAGGCCCGGCCCCTGCCCGCTCCCTCTGTAACAGGACACCCTGGCCGGGGCCACCACCATGCAAGAGGCCGCACTGCCTTCCTCGGCCAAGAGGCCTCGCACATTTCACATCACCAGTTTCCCAGGAGAGGATCTGAGGATGGAAAAGACTCTGGGAAGGAGAGAGGAGGAGCCCCAGGGTCAGGGTGGAGATTGGAGAGGCGAGAGGTGAGGACTTGGGGCAGAAAGCAGGCAGAAAGCAGGGACAGGTGTCAGCCGGATCAGGAAAGCGGGGAGAGTCTGAGGGTGGAGGCTGGGATCAGGGCCCCAGAGGGCGCATGGATGAAGGCCAGATGGATGAAGGCCGGGGCTTCTGAACCCCTAGCCGCAACATCTTGCCCTGGGCGCAGGCAGGAGCTTCCACTGCTTGTTCTTCAAGGGGAGACCTCAGTGTCCTTGGAGGGTCCTGAATCCCTGAGCAGGAGGGGACACGAGGAAGGGCATGTCTGGGGCCTCCAACCAGGAGAAGGAGAAGAAGCAGGAGGAGGGCTTTTATCATCATCATCAGAGGAAGAAGCCGCTGCAGCCACCTTCTCTGGGTCTCAGGGCACCAATGGGCCGCCTTCAGTGGATTCCCAGCCCCTTAGAGAGCAGAGCAGAGCCATCGGGAGAGTTCAGGGCAAGGGGGAAGACCCTGTGTGGTCTGGAAACGCTCTGCTTCCCCCAGAGGGAAGCCCTGGGGACGAAGGACAGGAAGAAGAGGAGAAGGAGGTGTCCAGCCCGGGTTGCAGGGATGTCCCGGAGGAGCCTGGCTCGGAGGACGGTGAGGCCGAGGAAATGCTTTCCTTGCTGGAGGAAGGAGGTTCACCACCGTCTCCTGGATCGGCCTTCTGGTCCAAGGAGGCCGGAGCCACCCGTCACCCCTCGGCTCTTAGCAGAGGCTCTGACCAGTCTGCACTCAGAATAGAGGAGTTTGAAAAGGAGATGGAGGCTTGTTTCCAACACCTCTCCATCCTGAAGCTTGGGAGAGGGGGGCATGGATGGAGAGCTTCCTCGGTGGCAGGAGAGAACTGGGGCTTTGCTCAGAGATGGTGCAGCTGCCAGGGGGTCGTGCACCCCCAGCAGGCTTTGACAAACCTGGGTTTGGATATTTGTTTTGTTGAGGGAGAAAACCCCAAGGAGCCTGGTGAAGATGTTAAGCTGGGAGAGACTGAGGCCCTGGGAACCTGCAGCCTTCTTCCAGGACTGATGTTGGATTTGGTCAACCTGAGCCCGGGCCGTCCAGAGGGGCCCTCCGAGTGTGGTGGGAACCACCTCTCACAGCCGTCGAGAGCCCTTGAAAGAGCACAGAGCAGGTTTCATCAGCTCATTTCTGGATTGAAGAATGAGAGAAACAACGTTTTAAGTGATAATGCCAGGCTTCAGGGAGATCGGAAGAGATGCCATCAAAAACTGTGCGCCCTGGAAAAAGAGAGGGAGAGAAGCATGAAAAAAATATCTGCGCTCGAACAGGATAAGAGCGTGCTGTTAGGAGACATCTCTCACTTAAAGAGGGAACTGGACCAGTATGTGCAGGTCATTTCTGAGCTTGAAGACTGCAACAGGAAGAGTTACTGCAAGATTTCTGAGCTCGAAGAGGAAAACGAAAGATTGAAAGGGCACCTGGGGCAAATCCAGAAAGCCATGTCCACGAACATCCGAAAATCCAAAGGTGTGATGGAGCGCATCACCCTGGAAAACTGGGAGCTCGGTGTGCTGACTTTGGAGCTCGGGGTCAGTTACAAACAGCTGATAAAGGATATCGTCCTGGGAATAGAAGACATGATCCGGGCCTTCAGGGGGGAGAACGAACGCCTTCTAAGAAGGATCCAAGTCCCGGAAGGGGAGGTTGTGTTGGGGAGCAGCACAGATGGGGGGCCTTTAGTGAGAGGCCAAGAGCGTCTCCAGGGGAAAAGCACGGTGGACCAGGTGAACACGGTAGAAAGAGGGGTGCAGGTGACTCAGATTTCAAGGAATCTGACTGCTAGAGGCCCCGGGCCGCCCTCGGAGCAGGATAGGGGTCTGGCTGGGGGGTGGACAGGACCGTGCTTAGGCCTGGACAATTCCAGATGCGGTGCTGATTCTACTGCTCCATCACTGGCCTGGGGAGATGCCACAGGATCCAGGGCCCTGCAAGGAAACACCGATGGGGCAGGAGTGAAAGAAGCGCATTTGGAGAAAGAGAAAAAAGCACCAAGCTGTTCTGCAGACCAAGGGCGAGCACTGAGGTCCCCGCGCGGTGGCATCCGGGTAGGTTGACTCTGTGTGGCTGTTGAATTCATCTTGCTGACTTTCTGTATCACTGACCACACTCTTTACGCCTGAGTCCTGCAGCAGCCCTGAGAGGGAGGAACAGTCGCCATCCCCATTTACCAAATGAGGAAACAGGCACAGAGAAGTTAAGTGACTTGCCTCAAGTCACACAGCTGGGAGGGATGGAGCCCACATTCTATCTGGGGGCTCAGGCTCCAGAGTCTGTATTCTTGCCTACGACAAGATGATGCGAGTCTGCCTCTCTGCTCAGGCTGATGGGTATCTGGCGGGACATGGAGAGGGTGTTTATCCTTTAAGATGAGAACTTGTATTTTCAGACCGAGCAGTTTTTCAAACAGCTCAAGTCATCATTCTACTTATTGAGTCTCTATTGGTATATATGTATTTATTTATATTGAGGTATAATTGACGTCCAACATTGTGGAAGTTTAACGTGTGCAGTGTGTTGACTTGATACATTTCTATATGGTAATCTGATTACCACCACCACTTTAGCCATCACCTCTATCACGCTGGGACTTAAAAGGAGACAGCAGGGGGCTTTAGAATTTAAACAAGGTTCAAACTCACCTCTGCACTGACTCAATCCATCCATGACTTCTCTGGGTGGTTTTCCTCATCTGTGGACATTACCCCACTTTCAGGACTCCTAGGATGAAATGCTGAAGACTTTGTTCCAGTGTCTGTAAGATACACAGTGTTAAGTCCTTTGTATACATTCATATCTGATCTCTCTGCCTCTGTCTTTCTTCTCTTTCTCTCCAGTTTTGTCAATCACTTCACAGGATCATCTTTTGGTTTTATTGATGTACTTCGTTGTACGTGCTTAGTCACTTAGTCATGTCTGACTCTTTGCAACTCCATGGACTGTAGCCCGCCAGGCTCCTCTGTCCGTGGAATTCTCCAGGCAAGAATACTGGAGTGGGTTGCCTTTTCCTCCTCCAGGGGATCTTCCCAACCCAGGGATCAAACCCAGGTCTCCTGCATTGCAGGGAGATTCTTTACCATCTGAGCCACCAAGGAATGTCTATATTTTATTTCATTGATTTCTTCTAATAACTTCATTGTTTCCTTCCATCTACATTTTTTTGGTTTAGTTGACTGTTCTTTTTCTGGCTTCTTGTGTTGAAAATTTGGATCACTGATTTTCAACTGCTCTTCTTTTGAGATTTATGCATTTAAATCTATGCATTTCTTTCTAAGCACTGTTTTAACTACAACCCACGCATTTTGATAAGTTGTACTTTTTATGTCTGTTCAGTTCAAAGTAGCTTCTAATTTCTATTGTGATATCTCCCTTAACCCATGGGTTATTTAGGAGTGTGTTGTTGAATTTCCAAGCATCTGTGTAATTTTTTAGTTATATTTTTGCTATTGATGTCTAGTTTTATTTCATTGTTGTCAGAAACATACTATGTATATTATTGTAATCTTTTGAAATTCATTGAGATTGGTTTTATTGACCATATGATGGTCTATTTTGGGAAATATTCTGTGTGCCCTTGTAAAGAATGAATGTTCTGCTGTTGCTGAGTATTAATTAGGCCAAACTGGTTAATTATGCTAATCAAATCTTCAGTATCTTTACTGTTGTGGGTTCTGTTCATTTTGTCATCTACTGAGATGTCTTTTAAGATCTCTTCTTTTTGTTATGTTAGTTTTGATTCCTATGTTTTTGAAGGTATTTATGAGCTATGCACAGATTTAGGTTTATGTTTTCCTGGTAAATCAATTCTTTTAAGATGATGAAATGTCTCTCATTATTTGTCACATTTCTTGCCCTAAAATGGACTTTGTCTGATACTAAAATAGCCACAACAGTTTCTTTTCGTTCGTGTTTCCATGGTATATAACTTTTTTATACCATCCATATTTTTCCATTCAATCTATCAGTATCTTTATATATAAAGCATATTTTTTAGAAGCAACATATGGCTTTTTTTAAACTTAGCTCTGAGTAAGTTTGACATCCTCTGCTTTTTAGTTGGAGGGTTTGTTCCGTTTTTGTTTCATATACATAATGGTGTAATTGGCTTTATTTTTGCCTTGTTGGCATTTCTCTTTGTCTGACCTGTTGTTTTCTTTTATTCCCTCTCTCTTTCCTTTGTTTTTGGTAAACTATTTTCTGTTATTCCATTTTCTTCTCTACTGGCTTACACTGTCATGCATTTTAGTGTCATTCTTTTAGTGGTTACCCTAGATAGTTCAAAATGTATCTATTAATCATTAAAATTTACTTTAGTACTTTAGTACCCTGTCTCAAATAATGCAAAAATCTTTTAATAGTTTAACTCCATTTATTTATTTTATCCTTTTCATTGTTTATTTTTGTCAACTATGTTGCTTCTGTGTATAACATCCCTTATAAAGCACTGTTAAGGTTGTTTTAAACACTCAATAATTTTTTTTATTTACTCATATCTTTCTGCATTCTTGTACTATTCGTTCTTTCTTCTACTTCTATGTATGTGTTTTACATCCACCTGAAGAGCTTTTTTGTTTCTTGTAGTTTCGGGTCTGTTGGTGATGAATTCTCTCAAATTTCTTTTTATGACAACAATTTTTCAACTCCACTTTTAAAAGATTTCTTCCCCTTGATTCAGAATTTTAGGTAGGCAGATATGGTTCCTTCTTTTGACACTTTAAAGACCTCATTTCATTGTCTTCTGGTTCTCACAGTTTCTATTCAGAAATTGAATAATTTGTCTTTTTTTTCCTTGACAGAAATGTGTCATTTTACCACAGACTATTTTAAAGATTTGCCTTTTATCTTTGGGTTTTGGCAGTCAGACTATGATGTGTCTACGTGAGGTTTTATTTATGTTTATCCTCCTTGGTTTTTCTGAACCCCTTGAAACTGTGGAGTCTTGTCTTTAATCAGATTTGGAAAATTCTTGGCCATTAGTTCTTTAAATATTTTGTTCTTTTCAATTTTTCTCTTCTCTCCAGGAAACCCAGACCTTTTTTTTTTTACTTTACCCCACATCTTTTGAAACTGTTCTATATTTTTTTCTCTCTTTGTGCATCAGTTTGAGTTTCTATTGACCTGCCTTCTAGCTCACTAAAAGTTCTGCCATTTATTTCTGCCATGTCCTGTTTTCTAATAAATCCATCCAATTAGTTTTTAATTTCATTTACTGTATTTTGCAATCAAATATTCATTTGACCCTTTCAAAAGAGATTCTGATTCTCTATTGAAATACTCCATACTGTCATTCATTTTGGTCCATCTTTTCCTGTGTTTTAAAGAAATATAATCATAGTTATTTTTGAAGCTCTTGTCTGCTAACCCCAGTATGTAAATCAGTCTGTTTCTGTTGACTATTTTATTTCTTAGTTAAATCCCACTTTTCTGCTTCTTCATGTGACTAGTAATTTTTTTTTTAATGTTGGACATCATGCAGAGCATGTTTTAGGGATTCCTGTTTATTAGCTTCCTCTAGAGCAGGTTGAGTGAGTTTTCTAGTAGGTAGCTGAATGACCAGTAGACCATATTATTCCTTTGCATGTCTATTTCAGTTTCCCCCTCAGGTCCAGGGCTTGATTTTACTCCTAAAGTATGGCCCTTGCTTCTAGGGCATGGCCTTTGAGTGGTATCAGCTGAGTTCTCAGAGCGTTGACTAAAGACTCTCCACTTTGGCTCGGCCATCTTTGTAGCCGTGCATGACCTCTAAAATCTCTTCAGCACTTGACCTCCCAGCTTCTGTTCTCTGCTAGGCTTCTGTCGTTGTTGTTCAGTCCCTCAGTTGTGTCTGATTCTTTGCTTCCCCACGGACTGCAGCACACCAGGCCTTCCTGTCCTTCACAGTCTCAGAGTCTTGCACTATGCTCTGCCACTTATGATTCAACCAAGGACCCAAGGGCATTTCTAAGACAGTGTCTGGACTTTTTCTCTGCAGTTCACTTCTCTCTGCTACTTTGTCCCACACACCCAGCTGTCATAGCATCCCTGACCCCAGTCTCTGGTTTCACTTAACAGGACCACAGTGTTCAGCTTGGGATCTATTTCCCTAAACCATGGTTTGCAAAATGTTCCGGGGAGAATGTGGAGCTCATCTTGTTGGGCATCCTTTTCCTCAAGGATGGTAGCCCTGCATTGGTTGCCATTCGTGCCTGCAAAGAATTATTTTTATGTAGTTTCCTCATATCTTATTAGTTGGCAAATCCCACCTAGTCAGACCAGGTGGGAACTGGAACTCTGGGGAGGTGAATTTCAAGCCAAGAGTTTCAAGGCTTGAAAGGATAAGCAGATGAAGAACATCCCAGGCAGAGGGAGAAGCAAGTGTCCAGACGCTGAGGCGGGAATGAGCCTGGGTTATTGGAAAAGCAGGAAGTTGCTGGCGTGGCTGCATCACAGTGGGCACAGCTGAGTTGTAACATGAGATGTAGATGAGAAAGTTGTCATGAGAAAGACCACAGAAGGCCTTGTAGGCTCTAATTATGATCACTTCTAAATGCAGTGGGAAACTGTGTTGGAAGGTTTTCATCAGAACAACACGATTACATTTTTACTGTAAAAAGATCACTGCTATAAAGACACAGGGAAGACACACGGAGAATAGTCAAGAGGATTTTGCCAAGAGATGATGCTAGCATAGAGGAATTTGAAATTTTAAAAAAACATAGAGGATTCCAGACAAAAACCAGAGTTGGAATCAGTGGAATTGGTGGTGGACAGGAAGCAGAGGGTGAGGAAAGCTCACAATTTCCTTCATCCCAAGTCACAAACCTGATCGTGGTTTTGTTTGTTTAAAAATAAAAACCCTTAAAGCCTTCTGTGTCTTCCTGTCGCACTTGGTACAAAGTCCAGATTCCTTTTGGTGAGTTATAATCTGGCACTTTGAAAACATCAGTTGTTGCTAGATAGGTCCCCAATCTCTACACTTCTGGATCCTAGATTTGCTCCTCCTACACCACAGCTTTCTCCTGGGAATTGCTGCTCATCCTCCAGGTCTCCCTTTAGGGCTTACATGCATGCTAAGTCATTTCAGTCATGCCTGACTCTTTGTGACCCCATGGACTGTAGCCCACCAGGCTCCTCTGTCCAGGGGATTCTCCAGGCAAGAATGCTGGAGTGGGTTGCCATTTCATCCTCCAGGTGATCTTCCCAACTCAGGGACTGAACCCACATCTCTACACTTCCTGCATTGGCAGGCGGGTCCTTTACCACTAGTGCCACCTGGGAAGCCCTCACTTTAGGACATCTCCTCCCAGCCCTCCAGGATGGATTCTGTGCAGAGATGGCTCATGCGCATCTCTCCCATGATGCCATTTTGGTAGCTTACAGTTGGCCGTGATGGTGTTTACACTAGAAAAGTCAGCAAATGCTGCACATCTGTATGCCCCGCCCCCCCACCCCAGAGAGCGGAGAGGGCCTCTGGATTAGTGTGCCTGCCCCAGGCTCTGGCCATCTCTTAGCTTCCCCTCACCACCGTGTGCTAGTGGCCTGTCTCTATGCCCGCTTCCCCATCCCTTCCAGACAGAGCTCCTCGGGGGCTATGTTCCCCAGGGCTTCAACCCAAGTGCAGCGTGTGTCTGGAGCACATGCTCCTGGTGTCTGGGGTGGGGAGCAAGTGAGTCACAGGCGTTAACAGGGGTCACTGTCTGGGGCAGTCCCCCAGCGCAGGCCGGGCTGGCCTCCACCCCGCACTCTCCTCCTCTTTAGAGTGTCCTGTGGGTGCTGTCTCAGGATGCTGGGGATGAAACCCAAGTCACTGCGAAGCAGGGAGGCAGCGGAGACACCAAACTTCCCAGAAAGGCCAAGTTGTTTTGGAAGTCTTAGATTTTACGGAGCCATTCGGAGCACCCATCTGTTCTTGAGGGGGCCCAGTCTGTGAATCTCAGGCCCACGCTTTGTGGATTTCTATTAATTAAAAAAACACATTCTGCTCTCGTATTCCTGGCTTACAAGCCACCAAGTCACACTTTGTCCTCTCTGCCTCCCTGCCATCTTCTCTGTCCTTCCCTCTTGCCAGCTCACACTCAGGTCAGAAGCACTTGGAAGAGATATACTGTGGACTGTCAATTCCCAGGGAGGCTGCTTCCAGTGAAAGCTAGACAGCTGGGACCATGAGCAAGGCTGTGTGAGACGTCTCAGGTTTCTGGGGCCCCTGACTCATTGCAGTTGGAGCTTTTATTATTAGCAGGACTGCTCCCTCCCAAGGCCACCTTAGTAGCATAAATCAAGAGCTTAATGATGCTCAGGTCCTTGATACAGAAAGTCACCCTCTGATGACCTCAGGGGAAGAACAAGAGCTGTGTCAGATAAGGCTTTCTGTCACAGCCCCAATTACAGCAGCAAAATATTAGAATAATCCGAGTATTCAGCATGCCACAGGATGCCATATAGAAACTAACAACAGGGTCTTTCACATTATTTAGTGATATGGAAAAATGCCCATGACACAGTATAAGGGAGAAAAACAGGATACAAAAGATATATATGGCATGTAAATGTTATGTAGAAAAAGTATGTGGCTATATATTATGTGTGTGGGTGCTCACTTGCTTCGGTCATATCTGACTCTGGGACCCCATGGACTGTAGCCCTTCAGGCTCCTCTGTCCATGGGATTCTCTAGGCAAGAATATTGGTGGTGGGTTTCCATGCCCTCCTCCAGGAGATCTTCCCGACCCAGGGATCGAACCTGTGCCTCCTGTGTTTCCTGCATTGTAAGCAGATTCTCTACCCACTGAGCCATCAGGGAAGCCCTATGTGTGTTTGTGTGTGTATACACATATACACACACAGATATGCCTGCCTATGTGTATGTATTTATATAAGTTATTACCAAATAAAAATTTAGAGTCCAGAACCACTGGGGGCAGTAGCATGACCACCATTTGACCACATTTCTCAAGGTGATAAATCAGCCTCTCCCTTCTCACTTTCTGCACTCCCAGAAATTCCTTACTTGATGTTCATATGAAACCTGCTCAGATTTGACCCAAGAAGATTGAAGAGGATATTTTGTACTGATTTCAGAAAAGTGTTCAAGGAACATGCAGTATCTTCTCTTTCTTACGAATATGTGAAGCTTTAGTGTAATAAGCATCTCGTAATTGGATGTGAACACTAAATTTCAGTCATCATACTGTGTTTCAGTACGATGGTGACGGGCGTCTATTAAAACAAACTCTGGGATGCTGTGCCATTTGTGTATTTTTCATATGCCAAAATAAGCTTAAAAAATAACACTCTAAAATGTTATTTTGTGATTCCCTGGACCTTCCCTAACTCCCCTACTCAAGTAACTCAGCAGGGGCTGCTCACTTGTATGTGTACATGGGTTCAGTTCAGTTCAGTTCAGTCAGTCATGTCTGACTCTTTGCAACCCCATGGAATGCAGCACACTAGGCTTCCCTGTCCATCACCAACTCCTGGAGCTTGCTCAAACTCATGTCCATTGAGTCAGTGATGAAAGACTGAAAATATAAGATAATAAATGGGTGAGAATGATGTTTATGCTGACTAATAGTTTTTGGAGTGATTTCTATTACTTTGTTCTATAAAATCTGTGGACTATGAGAAACATGCAAGCAGGAACACAAGAAGGAAAACAGGTACTGTCTGTTGATTAAGGCAAGTTACTTGGAAGATAGCCTAAGAATTGCATTCAACTCTGATTCCTCAGCTCCAGGACCAGGAGGCCTCGGCCTCCAAGGAGGACCTCAGACTGCGCATCAGACGACTCCATCACCAAGTACTGACCCTGCAGTGCCAGCTCCGAGACCAGGGGTCTGCGCACCGTGAGCTGCAGGCCGCTCTCGAGGAAGTGGCGCATCTCAAAGGCAAGGTAGGCTGGGCCCACACTTCCTTTCCTGCCTGTAAACTAACATTCCTTCACTCTGGCAAGATTAGAAAGTAGAAAGAAGAATTAAGAGCTCACTGGCCCTTTCCAGCAGTTTGCAAGCATTATTAGATTTTGAAAGTACAGAGCAGTATAGGGAAGAAAAACCAGCCTTGTAATCACTCCATCTGGGTAACCTCTGTTAGATCTAAAAACAATAATACACGTGTGCGTGCATGCTAAGTCACTTCAGTCACGTCCGACTCTTTGCGACCCCATAAACTGTAGCCCACCAGGCTCCTCTGTCCATGGGATTCTCCAGGCAAGAATACTGGAGTGGGATTCCATGTCCTCCTCCAGGAATACATATACATGGCTTTTTAATAAGTCAAACAGTTTTTTAAGTGATACATGAATAAAAGTCTCCTCCCTGTAGGAGGGAAGTGGGTATGAATATAAAAGAGCAGCAAGGGCATCGTTAGAACGGTTCGGTATTGTGTCTGTGGTGGTGGAGACACAACCTTGTGTAGGTGGTAAAATTGTTCAGAACTTGGCACACACACACACGTACACTCACTCGCACGCACTAGAGAATGGTGGCTGGGGATTAGCAGATGCAAACCATTATATATAGAACGGATAAACAACAAGGCCCTACAGTATAGTGTGTATGTATGCTCAGTCGTTCAGTCGTGTCTGACTTTCTGCAACCCCATGGACCGTAGTACACCAGGCTCTTCTGTCCTTGCAATTTTCCAGGCAAGAATGCTTGAATGGGTTGCCATTTCCTCCTCCTCCAGGAGATCTTCCTGACCCAGGGATCAAACCCGTGTCTCCTGCATTGCAGGCGGATTCTTTACCACTGAGCCACTTGGGAAGTCCCATACTGTACAAGGAACTACTTTCAATATCCTGTGATAAATCATGATGGAAAAGAATATGAAAAAGAACATATATATAGGTGTAACAGTCACTTTGCTGTACAACAGAAACCCAAAATTGTAAATCAACTATACTTCAATAAAATAAATTAAAAAAAAAAAGAATGGTGCCTTGTATCCACATCAATACCTGGATGGAATATACTGTAGTTTTACAGAATGTTCCCGTTAAAGGAAGCCAGGCAAAATATGCAAGAGATCTCTCGGTATTATTTTTTTTTTAAACTGGACATAACAGAGGCCAACACAATATTGTAAAGCAATTATCCTCCAGTAAGAAAAAGAAAAAAGAAAAACAACTGTTTGTAAACCTAAAATTATCTCAGTATTTAAAAAATGCAGAGCAGTATGATCTTTTCTCCCCCTCAACCCTAACCCCTTCTGACTTCCATTTTTTCAACCCTATGCACCCATGTTTTAGTACTTGTTTTTATGCCTCAGTTCAGTTCAGTTCAGTTACTCAGTTGTGTCTGACTCTTTGCGATCCCATGGACTGCAGCACACCAGGCCTCCCTGTCTATCACCAACTCCCAGAGTTTACTCAGACTCATGTCCATTGAGTCAGTGATGCCATCCAACCATCCCATCCTCTGTCATCCCCTTCTCCTCCCACCTTCAACCTTTCCTAGCATCAGGTTCTTTTCCAATGAGTCCGTTCTTCACATCAGGTGGCCAAAGTATTAGAGTTTCAGCTTCAACATCAGTCCTTCCAATGAATATTCAGGGTTGATTTCCTTTGAGATGGACTGGTTGGATCTCCTTGCAGTCCAAGGGACTGTCAAGAGTCTTTTCCAACACTACAGTTCAAAAGCATTAATTTTTTGGCACTCAGCTTTCTTTGTAGTCCAACTCTCACATCGATCCATGACTACTGGAAAAACCATAGCTTTGACTAGACAGACCTTTGTTGGCAAAGTAATGTCTCTGCTTTTTAATATGCTGTCTAGGTTGGTCATAACTTTTCTTCCAAGGAGCAAGTGTCTTTTAATTTCATGGCTACATTCACCATCTGCAGTGATTTTGGAGCCCCCCAAAATAAAGTCTGTCACTGTTTCCACTGTTTCCCCATCTATTTGCCATGAAGTGATGGGACCAGATGTCATGATCTTAGATTTTCTGAATGTTGAGTTTTAAGCCAACTTTTTCACTCTCCTCTTTCACTTTCATCAAGAGGCTCTTTAGTTCTTTGCTTTCTGCCATAAGGGTGGTGTCGTCTGCATATCTGAGGTTATTGATATTTCTCCTGGCAATCGTGATTCCAGTTTGTGCTTCCTCCAGCCCAGCGTTTCTCATGATGTACTCTGCATATAAGTTAAATAAGCAGGGTGACAATATACAGCCTTGACGTACTCCTTTCCTGATTTGGAACCAGTCTGTTGTTCCATGTCCAATTCTAACTGTTGCTTCCTGACCTGCATACAGATTTCTCAGGAGGCAGGTCAGGTGGTCTGGTAGTCCCATCTCTTTAAGAGTTTTCCACAGTTTGTTGTGATCCACACAGTCAAAGGCTATGGTATAGTCAATAAAACAGAAGTAGATGTTTTTCTAGAACTCTCTTGCTTTTTCAATGATCCAGAGGATGTTGGCAATTTGATCTCTGGTTCCTCTGCCTTTTCTAAATCCAGCTTGAACATCTGGAAGTTCACAGTTCATGAACTGTTGAAACCTGGCTTGGAGAATTTTGAGCATTACTTTGCTAGTGTGTGAGATGAGTGCAATTGTGCAGTAATTTGAACATTCTTTGGGATTGCCTTTCTTTGGGATTGGAATGAAAACTGACCTTTTCCAGTCCTGTGGCCACTGCTGAGTTTTCATGTACTGAAGTCATACCATACAGAAATATTCTGCATCTTGATATTATCATTTAATGAAAAATCTTGGTGATATTTTCAAATCAATACATGCAAAGTGAACTACAATATTTTAAACTCTTGCATATTATTTTTCCAGAGGCCAAACCATAACTTCCTTAACTGAATCTTTGTTTAAGGAAATCTTCTAAATTATTTCTGTTACTTTGTTCTACAAGCAAACATTTTTATACATCTGTTTTGGAGTATGTTTCTGCAACATACGCAAAGGCTAAAATCTTAGTGAAGAATTACTGTGTCAAAGGCTATATTGACTTCGATCGATAATGGCAAATAGCCCTCTAAAACGTTTATGTCATTTATACGCCCACCAGGAATGAGTGCACTTGTTTGCCCACACCTGGTTACCCTGAATCATATCACACTTTACATTTTTTTTTTACAAACTAATGAATGAAAATATATTATCAACATTTTGATGTGATTTCTGATTCCTTTTAATGCATTCTTTGTATAATCGAATACCCTATACGTGGAGTTTTATGTCCTCTATCCACATTGCTTCATAGCCTTTTTGTCTGTTACTTTTTGGACTGTGCAGTCATCTATGGGGTGTTTGTGATTTCTGTTTCCCTCCTGTTGGGGGCTTCCCTGGCGGCTCAGAGGGTGAAGCACTTGCCTGCAGTACGGGAGACCCGGGTTTGATTCCCGGGTCAGGAAGATCCCCTGGAGAAGGAAATGGCAACCCAGGAAAATCCAATGGGTGGAGAAGCCTGGTAGGCTACAGTCCATGGAGTCACAAAGAGGCGGACACAACTGAACCACTTCACTTTCACTTTCACTGTTGGGTCTATAGTTATTTCCATTAACTTATATATCATTTTTTATGGGGCCCAGGTTCCTTCCCTGATCAGGGAACTAAGATCCTTCAAGCGGGTGTAATGTTCAAAGAAAACAAAGTAGGGAGTGGGGGGAGTTTCTTACATATTTAAGTATGTTTATAAGGAAAATGGGGCTTCCCAGGTGGCGCTAGTGGTAAAGAACCTGCCTGCCAGTGCAGGAGACCTAAGAGACATGGGTTTGATCCCTGGGTTGGGAGGATTCCTTGGAGAGGGGCATGGCAACCCACTCCAGTATTCTTGCCTGGAGAATCTGATGGACAGAGGAGCCTGGTGGGTTAAGGTCCATTGGGTTGCAGAGAGTCAGACACAACTAAAGCGACTTAGCACATACATCATTTTTATTTACAGTAGTTCAGAGAATTGGGATTACTGGTTCAAAGAGAAGAAATAGTGCTCATCCTAAACACATATTGCAAATTTGCTTTCCAAAAAATGCTGGCACCCACTTCCAAAGTCAAAGCCATTCATGGGGGAATATTTTTCATTGCACCCTCGACCAATGTGGTGGTAAGATGGAATTTTTGTCCTGTCTGATACTGATGTGTGAAAAATATAGCTCCAGTTATACACATGTTAGAACTTTAAAAAAAAAAATCCAATATGTGTTTGTCTTTTTTTTTTAATTACTTTCATTCTTTTTGTCTTTCTCTGCTTCAGATTGGATATTTCTTTCTAATCCATCTTTCAGTTATATAATACTCTTTAGGTGATCAAATTTGCTCTTAAACTCATTATTTTAGTTCTTCATTTCAGGTATAGTATTTTGGAGTCTTAGAATTTCCATTTGGTTAGTTTTGGATAGCTTCCAGTTCTCTGATGAAAGTCTTGTAATATAATTATTAAACATTCTAATCACAGTTACTGTCAGATCTGTCTCTGATAGCTTCATTTTATATTCCCACTAGTGATGGATGAAGGTCCCAACTTCTCCACATTCTCACCGACATTTGCTACCGTCTGTCTTTTTGTTGCTAATCATCCTAGTGGGTGTGAAGTGCTATGTCATTGTGGTTTTGACTTGCATTTCCTTAATGGCTAATAATGTTGAGCATCTTTTCATGTATTTATGTGCAATTCATGTGTCTTCTTTGGAGAAATCTTGTAATTGGATAGTTTTTTTTTGTTGTTGAGTTGTGTGAGTTTGTATATATTATAGATACAAGTCCCTTATTAGCTAAAGGATGTGCATTTTCTCCCATTCTGTTGTCTTTTCACTTCTCATTTGTTTTTTAATTGCAAATGACCCAGTATACACGTTAGTCGCTCAGTTGTGTCTGACACTTTGTGACCCCATGGACTGTAGCCCACTAGGCTGCTCTGTCCATGAAATTCTTCAGGCAAGAATACTGGAATGGGTTGCCATTCCCTTCTCCATGGGTAGAGAAGGGAATGTATATAGCGCACAGCAATATATTCATGCTATTTCTTACACTGAAGTAGAGAGAAGGTGTCATCCAAGCCTGCAAATATTATGGTGTGCATTTTGAATAGAAGACAGTCTGCTTGGAGCTGGCATTTTAATCTTCAAATATATTCAGAGAATTGTGCCAAAATAGATATATGGAAATGTTCATTAAAATCTTATTTTTAAAGCAAAGAAATAGAAACAATAAAAATTTTCATAAACAAAGAATTTGTTAAATAAATTTTGTTCCAATCTCATGATTAAATAATATGCAAGATTTTTAAAGGATATGATTGGCTTGTATGTATTAAGGTGGAATCAACACCCATAATTTTATATTAAATGACAACAGCAAGCAAGCTGTAAGAACAAGATGTAAAGCATTTTGTATAGTATAGTTTCATCTGTGTGTACACACACATATGGTTTCTGATTATGGGTATGCAGGGTTGAAAATAGTATTAGAGGTCAGGAGAGCTTGGGGGAGAGGAAGAAGGACTTTTATCTATCTAGCTTTCTTGTAGTGATTACAGAGAAAACCAGAGAGTGAGTGAGAAGAATTCCCAGAACACCCATCTTATTGTAGCTTATGATTTTGTGGGTCAGGAATTTCAGGCAGGACCTGGCTGCACAATTCTAGTCTGCAGAGCATCAGTGAGGATCGCTCAGTGGTGTTCACCTGGGCACTGGGCTAGGCTGGAAGGTCCCAGGCGGCTTCATACATGGGCCTGCTGCGGAGAATAACAATGGTTTATATTCATTGAATGTTGGCCAGATGCCAGGCCTTGCTCTAAGCACTTTACAGGAATCGGTTCAGAGTCCTCATCCAATCTTCCCCATTAGGTGGACGGTAATATTACCCCTGGGCTTCCCAGGTGGCACAGTAGTAGAGAATCCACCTGTCATATAGGAGACACTGGCTTGATCCCTCGGTCAGGAAGATGCCCTGAGGAAGAAAATGGCAACCCACTCCAGTACTCTTGCCTGGGAAATCCCATGGACAAGAGAAGCCTAGCAAGCTACAGTCCATGGGGTCGCAAAGAGTGGGACACATCTTAGTGACTAACAACAGCAGCAACATTACACCTATTTTACAGATGAGAAAACTGAGGCACAGAAAGATGACTTTCTCAGAGTCACAGGTCTAATGAGTGGCTAGGCTGAGGTTAGGACTCAGGGCATCTGTCTAGGAAACCTATAGGTTTAACACTGCACCAAAACACTCTGGCAACCTCTGCATGGGGAATGGGGAAATCATTCTTTCTCGTTGCATGTTTGCATGCTCAGTCATGTCAGACTCTTCAGCCCCATGAACTATAGCATGCCAGGCTCCTCTGTCTGTGGGATTTTCCAGGCAAGAATAATGGAGTGGGTTGCCATTTCCTTCCCCGGGGGATCTTCCTGACCTAGTGAAAGAACCCGTGTCTCCTGCGTCTTCTGCCTTGGCAGGCTGTTTCTTTACCACTGAGCTGCCTGGGAAGCCCTGCTTCCTGAAGGAAAAGGCAATAGAATGGCTTCGGCACCTGCGGTCTGGCAGAGCTCATTCTCCGGTGCTCAGAGCATCCTTCCTCCTCTGATCTGGTCGAGCAGCTGATGGGAAAGGCCTGTGTTCTCACCACCAACTCCTGTGGGAAAAGAGATGAGAGCCAAGCTCTCTGAGCGCGGCTTGCCTGTACACGCAGCAAGCTGTGGAACCCGCCACTCAGCGTTATCAAAAATCTTGGTTCTCTTTCAGCCTGACGAACTTCAGAAAAAGCACCATGAAGCGAATTTGGCTGTGACGCCTTTGAAGGTAATACGTGTGTGAGATCAGCATGAAATACCTCTTTCAAAAGAAAAAAAGGGAGCTTAGTACTGGATTGGCCAAGAAGTTTGTTTGGATTTTCCTGTAAGATAGTATGGAACAATCCAAGTGAACTTTTTGGCCAACCCGGTATTTTTCCCATTAGGAACTAGTCCATGTCTGTTGTATAGAAACTCTGGAAACACAGCCCCCGAGGTTCCCTTCTGAATCTAGCGTCTTCATGTATTTTCTTTTAGTGTATTTCACATGTGTCTGAGACCCTCCTCTACCTGTGTAGAGGTATGTCTGTGCCCTGCCTTTCCCACGTGGGTCTTCACCAGCCTTTGAAGCTGCTGTTCTTGCCAGATCTAAAGCAGGAGACTGCAGTTCATAAAGCCTCCAGACCCTGCGGGTGTTCAAATCCCTCTGTCCAATCTCTTTGCCTCTCTCGTCCCCTCCCTGTCTCTTTTGCATTATTACACAGAGACCATGTGTGCACCATGGTGCACTTTTTTTTTCTTAGAAAAGTTTTCTCTGTGCATCTAGACATTTCTTGAGGACAGATTCCCAGATAAGGCATTACTAGTTCATAGGGTTTAATATGCTCGTCAAAGATATAGTTTGGGTGAGATGACACATGTGAGCTCACACTTGGCATTTGGACTTGGGCAGTGCCAAGTGCCTGGATTGACTGTCCATTTTTCCCACTCTCTGGGCAAGGTGGCCCGTGAGGGGCCCTAGACTGGGAATTAGAAGGTCATAGTTGAGCCCCAGCACCCTACTGACTTTGCCAAATCCCACCCCCTCTGAAATAATAGTGATTCCCTCTGGCCTGCTCTCACAGCTTCTTCTGACCCTCAATGAATATGGCATTGATGGACAAGTAGAGCGCAAACTGTAATGCTTTTGAAAATGGGAGGTCTTGCTCCTCTGTTATTTTCATCATTTGCTATGTACTGGCAGTACTGGGCACTGGGGCATCACTGCCTAGAAACTGATGTGCAAAGATCCCTGACCCTCTCTGGGCTGGGCTTGGAAGGGAGTTCTGGCAGGAAGGGGTCATCACGTCCTCCGATGGAGCAGCTCATCCAAACATGCACAGATGTGGGAGGTCATTTCGTGGCCAGAGGGTCACACACTCACATCACCCACATAACAGATCTCTCCTGTGCCCAGCCGTGGAACGAGGACAGTACGGGGAATCCAGGAGAGTGTCAGCCTTGCCCTTAGGAGCCCCCAGGCTGTGGAGGAGACAGAACCACAAATGTAAAGATTTACTCCTGGGACAGCAGGAAGCCAGGAGCCTGGGCACAGAGGGACCCAAGTCCTGAGCCTGAGGCCTATCTGGGAAGGCACTGCCTAGGCTGGCCTCTGAACAGATCTGCACAAGGTTTTCCTGGGCTGAGGACATGCAGGAGCCACAGAGGAGTAGTGAGGAAGTTCTGGGGTGTTGGGGGTGGGCAGTGGATCAGTCTGTCTGGAACATGAGGCATGAGAAAGAGGGTCATCGTTGTGATGGGGCTGGAGAGGCACGGTCTGACCTTTCATGTGTGAGCACCTGCCTGGGCCGGCTGATGTGCATGCTTTGTCTGCATTGTCTCCTTCTGTCTTGGTGTGGTGACAATACCCATTGTACAGATGAGCAAGTCAAGGAGTAGAGAGGAGCTAGGTCTCATAGCTGGTTGGTGGAGGGGCTGAAGACCCGTCCAGAAGGCATCCAGAAGGGGGTGGGCAGCAGTGTGGCCCCTTGTTTTCAAAGCTGTCTCTGGCTTCTAGGTGAAGGGAGGGATGGCAGGGAGGAGGCTGAGCTAAGACAGGGCTGTGTGTGTGTGTGTGTGTGTGTGTGTGTGTGTGAGCTGTGCAATCGTGTCCTACTCTTTGCAACCCCGTGGAGGAGCCCAGCAGGCTCCTCCGTCCATGGGATTCTCCCAGCAGGAATACTGGAGTAGGTTGCCATTCCCTTCTCCAGGGGATCTTCCCAACCCAGGGATTGAACCTGGGTCTTCCCCATTGCAGGCATACTTTTTACCAGCTGAGCCACCCGGGGTCCCAAGGCGGGGCTGAGGGAAGCAAATCCTGGAGCCAGGGCCCCGCCCCTCCCGCTCGGCCGCCCCGCCCCCACAGGAGCCCGGCGTCCATGGACCCATCCGCTGTGTCTTCACTCCCACTCCCCCAGGCCAAGCTGGCTTCCCTGGTCCACAAGTGCCGGGAGAGGAACCACCTGATCACACACCTGCTTCAGGAGCTGCGCAGACACGGGGCGGAGAACCACCTGCTCTCCAGGATGGCGGACAACATGGTGAACGACGTGGCGCTGGCCGAGTGCGCGGCCACCTTCCTGGCTCCGAGGGTCCCAGAGGTAGGGTCCCGCAGACAGCCCTGCCCCTCTTCCTGTAGGGACTGTGGGCTCATCCACCCGCCTGTCCACCTCCTGACCTGCCCTGTCATCCACCTGCCCGGACCTCCCTCCTTCTGTCCGCTGACCTTGCCTGGAACACGGCTCCTCCGTGCCAGCACCTGTGCTCAGGGCTGGCATAGGGAAGTGATCCAGTCATCCTTAACGTTAGAAAGCGTTCGTGACATGGTGCGGGAGACAGACACAGAAACCGTGACTTTAATTCAGTGTCATACAAATTCTGTCTCATCAGACAGTTGTTTCATGGGTGCCCCAGGACCTTAGCACTTGCCACTTCCTCTGGTAGGATTCCTTTCCGCCCTGCAGCCTCCTGTCTGTCCTTCAGGGCCTAGTTCAGGTGTGGTCTTGCTCAGGACCTCGCCCTGGATCCTACATGGCACGTGGGCATGACTGATGCAGCAAGTTAGAGGAGTTTCCCCCTACTGTTAGAGGAGTTTTGTCAGCCTCTCTGTTGGGGCCAGAGCCGCTCCCTAACCATTTCTGTCTCTCTAGTGCCAGGCACAGAAAAGCTGCTCAGGGAATAGTTGTTGAATGAAGTCATGAACTAAATGAATGAGAATCTCCTCTTTTAATGGTCCATGGGAGAGGAGACTGAGAGCTCGGAGAGGTTGGGAGACTCACTCAAGGTCACAGAGCTCCCAGGGAGATGGTGATGGAGGCCAGTTCTGACCCAGGTCTGGCAAAGATGTTCCCAGGTTTCTGCTTGGCTCTGAGCAGCAGTACCTGGGTGCCCGTGGGTGCTCAGCTGAGTCTGCCCATGGACACATACACTCACACGCAAGCACACACATACACACACTCCTCAGGCACACAACCCCATTCCTGGGGACCAGCCAGCAGCACCCCCACCAAACTAGCTCAGTTCCTGCTTGTGCGAGGTGGAAATGCAGCTGCTGCTATGGATATAGCTGGCCCTGTTCTCCACCATCCCCCCCGGGGCTCTGCAGTCAGAGGGGCCTGCTTTTGGTAGCGTAGCCCCACATCTGCATCTCCCCGCTTGGCCTTCCCAGCCCAGCCTCTGCAGGACAAACCTCTGTCCGTTCCTTCTCCTACAGCTTTTTGGGTTTCAGGTGTCCTCTAATCCAGATTCCACAGAGCCCATGTGAACACCAGGATGCCAAGGGGCCTGCTCTGGGCCACAGCAACTTGGTTCAGAGTCAGAATTTGAACCTAGAGCCCCTGACTCCCAGGCCAGTGCTCATCCCTCTGCCTGAGGCTTTCAAGCTGAGGCAGAATAGGGGTGGAGAGAGAGGTCGGCATCTTGTTGAGGGGCCTGGCACAGTCCCCATGTCTCAGTTAAGGCAGGATGTTGGATGTGCCAAGGGTCACCTGGGAAGGAGGCTGGCTGTGGGCTGAGAAGGCCTCATTGCAGTGAACCCTCCCACCCACCCAGGGGCTGTTCTGTCTGGCAGGCTCTGAAACTAGACCCAATTTGTCCACTGGGATTGGACAGGCTGACTTACATTGACCAAATTCACAGAGTCTGAGGTATAAACCCGAACACTAGCAATCATTTCTCATGCGAGATCAAGCTATGCACAGGCTGAAATATTGGATGGATGAAAAAATAATCAGCTTGTTCTCTCCCTATAGTGGAGTTATCTGGAAAATCCAGTTCATGGTTCATTGGTTCATTTGTAAGTCAATCAACATTTGTAGTCATAAGGTCATTTGGGAACCTGGGATGAAAACAGAGAGGGTTAGTGGTGTCATCAGCCTGACAGGTTCATTTCCTGGAAGGATGTGCTTCTGGGCCCAGACAGGCCTCCGTAGGCCAGATTGTCTCCCCTGTGGATATTCTGAAAGGCCATGGCCAATCATAAGCTTACACTCCCTCCTTTTCAGGCGACTTTGAATATGCCCTGACCCATTTTGCATTATTTTACAATTCAGCTCACCAAGTTCAGTTCAGTTCAGTCGCTCAGTCGTGTCCGACTCTTTGCAACCCCATGGACTGCAGCACACCAGGCCTCCCTGTCCATTACTAACTCCTGGAGTTTACTCAAACTCATGCCCATTGAGTCGGTGATAGCATCCAACCATCTCATCCTCTGTCATCCCCTTCTCCTCCCACCTTCAATCTTTCCTAGCATCAGGGTCTTTTCCAATGAATCGGTTCTTCACATCAGGTGGCCAAAGTATTGGAGTTTCAGCTTCAACATTAGTCTTTCCAATGAATACTCAGGACTGATTTCCTTTAGGATGGACTGGTTGGATCTCCTTGCAGTCTAAGAGACTCTCAAGAGTCTTCTCCAACACCACAGTT
This sequence comes from Dama dama, assembly GCF_033118175.1. NCBI lineage: Eukaryota > Metazoa > Chordata > Mammalia > Artiodactyla > Cervidae > Dama > Dama dama. The sequence goes on along the minus strand of NC_083686.1, from coordinate 13,706,319 downwards.
CAAAAGCATCAATTCTTCGTTGCTCAGCTTTCTTTATAGTCCAACTCTCACATCAATACATGACTACTGAAAAAACCACAGCTTTGACTAGACAGACCTTTGTTGGCAAAGTAATGTCTCTGCTTTTTAATATGCTGTCCTGGTTGGTCATGGCTTTTCTTCCAAGGAGCAAGCGTCTTTTAATTTCATGGCTGCAGCTCACCAAGAACACCCCCACTTTCTTGATCTGAGGAATATCTTACTGTCCCCTCCACAAACCACAAAAGCCTGGCCCTGCCATTTCATTTCATAGATATTTATTGAGCACCTATTGTCATGAGCCAAGCATGGTGCCGGGGGCTGGGGAGAAATGATGAATCAGACAGGCCAAAATGTGCACATAGACAAGGAGAGAAATAATTGTAAATTACAGTGAGTGTCAAAAAGGAAAAGATGGAGACTATGTGTGTGCCTTAATTGCTCTGAGCCTTGCTTTGCTCATCTGTAAAATGGGACTGTTACATCCTGCTTGGTAGAAGGAACATGAAGACGGTTGGAGATGACTCATGAAACACCCGGTACAGGGCTGTCCCGCAGGTAGGAACCTGGTCGTCGTGTGAGCAGTCGTCAAGGGGGTGGGCTCTGGCACCCAGGAGCGCTGGGTTCAGGTTTTAGCTCTGCCTCTGTCTTACTCTGTGGCCTTAGGCGGGAACAGTGACATGTGTCACCAGGGGGGCTTTATGTAACTGACTTAAGGGGTCCTCCTGTGTGGGAGGTGCTGTTATTATCGCCCGCCCCCCGCCTCTCCAAGTGGGAAAACCGAGGCTCGTGGAGGTTACAAGTCATGCCTAAGGGCACATGTCTACAAGCAGCTGTCTAGCTCAGCCTTCTGTGTGCTCAGTCGTTTGCATAAGCAGAGCTGGGATTTGAACCTGGCTGTGGGTTTCTGTGCAGGGCCGCTGCAGGGCGGAGAGGCGGTGTGTTGGGTGCAGTGCGCGCCTGTGGGGCATTTGGGCAGCAGCAGGGGTCTGGCACGTACAGACCAGGCCCTCAGTGATCCATCCCTGTTGTCCCTGGAAGGTCAGTCCTCAGTGTGCAGATATTAGTATGTGACCCCAGGGACTGTAGCCCACCGGGCCCCTCTATACATGGTATTTCCCAGGCAAGATACTAGAGTGGGTAGCCATTCCTTTCTCCATGGGATCTTCCTGACCCAGGGTTCGAACTTGGGTCTTCTGCATTGCCAGCAGATTCTCTACCATCCAAACCGCCAGGGAAGCCCTGTATTAATATAAGGCAGTGAAAAATAAATGTGATGTATTTAAGAAGCAAAAAGGGCTCCAGGCTGGCTGGAGTGAGGGGTCTCCTGAGTGGACAAGTTCTGAGAGGCTGGACAGGAGGTCACGGGCACCTGACTGGCCACAGGGGTGTTTGCACCTGATTCTTCAATGAATGGGGAGCTGCCAAAGAGGTGGAGCAGTAATTGCTGTGCTTCGGGAAGATGATCGCAGCAGGCCTGTGGGCTGGACTGGGCTGCAGAGTCCCGGGCAGGCGATACACATGGCAGCCAGATGGCTCGGGCCATAAACATCCAAGGCCCAGGCAGCCGAGCAGAGCCCTGGGGGCACGGAGACCCTTCGTGGTGGTGGTGGCAGCTCCTCCCGCTGGCAGCTGGGCAGGAAGTGGGTTTTACTGGTGCTGATTTTCGTTTCAGAGAACACAGATGGAATTCCCGGTGGGGACATTGGGTTTGGGCTCAGAGCCCAGGAGGGCTGCCGACTGGCTGGAGGGACACTTAACGGACTTGAGGAGGGGGGCACGTGCCAGAGCCGAGAGGGCGGGTCCTGGGAGCCCTGTGCTTGGGAGGGGGCTCTCATTAACCACAGACTCCTGAGGGAGAGCGGGGTGTGGGCTATGAGGGGGATGTCCCATATGGACAGACTGCTGTTCATTTATTCCCAGGAGGCGGTGATGATGGGAGACTCACAGAGCCTGCCCTGAGCCGGCACTTTCTGTGGTTCACTCACTTCATCCTCCCAACATCCTGCCTCGTGAAGGAGGAGACTGAGCCCCAGCGTCAGAGCTGGCCAAGGTCACATCCGGGGGTGGCAGGCTGGGGTTCAGAGCTGGGGTCCATCTGAGCTCCACCCTTTCAGGAAGAGGGTGCTCCCCCCTCTGCCACAGCAGTGGCTCAGGGTCAGTGACCGCCTCCCATCAACTTCCTTTTCTTGCCCTGGTTGAGTGGGTGATAGAAACTGAGCCTCAGTGGGCTCAGGCCCTGGGCCCCTTTCTCACGGCTACATCTAAAGTGCCTTAGTCTGATGGGCTCACTTAACAAAAATACCACAGACTGGCAGCTTAAACAGCAAGCATCTTATTTCTCACAGTCCGGGAGACTAGAAGCTGGGGATCAGCCACGTGGTGGGGTTCTGGTGGGGGCTCTCTTCCTGGGGTGCAGACGGCCACCTTCTCACTGTGTCCTTGCGTGGTGGACAGAGAAGCAGGCTCTCTTGCACCTCTTCTATCAAGGACACTGGTTCCAGCCAGAGGACCCTGTCCTCATGATCTGATCACCTCTGGTCGGATCACCCATCCCCAAATACCCTCACATGGGGGTTAGGATTTCAGCATGTGAGTTTTTTGGGGGACACAGACATTCAGTGCATAGGACAGTGCGTGGGTGGGATGGGGGCTGTGGGCCCCTAGAGTTGCCATCTTCCTGACCTGTGTTATTGTCCATGGCTGCCACTATCCACAGGCCAGCCCTGCATCCGACCTAGTGTCCTTCCTCCAGCTCTGTAGGTTCTCTTGAGCATTGTTCCTGAAGCGGGGAATACCATGAGGCCAGCTTGGATGGGTCCCCCGCTGTCTTTCAGCTGGGAACACGGGATCTTGGCACCTCCCTGGCTTCAGCTGAGATGGCAGCAGGAGGAGGGCAGGTTCCTTCCATTCCTGGACTCCCAAATGGACATGGGGGTTCTCAGTCCTACCCTATCCCCAAACTGACTTGACTGGGCCAGGCTCTGGGCACCTTCTCGGGGCCACCTTAACTTCCTCCCTGACCCCCAGCCCCAGGACATCTCTTTTTTTCTGGATTTCACCAGGACCTAGGCTGTTGACATTCTCAAGCCAAGAATGAGACACCATTTTTGTTGTTTGCACTCGGGTGTCATCCGCTTTTGGAGGCAGATGCCTGGGTGCCAAGGAGAGGTGGAGGAAGGGTGCCCTCCGGCCCATGCCCAGCCTCCTGCAGGCTCCATTGAGGGGGCAGTCAGCTCAGCAAACAGAAGATCCATCAGCGCACTGGATGTCTCAGCCCTGCCTGGCTCCCTGCTGTTCCTGGGACGTGAGGTTCCCTGCCCTCTCCATGGGCATGGAGTTTCCTTTGGCAGATAAAGACACCCAGACCCTGAAGAGTAGCCACCCTGTGACCCAGTGCTCACCCTTCACCTCCTGAAGTCCCCTGCTCTTTTAGGCTTCGATAGCACAGGGTGGGGGTTGCTGACCTCTTGTAGGGCTCTGTGAGACCCCCCTCAAATGCCCATCACGTTGCCATCACATAAAGATATTCACAGAGGATATAGGGTCCCTTCAAGCAGAAATCACTCCACTGGGGGAGATCAGGGGCTTGGTGTACTAACACCAGAGGGTCATTGAGACCCCAGCCTTAAAAAGACACATGTAACCAGACGAGGAAGCTGCTAATTCCACTTCCTCTTGCCCTGCTTTTTCCTCCATTCTCCACATCCTGGAAACATCTTGCTCTCCTCTGGGCACTGGTCAACAAGATCTATATATGAGCCTTTGGAAATGGAATCTCATCTTGAAAGAAACAGTGAGACTGAGAGCCCTAAACTCCCTTAATTCATTAAATCAATGACCCCAAGCCTGGGCCTCCAAGGATCGAGGCAATTAGTTTCTCTTCATCTGCTGCCTTTTATGGAGAATATCCCCCCAAAAAATTTACCTGGGGAGAGAGGCAGGGGAGTAGAGTGTGTAGGGTGAGGCTTTATTCATCTATTACTCTGCGTGGAGCATTTAGTAGATGTTTACTCTTGTTTGGCTCTGACAAAACCCTGCAAGGAGCATATTCGTGGCTCCACTCTGCAGATGGAGAGGGCAAGACTCAGAGAATTCAACTGACTTGGCCAGGACCATGGAACCAATAAGTGGCAGAGCTAGGTTCAACCCGAGGTTGCCTGGCTCCACGCCTCTCCAGGCTGATGGGATAAACGAGAAGCAGGAAAAGATCTGTAGATCTCTGATCAAGTACTGAATGCAGTGCCTCTGGAAGTAGTTTAGTGCCTATGAGGCTACTCTGTGGATACAAAGGTCAAGGCAACCTGGAGACGTCTGTGTCTAATAAAACTAACTCCAAACCCAGGTGCGAGCAAATGCATTCAGTTGAAGCATAGCAGTGAGCAGAGAGAAGGAGACTGATTTGGGAATATGATTCCTGCAGGAGGAAGCACACAAAACTTGACTTTTAAGGATTTAGATAGATGGTGTGAAGGCCCTCTAGGCTGGGAGAATGGCATGTACAAAAGCACTGGGCTGTGAAGGGTCATGGTCCTCGAAGACACAGAGTTTTAGGAGATGTAAGTGGAGTGTTCTGAGGGCAGGAAATGCAGTGAGAGAATGTACTGTACCTGGTACAGAGGGCTCCCAATAAGTGGTGGTGTGACTGGATTAGTATCAGAACATGGTAGAGCCATCATCCATGCCCTTGTATTTTTGTCTGTGGATTAGTCAATCCATTTAGAGGGATAGTCAAAGAGCCCAGGTGTCCCAGTGCAGCGTAGAGGGGCTATGTGATAGGCAGGTGGCTGAACTCAGCCAAGTGGATTCAGGGAAGATTTCATAGAGGTGGGGATATTTGGATTAGGTGTTGATGTATGCATAGAAGCTCATCAGAGAATGAGCGAGCAGGACCCCCCAGGCAGGAAGGTGGCTGGTGCAAACACTCGGAGGACACAGTGGAGATGGGATAAGGGCACTATCACAGCTACACTGCACTCGGGGCCCCTTCCCCACTGGAAAACCCAAGAGGAAGCAAGATCTGGGCTGCTGGTCTAGAATCAACTCTAACCTGCCTTAAAGATCCAGCTGTTGCTTTTGTTGAATCCACTGGGAGCCGCCAGGCCGACCAGCTGAGTTCCTATTGTCATTTCAGCTCTTCCAGGGCCTGTGCACTTGTGGGGAAGAGAAGGACAGTTGGTCCATGGAGTGGTGCAGGGACTTGGGTCCAGCCTGACCTGGGTTCCTGGGTGCTGAGTCAGGGGTCGCAGGAGCAGCTCAGTGATCGGCTCTCACAAGGGGTCGGAAGGACCTTCATGCAGAGAGAGTATTTCTCCTGGAGACTCTGTTGTGTGGCTGCCCTCCTTCCCTCCCCCCCCCCCCCACACACCTTTTTTGTTGTTGTTCCATTGCCAAATCATGTCCAATTTTTCGTGACCTCATGGACTGCAGCACGCCAGGCCTCCCTGTCCTTCATCATCTCCTGGACTTTGCCCAAGTTCGTGTCCATTGCAACGGGGATGCCATCCAATCAAGTCATTCTCTGTTGCCCTCTTCTCCTTCTGCCTTCCATCTTTCACAGCATTAGGGTCTTTTTCAGTGAGTCAGCTCTTCTCATCAAATGGTCAAGGTATTGCAGCTTAAGCTTCAGCATCAGTCCTTCCAATGAGTATTCAGGGTTGATTTCCTTTAGGATGGACTGGTTTGATTTCCTTGCAGTTCAGGGGGCTCTCAAGAGTCGTCTCCAACACCACAGTTCAAAAGCATCAATTCTTTGGCCCTCAGCCTTCTTTCTGGTCCAACTCTCACATCTGAAAAGACCATAGACCTTTGACTATACAGACCTGTGTCAACAAAGTGATATATTTGCTTTTTGACACATTGTCTATGTTTGTAACAGCTTTTAAAACCTATTCATCAGTCTCCACTTGGAGGTTCGATTTGAATAAAGGAAATGGAAGCTTTTCCTTACACCTGTATCTTTGGGAGCAAATCCGGGACTCCCGAGGGTCGTGGGCGAAAGAGGGAGGCAGCCCTGCCTGCATGTGTGCACACACGGGGAAGAGTGATCGGCCAGAGGATGCACTTTCTGCAGGGGCCAGGGGCAGCTCTTCCCAGTTGTAGACACTTGTGGAAGGCTTTTCCTCCCATGTCATGCAGAGTAACTGCTGGGATGTCTTTTCTTCCAGACAAGCCACCACCTGGACGTCGAATCTGAGATGACGGCAGTTGTCAGAGGTCAGTGTGATTTTCAGTTAGGAAGAGTCTGCATACTCAGACCAGTCCAGGCCAGCAAAACAATCTGACAGGTGGGCCAGGGTGGGGAAACGCCCACAGTCAAGTGCAGACGACTGAAGGAAACCAGACCCTGCTGTCTTGCACTCTCTTTCCTACTTGGCTCTGCCTTTTTGTTTCACTCTTAAGGAGAACATGTTAGAAAAATACTGCCATACCAAAATGGCCAAATTCTGCAGCCCTATAGTTTCACTCCTGGAAATTTATCCTGAGTAAATAATTCTATGTGTGGAAAAGCTCAGTGGACAGGCATATACATGCAGGTTATTTATGACAGTGAAAAACTATTCAGGAAAACTCCAGTATTGTTGATTAACTCTTATTTATTAAGTATGAGGGGCTTCCCTGGTGGCTCAGTGGTGAAAGAGTCCACCTGCAATGCAGGAGACCCGGGTTCGATTCCTGGGTCAGGAAGATCCCCTGGAGAAGGGACTGTTAACCCACTCCAGTATTCTTGCCTGGGAAATTCCATGGACAGAGGAGCCTGATCAGCTACAGTCAATGGGGTCAGAAAGAGTCAGACACGACTGAGTGAACATGTACACCATTGATATAACTGTACATGAATATCTGTGAATGATTGGCTAGAAGATAAACTAAAATACCAACAATAGTTACTTAGATGGTAACATGGGTGGGATTTTGTTGTTCTATTATTCTTATTATTAAAAAGAAAAGAATTTCCCTGAGCCTTGTTTTACCAGTGCAATGGACTGTCAGCCCTGGGGGAGGGGGCTTCCTAGGGGTGTATTTAGGGTTATTTTGTTTTAAGATGCTCAATATAAAAATGAAGAAAGTATGGATAAATGAACTGCTCTTGATAACTGCTTGCTTAGAGAGTCTTATTACTAGATTCTGTTCTTACCCAGTTGTGTGATCTTGGGTGAGTTAATTAACCTCTCTGACCCAGGACCCTTATCTTTAAATGGAGGATAAAGTGATATTTTTCAGATGTGTCAGTGCCTGGTATGTTGCATAGTGCCAACAATAGGAAGAGAGACCTGGCTTCAGTTTTCAGCTGCTCAGGATGGACCACCCCCCCCCCCCCCTTCTGTACCTTTAGTTTCCATCCCTGCAGTCTGGGTTGGCATCTGTTTTCACAGTTGGAGGCACATCAATTCTAGCTGGTCCTGCTTCTGCCACTAGTTTGTGCAAGTTTCCTCCTTTATCTGGGCTCAGCTTCCTCATCCTTGAAGAAGTGTACCAGATTGATGAAGTTACTTATTCACTCAGCATTTCTAAAAGGCTGCCACGTGCCAGACCCCTATCAGTGTTGTAGGGCTTACAAAGATGAGCTGGCTTGCAGAGGTGGTGGTCCTTGTGCTGAAGGAGCTTGAAGCCGGGTAGTGGACGGTGAAGAAGGCAGGCAGTTTTCTAGGATATCTGAAGACCACGGCAGTACCTTCAGAGGGGTGTGGGTGTGGTACTCATAGAGTTCAAAGGCACTCTTCAAAAGAGGGGCTTTGTCATGGGGTGAAGGATCTAAGAATGAAAGAGAATGAAAAGGCTCAGAGACTTGCTGATTTTTAGAGTAGATTTCTGGATTGAGGTTTGACTGGGCATATCCTCTTCTAGTTCAGAAATGCCTCCTGAATCCCCAAATGGACAGTGTCCTGCAGAGACCTTTGCATTCAGAGTCCTGGCCTATTCCTGAGACTGAGTGGCCAGCATGGACAGCTCAACCGGATTCTTTGAAGGTGAGAAGACATCAGTCACTTAATTTTTTTAAAAAAATATTGATTTATTTAACAGTTCCTTCTGGTGTTAGTTGCAGCATGCAGGATCTTTCATTGCAGCACGCAGTCTTCTCTGTAGTTGTGGTAAGCAGACTCCAGAGAGCGCAGGCTCACTGTTTGTGGCACATCATCTTAGTTGCCCAGCATCACGTGAACGTGTAATTTCCCAACCAGGGATCGAACCCATGTCCCCTGCATTGGAAGGCAGATTCTTAACCACTGGACCACCAGGGAAGTCCCAGTCACTTAATTTCTTAAATAAACAGTTTTGTTGAAGACATAACGCACATACAGAAGAGGGTACAACTCAGAAGCGTACAGCTTGATGAATTGCTGTGAAACGATTTATGCTCGTAAAGCCATCACCAGATCAAGAACTAGAGAGTGACCACAAAACACCCCCTACCCCCACCCGGGTTTCCCTTATGTGTGTGCTTAGTCGCTCAGTCGTGTCCGACTCTTTGCAACCCCATGGACCATAGCCCTCCAGACTCCTCTGTCCATGGGATTCGCCAGGCAAGAATACTGGAGTGGGCTGCCATGCCCTCCTCCAGGGGATCTTCCCGACCCAGGAATCGAACTGAGGCCTCCTGCATTGCAGGCGGATTCTTTACCATATGAGCTACCAGGTTTCCCTTATAGTCTCTTTTTATTCTCTGTTTTTTAATTTTCTCTTTTGTTCTGTGTTATTTTTGTGTTCTGTGTCTGGTTATTTTTGTGTGTTCTGTATCTGGTTATTTTTGTGGGTTCTGTGTCAGCTTATTTTTCTTTGAGTGCTAGACATCATGCATGAAAAAATGTGAAGGCATATTTTTAGATTCTGTTTGATAGTATCTTCATCCAGACAGGGTTTTTACCATTCTTCACACCAGAACTGATTCAGAGGTGAGTTTCATACTTACAAGATTTGTTTGTTTCTTGGTCACTCTTATTCATAGGGCCCAGCCTTTCAGGATTCTAAGCAAAAGCCTGTAATGTTTATCAGTGTCCTTCCCCTAGCCCCTGCCCACCCCATGAGGCTGTCAAAAGCTCTGCTTAGCTTTCTATTAATACTTCTTAGCTGCCACCTTCACACACAGGCTCCCCGTTCACTTGGAGGGGAAATACAGCCTGCAAATGTGGGCCAGCTACACTTGGTTTCTCTCCTGTCTTGAATTTTAGTCCCATGAATCCTCACAGTCTTTGGGCCTCTCAGATGCTTTCAGGTAGATCTTTTGTTAAATTTTGTCCAGCTTTCCTAGTTGCATGTACTCAAGGTTTGGTCCAGAATGTCCAAACCAGTGAGAGTCAGGGCTTCCCAGGTGGTGCTAGTAGTAAAGAACCCGTCTGCCAATGCAGGATATGTTAAGAGACCCAGGGTTGATCCCTGGGTGGAGAAGATCCCTGGAGGAGGGTATGGCAACCCACTGCAGTATTCTGGCCTGGAGATTACCACGGACAGAGGAGCCTGGTGGGCTGCAGTCCTTGGGGTCCCAGAGAGCTGGATGTGACTGACACGACTCAGCAGCATGCAGTGAGAGCCAAGCAGCACCCTGCCTTCCCAGAGAAAGCCCGCTTCACTTAGGAGATTCGCGGTCTGATGGCCTGGGTTCAAATCTCAGCTGTAATTCAGCGTGACATTGGGCAGATTACTTACTGTCTGTAAAATGGGGATAATGACGCCTACTGTTGATATGAGGATAAAATCAGATAAGCAGAATTGAATATATGTCTGGAATATAAGAGATGCTCAAGAAAAAAAATAGCAACCATTACTTAGGAGAAAACTGATCTTATCCTTAGCATTTTATTTCAACCTATGGTTATTGCTTTTATTCCTGTGGCTTCTCTCCTGCCTTCATGCTTATATTAATTTTTTTAATCTAACAAATGGAGCCAATATTTACCTCTCAGGGTCTCTGGGACAATTCAATGAAATCATGCACATAATGCAATTACTATACTGCCTGACACAGGAGATGGTCAGTAAGTGACAGCTGTTGTTATTGACTGACCTTAAAGTCTTTTTTTTTTTTTACTGATGACTTTCATTTTGAATTACTTGTTTACAGGCTTATTATCTAATAATGAGAATGTCTTTCCAGCTCTGATCTTTTTCTAGGAAAATTACACCTGACTTTTGATCGTAGACCTCCCTTATCACAAGCAGGTTGACATTTTAGGCAAAGGGAATGATAACTGCAAAGACAGAGGGGTGAGCAATCCTAAAGCCCTGAGAGACTGGCAAGAAATTAAACGAGGCTGAAGCATGAAGGAGAGGGGAGTCTAGGAGATTGTAACGATGATGTTGATGAGAACAACCATGAGAAAGAACCCCGGCCCCTATTTCTCTTTTTAACATTTATTTCTTTGTTGGTCCTTTATTTTTGGCGGTGCTGGGTCTTCATGGCTGCACTCAGGTTTTCTCTAGTTGTGGTGAGCGGGAGCTACTCTCTGATTGCGGTGCATCGGCTTCTCATTGCAGAGCATGGCCTCTAGAGCTTGAGGGTTTCAGTGTTTGCAGTTGTGGCCCGTAGAGCTCTAAAGCATGGCCTCAGTAGTTGTGGTTCACACGCTTAGTTTCCCCATGGCATGTGGAATCCTCCCGAACCAGGGATCAAACTCATGTCCCCTGCACTGGCAGGCGAATGCTTGACCACTGGAACACCAGGGAAGTCCTGCCTTCATTTCTTGACTGCATACTCTGTGCAGTGCGTCAGCTTATCCAGCACTCACTATAAACCCACAGAATAAATCTCCACATTCGTTCCGCTTCACATATGAGTACAGGTCTGTCACAGAGAGGGTAACTAGCCAGGTCACACGGCTGGAGAGCTGGCGTTCCCACCCGGGCGGCCTGGCTCGAGAGCTGGAGCTCTGGTCACCATGCGTCCAGATTGTGCTGGGCCTTCATTGAGGGGGGTGAAAGTTGTCCCTCCTGCCCTCGCTGAGGCTACAGTCTAGAGTTCGGTGTGAGAAAACACCATCTAATGTCTGCAGTCAGCGATATTGGGCAGAAACCGATACCAAACTTTTGAGGAAATAGTTGGAGCATAAATTGAATGAATGGACCAAGCCAAGCGCATCTTATACTCTTATGGTTCCAGGTTTCTCAGGTGTTCCTCAGCCTTCCTCAGAGTTCTCACCATACCGTTGGAGGCCACTGGATAAGATCTCCTTTACTGGAATAATCTCAAGGCCACAGGATAGTTTACTGCGAAATGACAGAATGGTTGATGTAAATACCTTTGTTCAATACTGTACTTAGTACCGAGCCCGTAGGAGGCCTTGCTGAGTGGCTTTGGAGAAAGAAGGAGGCAGGGGGCGGGGGCTGTTGGGTGATTTCTCTGGAAGGTCACGCTCACACCCTGTCCTCATCCCCAGCATTGTATTTCGCCCGCAGCCTTGGTTCTGTTCAGCTGTAACAGGCATTGAGCAGAGCTCTCTGCCCTGCAGAAAAACAGATTGCCAGCCGTTTCTCTGGGCCGGCTTTGGGTAAGAGCTTCCCATAGTGAAAATGAACTCTAAATGACACCAGGGGATTAATGACCTAGAAGCAAAATGGGGTCATTTTTTGAAGGGCAGTAACTAAATTTGTCACATGTCACAATTATTTTCTGGTTGAGCTTAGAGGAAAAAGCAAAAACAGGGGAAGAAGGAGGTTGGCATCCAGTGGACACTGGCTTCCTTTTAATGAGAAGGTCACCATCTCTTGTCACTGTGAACCACACACAAAATTTACAGAGGACATCACTCTACAGAGATACCAGTGACGGTCTTCCCAGGCCTTTAGATGAACCCGGGGTTTGAGCCTTCCCCACCCCCATCTCCGCTGCCATCCATAATTCAGTGCTGAAGGCGTGTGCCTGGCTGAAATGTAATAGAAGCTTCCAGGCACAGAAAGTGCTCCATAAATGTTCATTACCATTGCCATCTCTTCCTTGGATAAAATGTGGGCTCAGAGGGGCTTTTATGAACATTAGAAGTAGAGACCATTTCACTGTGCTCTTGCCTCCAGCTTCCCCTGCCCTCGGGGCTGATAGCCGATCCTGAAATATGCCAGGCTTCCGTCACCATGGAACCAGGGCTCGCTGTGCAGTGTCTGCAAGAAAAAGGCGGAACGTCCTGTCCTGGCCTCCAGTCCGATGACCTCCTGCCGTCTCCCGAGCTCCTGAGCCCCGCGAGGATCCTGGCTTTGCACCAAGAGCTTCAGCGAAGCATCAGCAGCACTTCCCAGGTCAATAAATCACCACTGGAGTTATAAATAGAACTGGACCATGCGCTCTCCAGGGCCGTTTCCTCCACACCATAAATAATCTGAAGCAGAACTTTCAGAGAGCGTTTTAAGAAATTGGTAGCAATCAAACCCCTCATTCTGTGGCAAGTGGCTTTGCCTGTGGCTTATGGAGCTGTGTTGATTGTCAGAGCTCGGGAGATGCACTGGACTTGCAGATTCTTAGGAGCACAGCTTTGTAAACGTCCAGGCAGCAAAGGGAACACCGACTGTTCCCACACCTACCAAGTGGCCGGTCCAATGGCTCTCCACTGGGTGTGATCCCCATCCCCACCCCCACCCCCAGGGCATAATTTGACAATGTCAATATTTTTGCTGTCCCAGCTGGGAAGCTGCTGCTGGCATCTAGCAGGTAGAAGTCAGAGATGCTGCTCACCACCCTCCAGTGCCTGGGACAGCCTTCTAGAACAAAGAGAGTCATCCCGCCCAGATGTCAGCAGTGCCGGGTTGGGAGGCCCTGACCTGCTCTAATAGCTCCTAACCTTGTCAGCTGCAGAGAACTGTTTGGTTATGTTCCTGCCTGAGGCCCCTCCCCACGTTTTAAAAGATTTTTGTCTGCCAAAGATGCTTGATTGAAGTTATTATCTCTTTTACATTTTCGAACATTAAAACCACTTAGAACTTTCTGATAAGTCCACTCATTCAACAGACATTTGTGGAATCCAGTGTATGCCAGGCAATATGATATGAGGGAGAAGGAGGTGAGGTCACGTTGGTCCCTGCCCTGGGAACTCAGAGGGCAACAGAGAGATGCAGGTGTAAACATTTCACCATGCACTCGTGGTTAAGTGTGCCCTGGGACATGAGACGAAGGCAAGGGCTAGTTCTGCCTGGCTTGGGGGAATGGGAAGTCATCAGGAAGGATGGCTGAGCAGAGTCCCTAAGCCCAAAAAGGTGAATACACCGGTGAGGTGGGGAAGGGTCTTACAGTTGGAGGGACCAGCAGGGGCCAAAGTCTGAGGCATGAAACTTCCCAGTGTGCAACCAGAGGGGAAGCAGTTAGGGCAGCCCCTTCCCAAGCCAGGTGCTAAGAGTTGCTGCCTCATCCCTACCCAGCACCGCTTACTTCCTCCAGGAAGGAGACCCTGTCCTGACCTGGGTGTAGGACCCAGGGGTAGAGGAAGAGGCGAGGGGTCTTGGATCACGTTAGCCCAGATCCTGTGCCCCTGGCTCACCGATCAGAGACATCGTCTCTCTCCTTGGGAAGGGCTGGAGGGAAGGTCAGACTTAGCCTCCTAACTCTGTTGTTCCCACCTGGAAGTGGCTGTCATGGGAGGCCAAGGAAGGACCAGGACAGGAAACTGAGGGCTCCCGGAGCAGTAGGCAAAGTTTTATTGATTTTATTTTAATGTATTTTCACTTTTTATGCTGAAATGAAAAATGCAGCCACATAGCCTCACCCAGCTTCCTCGAAGTTAACACCCCAGGTGCCTAACCAGAGCACAAGGATGGAAATGAATAGATTGACTTTGAGGAGCCCTGGGAGGCCATCAACACAAAGGAAAAGCACCTCCGAGAGCGAGCGTCGGCTCACCAGGCCGCTACCATCTTCATTAGCCCACGGGATGTGTCATGGGTCATCACAATCATCCACGGTTCCTCGGATGGGTTTGCCCATGGATCCGCCCATTCATTTGTTCAGTAAGCATTTGATTTAACTGCCACGTGAGCGCCGGGACCTCGGGGAGGTGCTGGGAAACAGGAAGCAAGCAGATGTCTGTCTCCAGCCTCCAGGATCTCCTGGAAGATGGCCCCATCACACACTGAGTCCCCAGATTGGAATGTCATCCTCACCCTCACAGTCTGAACCAGCCCCGCCACCCCGTGACTGCCGATCATGCGGCATCCTGCAGAGACCTTCACTACACTGGTTTGCAGTCGTCTCTTTTGCCCTATCCCTGCTTTTTTCTGGAACAATGCCATTCACTCTGAGCACTGGGACTACCCTCAAGACAAGCTGGGAACCCAGGGTTATCAGGATAAGCAGCCAGCCAAGCTGCAGGGCCGAGCCCCCCGGAGGGAGTCAAGGCCATTTCTGGTTCCCAGACACTCCTGCCAGGTTTAGACACCGGTGTCCTTGAGTGCTTCCTTCTGCCACTGCTCACGTTTGGGACCTCAGCAGAGAGGCCCTGGGGGAAAAATCCATTAAAGAAGTCACAGCAGTCTTGGCAGCGTAACCTGATGATTCCGTAATAAATCACAGCCTGAAGCCAGGAGCCACTTAGTACCCTGAGCCGGAGACCCACCTGGAGTGGCATTTTGGATCTCCTCGCGCTGGGTCACCGCTTTGTATGGTGATTCCTCCTGATGGCACTTTTTCAAGATCAGACTCTGGGAGATTCCTGGCTTGAACCATAGATTTCAGCCCTTGGAAGGGACCCTGTGTTCCCCTGCTGCCCTTGGTGGGCCTGATGGGACCAGAGGGCCCAACCTGGTTGGAGTTTCCCAGGCCAGTGACAGGACCTTCCCAGGGTGACCAAACAAGGTCAGGCAGGAACTTGACCCTCCGAAGCTGGCTTGGGCCGCCCGACGCTCCAGGAGTGACCCGAGGCCTCTGGAGACTAGCCAGATGGGCCAGCCTGGCCGCCTCTGCAGAAAACAATTCATCACACGGCTGTCAGCAAGCAGCAGCCGTGGCCTTCTTGGGGAAGCCTGGCCGAGATATGCAGAACGGGAGCCCCGCACACAGCGAGGTAAATGCACATCCCACCCCGACTCCTGCGAACGGGCCCCACCTGGGCTTTTAGGCAAATCCGATGAGAGAGTTGGCTTGGCGGGCGGCCAGGCAGTACACGTGTTCAGTGCAGTCTCCCTGGACCTGATTCACTGCCGTTCACTGCTCTGCCCTTCTGGGAGGCATCTTGTTCCTGTGGCAAAGCGATCTATTGAGCAAATATTTCCCTGAGCACCTGCCAGTCGGGGCGGATGAGAAGCTGGGGGCCAGGTCTCAGGAGTCTCACTCTAGGTCCCCATCCTCCAGGCTCCTGGGGGGAGGGTCGCACAGATGGACCAGACGGAGTGGCATAAACAGGGTGTGGCAGGGAGCAAGCAGGGGCCAGGGGCGCAAAGCTGCGGCCAACCAGCGAGGGAGGGGTCAGGGAGGGCTTCCTGGAGGAAGTGACAACTGAGGTGGGCCCTGGAGATGAGTAGAGGTTGGCCAGGGAAGGAGGCCTTGCGGGTAGGGGCAGTCACACGGGCAAAGGCCAGGGGTAGTGTCGGGGGTAGGAGGTGGGAGGTGGATGGATAAAACATCTTTCTACAGTCCCCCAGTGAAAGGTGATGCTTTCTTGGCAATCCTGTTATGAGTTTCCTGTGTGATTTTACAAGGGTTGTTAGTGTGCGTGCGTGCTAAGTCACTTCAGTCATGTCCGACTCTCTGCGACCCTATGGACTATAGCCCACCATGTTCCTCTGTCCATGGGATTTCCCTAGCAAGAATGCTGAAGTGGGTTGCCATTTCCTCCTCCAAGGGACCTTCCTGACCCAGGGATCAAACCCATGTCTCTTGCATCTCCTGTTTATTGGTAAAAGGAAGACACTTTCGCGTTTCAAAATTCAGAAGGCACAGAAGTCTCCACGGTGCAAGTTTCCTTCCCACCCCTGTTCCGGGCTCCCCTCCAAAGAGGCAAGCGTGAGCCCAGCTTCTTAATGACTCCTTCCCGAGATGCTCTGTGTATTCTGCACGGTCACCTCCCACGTGCACTCACCCCTCTCCACCCGATGGAGCATTATTACGCACTCTGGCCTGTGCTTTGCTTGTTTCAGTTCCTACAGCTTGGTGGTAATTCCACATGAGAACGTAATTTTCTCATTCCTTTCCTAAACAGTTGCACTGTTGGGAATTCTCTGGTGGTCCAGTGGTTAGGGGGCTTCCCAGCTGGCCCTAGTGGTAAAGAACCCGCCTGCCAATGCAGGAGACGTAAGAGGTGTGGGTTCGATCCCTGGGTCCAGAAGATCCCCTGGAGGAGGGCATGGCAACCCACTCCAGTGTTCTTGCCTGGAGAATCCCATGGACAGAGGAGCCTGGCAGGCTATGGTCTATAGGGTCGCAAAGAGTCAGACATGGCTGAAGCAACTTAGCATGCACGCACAAGTGGTTAGGACTTGGCGTTTTCACTGCCTTCAGGGCCCGGGTTCAATCCCTGGTCAGGAAACTGAGATCCTGCAAGCTGAGTAGTATAGCAAAATATACATATATATATATATTAAAGAATAGTTGCACTGTTTTCCATTGTGTGGACAGCCCTACTTCAATGGACGTGTGCATTGTTTCTGATCTTTTGCTGTTAAATCCAGGACTGTCACGAAGATGCTTGCCCATCCATCTCTTTACTCATGTGTGAATTCATCTGAGGAATCTGGAATTTCTGGGTCAGAGCAGAGAAGCTTTTGTCACTTTGAGAGCCCTGCCCACCCCAACTCCCCGCCCCACTCTGAAGCTGTATGGTTTCACCCCCACCTCGTGATGCGTGGGGGCCCCTGCCATCATGCCCTCAAGGATGTGCTCTTTCAATTTAGCCTTTCCTTTCTGAGCCCTGCCCTGGCCGGCATGGCTCCAGGTGGTGAACTAGACAGACAGGGCCCTGTCCTCGGGAGGAGGGGAGACGGCTCAGTGGACAGCACCCGCTTCCTGACCTCAGGGAGGGACCGTCCACGTTTCCATTCTGCAGGCGCATCCCTTCTTTCTTTGCTCTGACGCTGGGAGGCAGGTGGCCCTGTTTGGCTCCTCCCCTCACCTGACCTCTTTGTGCCTCAGTTTCTTCATCTGTACAGTGGGGACACAACCTCGGGTGGGTGTGAGGTGTGAGTGAGGGAGTAAAAGCCCTGAGAAGAGGGGCCATGGTGAGAGCACCAGGAATGCTGCCGTTGTTTCCTCTCAGTGAGTGTGATGGGAAAACCGGAATGAGGAGGAATCAGGGAAGTCCAGGGTGACAGGAGAGGATGCTGATGCTGGTGGCCCCGCTGGAGACGGGGCTTAGGACCACAAAGGCTCTCGGAGGAGCAGGTGTAAGGAGATCGGGAGGCAATGATGGTGCTGGTGAGGGTCTGTGCGTGTGATACAGCCAAGCTCGTCCAGGGCTGTAAGGAGCCTGCCGGAAGCTTTTCAACACTGATGGTCACCAGGCGCTCAGTTCCTGTGTGGGAACTGCTGCTGTTTCCATCAGGATCTTTGGTCCTTCTCCTTTATCTGCCTATTCCTGGAAAGCTTCCCCAGGGCTTTGAGGGTATCTTTGTCCGGGTCTTCAGGAGGCAGGCTGGTCTGCCTCTCACTTCCTAAAAGCCCCTGTTCCTCAACCACAAGGATGCTCATTTCTGCTGCTTGGGCCAGTGCTTCTTGCTTCATTTGACTTTCATTAAAAATGAACAGATCTAACGTGGGCCTCACAGTGTGAGCTCTGCACCTCCGCCATCCTCGGCTGAGTGACCTGGAGCAAGCTGCTTGCCCACTCTGTGCCTCAGTTTCCTTCAATTGGCTCCTCCTGAGGAGAGTAACCAATTCACCTCCCAAAGGGCATCCCAGAAGGGTTAGTGAAAGTGAAAGTCACTCAACTGTGTCCGACTTTTTGTGACTTCATAGACTATACAGGCGATGGAATTCTCCAGGCCAGGATACTGGAGTGGGTAGCCTTTCCCTTCTCCAGGGGATCTTCCCAATGCAGGGATCGAACCCAGGTCTCCTGCATTACAGGTGGATTCTTTACTAGCTGAGCCACAAAGGAGGCCTAAAAAGACACTTTTCCTGACCGGGAAATGAACCCGGACTGCGGCAGTGAAAGCACCGAATCCTAGTCACTAGACCACCAGGGATTAAGTAGAGGCTAAATGCCTGCATCGTAGCTGTTTGTAATGTTGATGTTATTTTCAAGTACAACTTGCTGGTATGCCTTCAAGTAGAAAGCCAGCATCC
The DNA here is from genome assembly GCF_033118175.1 of Dama dama. Taxonomy (NCBI): domain Eukaryota; kingdom Metazoa; phylum Chordata; class Mammalia; order Artiodactyla; family Cervidae; genus Dama; species Dama dama. The sequence goes on along the minus strand of NC_083686.1, from coordinate 13,688,111 downwards.
CCTATCATCCAGAGAAAATGTTTTCAAAAATACAGAAATTACCGGTAAGCCTGGAAAATAATTTCCTGAGCTGCTTCTTCCCCCTAGTGAGTCCCAGTCTGCAGGACTAGCCCAGCCTCAGGTGCTGGTATTCAGCCCTTCAGACATCTGACCGACAACTTCCTCCGTCTTCATCCACCCTCTGCTCCATCCACAGGGTGACCAACTTGCCCACAGGGCCCTGCCTCTCAGCACCTGCCCTCCTGGCCACTCTTCCCAGGCTGTCCTCCTTGAGAGCAGTTCCAGGGTGCAACAGAGCAGGCTCTGGCTTCAAAGTCCACCTGCCATTTCCTTTCTGTGTGACCTTGGGCCCCTCAGGGCCTCAGTATTCTCATCTATAAAAGGGGGACACTTAAAGGACCTCGTATCTTAGGACGACAGTTTAGTGCAGCGCAAAGCACAGAACTCGGCTCATTGTGCAAGGTGTTATTACTGTCGTTGCGGCTGTTAGGTTCTCCACCTGCTAAAGTCAGGGCTCAGCGTGTCTTCCCCTTCCTGGAATTGCATGAAACACAGTGCCCCCTCACTGACCAGATAACAGCCATTGCGGCCCCAGGCACTGGGCACTCATTGCTTTTATGCAGTGTGTCTCTGAAATTCCTCACTGATCAGCTTATGAGGGATGGTGGCTTATCCCCTTATTATGCAGCTGAGAAAACTGAAGTTCACAGAACATACTGGTAGAGCCAGGATCTGAGCCCCAGTCTGTCTGGCTCTGACTCTGAAATTAGTTTTTCTTCCATTGGATCTTGAACCCCAGTGCCTGACACAGAGGCCCTCACACATGTACCTGTGTACTCCACCCCACCCCATGCATGCCCCTGTCTACATCCAAGGAGTTAAAGAGACTTAAAGTAACAGACATGGATGCCAGGAAGCCTGCACACAGCAGTGAAGACCTAGTATAGCCAAAAATAAAAATAAGAAAAGAAATTTTTAAAAAAGAATTTTTATTACAGACTGAAAATTTCAGTTCAGCTGCTCAGTCGTGTCTGCCTCTTTGTGACCCCATGGGCTGCAGCATGCCAGGCCTCCCTGTCCATCACCAACTCCCGGAGTTTACTCAAACTCATGTCCATTGAGTCAGTGATGCCATCCAACCATCTCATCCTCTGTCGTCCCCTTCTCCTCCCACCTTCAGTCTTTCCCAGCATCAGGGTCTTTTCAAATGAGTCAGTTCTTCTAGGAAAGAATAACTATACCCCCCACACTGAGGTTGTGGGCAGCTGTGACAACTGAATGCAAAAAATGAGTTCTGAGCTTCCTGGTAGTCGAGGCAAAAAGGGAAATAGCATGTGTTTGATTGCACTGAATCGCCAATGAAAGGAAGCAGACTGGAGAACTTTGCTTCGAGCTTTCAGCTCCTAGGGGACTCATCCTGAAGGTCTCTGTACAGTGAAAGGGGGACAAACAGTGTCTTGCGTCCCTAGGAGGACACCTGCCCAACCATGGAGGGTACGGGGGGAGGGACAGCTCATACAAGCTGCTTCCTGGACTTCCCTGGTGGCGCAGTGGATAAGAATCCATCTACCAATGCTGGGGACATGGGTTCCATCCCCTGTCTGGGATGATCCTACATGCCTCAGGCAACTAAAGCCTGTGCGCCACAGCTACTGACTCCCTGCTCTAGGTCCCGAGAACCATAACTGATGAGCCCGAGTTGCCGCAACAAGAAAAACCACCCCAGTAAGAAGACTGGGCATTGCAACCAAGAGTAGCCTCCCCGCTCACTGCAACAAAGACCCAGAGCAACCTGAATTAAAAAAAAAATAAAATCTAACAGAAAATAAAGCTTAAAAAAAGAAGCTGCTTCGTGCCCCTGTCTGTGCCATGGGCCACACTCACCTTCACAGGGTTCTCACAGCTCCTTGGGCTCACAGCATCATCATTCACCCTTTAAGGTGAGACTGCATAGACAGACCTGGTGTTAAGTTTTCTTGGCCTGTAGGGGACAAAGCTCTCAGAACGGGTGCCAGCCTGCCGTGCTCCTAAGCCCTGCCTCTCTGCCGCGCTGCCTGGCTGAGGGATGCCTCGCCGCTTGGATTACTGCCCAGAGCTAATCCCCTCCATTACTCCTCCCAACCCCCTCCCTCTCTCTACTCCCCACTCTCCCTTCCCCCACCCACTTGCAGCCCTCCCCCACAGGCAGGCACATCAATTCTCCCCTTGGCTATAAATCTCCGCCAAAAGCTCCCGAGGGCCCCAAGCCCTCCAGGGCTCCGCTCCAAGACTCGCAGCTCTGACTGCTGGCGGCTGAGAGTAATTGAGCGATGGGAAGCAGGTGTGAAGCTGGAGGTGGGGAGAGTGGGGGGCAGGGCTCACTGCTTCCAGCTGCTGCTGTGGCTTCCCACCCTCATCCCTAGGACTGGGACCTCTGGTGTTTGCCTAACACTGGACAAGACCCCAGAGTCAATATCCTCCACCACACACACACACACACACACACACACACACACACACACACACACCACACACACGGAAGACTACAGACAGAAGGTGATGGGTTAAGTCTCAATGGCCTCAACAGACAGCTCCCTATCATTCAGTTCAGTTCAGTTGAATCTCTCAGTCTTGTCCGACTCTTTGTGACCCCGTGAACCACAGCACACCAGGCCTCCCTGTCCATCACCAACTCCCGGAGTCCACCCAAACCCGTGTCCATTGAGTCAGTGATGCCATCCAGCCATCTCATCCTCTGCTGTCCCCTTCTCCTCCTGCCCCCAATCCCTCCCAGCATCAGGGTCTTTTCCAATCAGGCAGCTCTTCGCATCAGGTGGCCAAAGTATTGGAGTTTCAGCTTCAGCATCCATCCTTCCAATGAACACCCAGGACTGATCTCCTTTAGGATGGACTGGTTGGATCTCCTTGCAGTCCAAGGGACTCTCAGGAGTTTTCTCCAACACCACAGTTCAAAAGCATCCCTATCGTTACTGATGATTTATTCATCAGACACATGTCAACACTGAGGTCAAACTGTGTCCAGGTGCTCCCCTGGGTGTGATCAGCAGAGCAGGATCCAGGCCCACCAGCTGGATCCTGTGGGGTCTGTGGTCAGGTAGCAGGAGCCAAAGAGCCAACCTTCCCCCTCTTCCAGGGCTGCTGGTCTGGTTGTTCACGTTGTGTACTGAACCAAGTATATAGTCCAGGGGCCACAGGGAGTCAAATCCCCTTGCTCTCTTCTCTTGCCAGGAGACCATGCCTGTCTAGAAGAAATGGTGCCTTTTACAAGTTCACACAGAGGGCTGCGGGCTGCAGCCCCCTGGAATGGGCATTTTTTTGTGATTCTACGCAAATGCTCCAGACCAGCCTCAGCACCTGATTTTTGCCCACTCAGATCCAGAGGTGCCACGTCAGCAGGCTGAGGCCAGCAGGTCTTGGAAGAGTCAGGGAGCCCCCGAGGCCTTCTCTGTGCAGTTCTCCAGCTTTCCAAGTGCTGCAGGGCTCTTGCTGGCCCCGTGCATCTTTGGGACTGACTCAGGAGCCCAAGCTGTCCCAAGCCTGACCTGGGAGCAGCCCTCAACAGGATGGTGGTTTCTGTTCACTGCATCATTAGGAATGGCCATGAATTTCTTCCTTTTTCCCCCCAGAGTCTGAGCCCTGGATTCTGGGTCCTACCTAGGACCATCCAACTTCTATACCCCAGCCCCCACCCTGAGGGGAGGGAAGGAGCGCTAGGTAAGGTAGTTAGAGGGCTGCTGCTTAATAGCTGTGTGTCCCCAGGGGAGTCACTTAGCCTGTCTGTGTTGATCAGCTGTGGCTTCAGTATCGCCGCATAACAAACCAGCCCGAACTCAGCGACCACCTTGTCCGTGCTCACACACTCAGGTCTATGGTGGGCTGCGGCTCGGCTGACCAGGCTGGGCTCAGCAGGGTGGCTTCTGCTGTAGGCTGAGGCTGGATTCAGGCCTGTGGCACCCGTCACCACATTCCTCTTTGAATTCCGGGAGTTCATGGTCTTCTGGCGGCACATAGGAAGGTGGACGGGGGGCATCAGTGCCTCTTACCACTGGAATATGCCCAGAACCATGCTCCAATGGCCAAAGTGAGTCATGTGAACAGGTAGAACATCAGCAAGAGGGGACCTGGACTCCTCTGCCCACTCCCCAGCATTTCAAGATCATGGGCAACAGGAGAAAGAACCGATCAGAAACATGCCAACTACTACACCTTCACAGCGGGACTTGGGCGTGTCACACGTGTGACGGCGATCAAGATGGGAAACGACTGGACATGCAAAGGATGCCCATCACAGGAGGCACATGTGGCAGCTTTCTGCTCCCTCTGCCACCCTCCTGTGCCTCTCCTCAAGTATCTTCATGTGGATATAAGATATGTCCAAGTGAAACCAAACTTCATGTGCCCTCAGTAGAGTAAGGGCTAAGGACCCGATAGGGCATGGAGCAGTCATCCTTAAGTGTCAGAGTGCCCAGCTCTGCTCACTTTCTGCCTTTTTCTCTTTTTTTCCCCCTATTTTCTGACTGTGCCATGTGGCATGCAGAATCTTAGTTCCCCAGTCAGGGATCAAGCCCGTGCCCCCTGCAGTGGAAGCACAGATTCTTAACCACTGGACCACCAGGGAATTCCCTCTTTTGTTTGGTTTGTTTGGGCTGGGCTACACTGCATACGAGATCTCAGTTACCCACTAGGGATCGAACCCATCCCCCCGGCAGTGCAAATGCAGTGGTTAAGCCACTGGACCTCCTGGGAAGTCCCTTTCTGTCTCTTCTCACTGTCTCCTTCCTCCCTGTTCTGCCTCCTAGAAACACTTGGTTTTCCTTTTCCAAACACATTTACACTGAGACATGCAGAAAAGAATGATCAAACCAAGTCCAACCCCCAAAGGAGCCAGGTGGTATTTTTTTTTTTCAGCCCTTGATCTTTTAGGAAGTTGAAGTATTTCCCTCAAAGTTCCCTTCAGGAAGAGGAAGTGGAGTGAGAAGGGATGTTTCCTGACGTCCTCAGGGTGGTTGTTGCCTGGCTAAGCAATCCGGGGACACGGGTCCCAGGGCCCAACTGCTTCCTGTACAGACTTTAACCCTCCTATATTTAGCCCTGCTCTGCCTTCCTCCCTCAGAGGTGCCCTGGGCCCGTCACCAGCCTTCTCAGGATTCGGAGGTGTGATTGTGCTGGTTTCTTACAGGAATCCAGTAGAGCAAAAAAGCTGCAAAGTGAGCTTCACTTCTGTGCTCTCTCTTCTCTTCCTCCTCCTCCTTCTCCTGCTGTGTGTGTGTGTGTGTGTGTGTGTGTGTGTGTGTGTGTCTTCAGATCAGCAAACCCTGTCAGCCCTACCTTCAGAATTTATCCAGAATCTGACCACCTCCTCCTGCCCCCAACACTGTTTTGTTTTCTGCAGCCGCATCCCCAGTGCCTAGAACTGTGCCGGGTGTCTACTAGGGGTTCAATTAATGTTTACTGAATGAATGAATTAGCTGCTCAATTTTCTTTCAGTGGTGCTCCCAGCACCTATTTTACCATAGCTGGTTGTCTCTAGGGCACAGGCTTCCCGGGTGGTGCAGTGGTAAAGAGTCCACCTGCCAATGCAGGAGACGCAAGAGATGAGGGTTCAGTGCCTGGGTTCAGTCCCTTGGAGTAGAAAATGGCAGCTCGCTTCAGTATTCTGGCCTAGAGAATTGCATGGACAGAGGAGCCTGGTGGGCTGCAGTCCATGGGGTTGCAAAGAGTCGGACGCGACTAAGCACGCACAAGACCCAGACCTTGCTGGATGAGAAGTATCACTGTCCTTTTCGTGTTCACCTTGGGGTGGGGGGTTGGGAAGGAAGTGATTCAGCAGAAGAGGGAGCTCGATTGGAACCCAGGTCCCCTCCCCACCCCTACTTCTCCTGCACTGGGACTTTTGCCTTTAGCTGCTGAAGAATTAAAGAGCCCAGGCATTGCTGGGTGTCTGGGATGGAAGGAAGGTGGGTCAGAGGGTGAAGATGTCACAGGTAGGGATGGAGACAGGCAGGGGTGGGAGGATGGCGGGCAGGGAAACTTCATACCCATTCTTCATCTCTGGAATTTTTTCCTTTGGAAGGATTGCTATTTACTACACACCATCTGTCTGACTCATTTAATACAGATGCCTTATCTGTGCCATTATTATTAGGGCCGTAAATTTCACCTTATGGATAGGGTGACATCTTTTCTCAGCTTTATATTTGTATTTCTTGTATCATGGAGATTTTCTCCAAGTGTTGGTTTGCAGGATGGTGGACAAAAACTTGGAATGAGACAGACTGTAATACTAGTACTGAATCTAACTGGCTGTGGGACCTAAGGGGATATATTCTCTCTGAGCCTCAGTTCCTCATTCCATAATTTCCTTTATTTCATAACCATAACCTTCCTCCCTCCTTCAGAATGATCATTCCAGTGCATTCAGTACAGATGGCTTTACCTTACTGTTATGAGGAAAGTCATCTTGTTTAACTATTAGTACTTCATACTATGTGGTAAATGACTGACAGTTTCTGGGAACATTTGTATTTTGTGATGAAGGTGCTCACTAGCACAGGGGAAATTTCATTTGGCAGTTTTGGGAGCAGAGGGATAAAATGAACTGATGCTTTTGAGGACCCTTGCTTTATAGATGAGGGCATCAAAGCTCAGAGAAGGGGAGCGTGGCTCCCTTTGCCACACAGGAAGTCAGGGATAGAGCTGGGGCTGGGACCTGGGATTCCTGATTCCCACATTGCATGTGCGTTGAAATGCAGAGGAGAGTTTTCCATGGGGTACAGGTTTGGGTCATGTAAACAGTACATGTGTGGTGAATACAACGTGAGAAGAACACATAATTCTTCTTCCAACAGTGACCCCATAGCAAATTCAGTCCCTTGGAGTCCCTTATTTCTTTTTGTGAGCCATGACAATTTGAGTCTTATTCAACCCAAACCATGAGTCACTCCTCTTGGGAATAATGAGAAAATGAGTGAACTGGGGTTTCCAAGAAGAGGAAGCCTGAAGGACCAGCAGCAGGAATAAGGGGATGGGATAAATGATATCCTTCATCACATGGAAGCTTCTGGAGGCAGGGAACAGTACCCTTTCCTACCCCCGAGAAGAAGGAGAGGCTGGATGAGTATAAGAAAGGCTGATGGCTTGATCTGACAGGAAGTTATCAGGGGCAGAATCTGGGCTGTAAGCCCTGAGTACTGGGAAGATGGGAAGGAAAACTAATCTGCATAGTTGATATAAAAGCAACTCAGATTTTTTCCAGTTCAAGCTTACAAGTCCCCCTGTGACCCTGAGACCAGGATGGGTCTGAACATGCAAGGGAGAGTGTGTCAATTAAAAATGAGTTTGGATGCATATAATGAATTCCAAAATAACGATGGCTTAAATGAAGTAGAAGCTTCTTTATGTACTTCAGGGCTGAGCATTCAGAGGTCTCAGAGGGGCCCATGGGCATCACTCAGTTCAGTTCAGTTCATTTCAGTTCAGTTCAGTCCCTCAGTCATGTCTGACTCTTTGCAGCCCCGTGGACTGCAGCATGACAGGCTTCCCTGTCCATCACCAACTCCCGGAGTTTACTAAAACTCATGTCCATTGAGTTGGTGATACCATCCAACCATTTCATCCTCTGTCATCCCCTTCTCATCCCACCTTCAATCTTTCACAGCATCAGGATCTTTTCCAATGAGTCAGTTCTTCACATCAGGTGGCCAAAGTATTGGAGTTTCAACTTCAGCATCAGTCCTTCCAGTGAATTTTCAGGACTGATTTCCTTTAGGATGAACTGGTTGAATCTCCTTGCAGTCCAAGGGACTCTCAAGAGTCTTCTCCAACACCACAGTTCAAGACCATCAATTCTTCAGTGCTCAGCTTTCTTTATAGTCCAACTCTCACATCCATACATGACTACTGAAAAAAACCATAGCTTGGACTAGACGGACCTTTGTTGGCAAAGTAATGTCTCTGCTTTTTAATGTGCTGTCTAGGTTGGTCATAACTTTTCTTCCAAGGAGCAAGTGTCTTTTAATTTCATGGCTGCAGTCACCATCTGCAGTGATTTTGGAGCCCCAAAAAATAAAGTCTGTCACTGTTTCCACTGTTTCCCCATCTACTTGCCATAAAGTGATAGGACCAGATGCCATGATCTTAGTTTTCTGAATGTTGAACTTTAAGCCAGCTTTTTGACTCTCCTCTTTCACTTTCATCAAGAGGATCTTTAGTTCTTCAATTTCTGCCATAAGGGTGGTGTAATCTGCATATCTCAGGTTATTGATTCTTCTCCCAGCAATCTGGATTCCAACTTGTGCTTCATCCAGCTCAGCATTTCGCATGATGTACTCTGCATATAAGTTAAATAAGCAGGATGACAATATATAGCCTTGACGTACTCCTTTCCCGATTTGGAACCAGTCTGTTGTTCCATGTCCATTTCTAACTGTTGCTTCTTGACCTGCATACAGGTGTCTCAGGAAGCAGGTCAGGTGGTCTGGTATTCCCATCTCTTGAAGAATTTTCCACACTTTGTTGTGATCCACACAGTCAAAGGCTTTGGCATAGGCAATAAAGCAGAAGTAGATGTTTTTCTGGAATTTTGATGATCCAACAGATGTTGGCAATTTGATCTCTGGTTCCTCTGCCTTAAACCAGCTTGAACATCTGGAAGTTCACGGTTCACATACTGTTGAAGCCTGGCTTAGAGAATTTTGAACATTACTTTGCTAGCGTGTGAGATGAGTGCAGTTGTGCAGTAGTTTGATCATTCTTTGGCATTGCCTTTCTTTGGGATTGTAATGAAAACTGACTTTTCCAGTCCTGTGGCCACTGCTGAGTTTTCCAAATTTGCTGGCATATTGAGTGCAGCACTTTCACAGCATCATCTTTCAGGGTTTGAAAGAGCTCAACTGGAATTCCATCACTTCTGCTAGTTTTGTTTGTAGTGATGTTTCCCAAGGCACACTCGACTTCACATTCCAGGATGTCTGACTCTAGGCAAATGATCACACCATCATGATTATCTGGGTCTTGAAGATCTTTTTTGTATAGTTCTTCTGTATAGTCTTGCCACCCCTTCTTAATATCTTCTGCTTCTGTTAGGTCCATACCATTTCTGGCCTTTATTGTGCCCATATGAAACGTTCCCTTGGTATCTCTAATTTTCTTGAAGAGATCGCTAGTCTTTCCCATTCTATTGTTTTCCTCTATTTCTTTGCAATGATCACTGAGGAAGGCTTTCTTATCTATCCTTGCTATTTCTTTGGAACTCTGCATTCAAATGGGTATATCTTTCCTTTTCTCCTTTGCCTTTTGCTTCTCTTCTTTTCATAGGTATTTGTAAGGCCTCCTCAGACAGCCATTTTGCCTTTTTTGCATTTCTTTTTCTTGGTGATGGTCTTGATATCTGCGTCCTGTACCGTGTCATGAGCCTCCATCCATAGTTCATCAGACACTCTGTCTATCAGATCTAATCCCTTGAATCTGTTTGTCACTTCCACTGTATAATTGTAAGAGATTTGATTTAGGTCACACCTGAATGGTCTACATGTTCCTTCTTTATTCTCTAACATTTCAGATCAAAACTTCCATTCTCAAAGTCACCTCATGATCTGAGATAGTTGCTGTAGCATCAGCCATCAAGTCCAAATTCCAGGAACCAGAAGATAGGTTATCATTCATCTTTCCTGGTGACTCGGTGGTAAAGAATCTGCCTGCCAATCAAGGAGATGTGAGTTCAATCCCTGACCTGGGAAAATCCCACATGCCTTGGAGCGACTAAGCCCATGCACCACAAGTATTGAGCCATGACTACTGAGCCCAGGCACCTGAGCCTGGAGTAGTGGTAGAAGTGACTTCTTGAGGAGCCCTTTAGGCTTCTTCTGTTGATGTTGTCTGAAGTCCAGAACATAGTAATATGGCCATACTTGGCTGCAAAGGAAACTGGGAGTAGAGTCTATTAGTTGGACACATGGCAACCCCAAACAAAACTAGTGTCCCATTATAAAAACAGCAAGTGGGAAATGATCATAGGATTAGCCTCTACAGTCTCAGCCTTAGGTAGCATCAGTTCTTCCTAGATGTCCAATGACACAAAGTCAAATACACCTGGTGTGGCCTCACCATTTATGCTGTCAGCGACAAAGCAGAGCAAATTCATTGGCATCTTGATGGAAATGTAAGGAAGAAAGAATCTAAAAAATTTCTGTTGAACTAGGGGACAAAATGAACAAGGTGGACAAGGCTGAACATGGTGGACAAAAGTCCACCCCCCTTGCTGTTTGATCAATGTTTTCTGTGTATCATATATCTCCTCACCACTCTCCTCATTCTCAGAGAACTCTGCATTTGGATCTTCCTCGGTTCACCCACAACCTTTTCTCTCCTAGGAACCCTCAAAATCTTCCACCACCAGTCTTCTCACCTGGACCACTTGTAGAAGCCTGACACTTTGAGGTGAAGAGGGACCCCTGTGTCTGCTCTCATCCAAGACATAGACTGCTCTTGTTTAAAACCTAAGGCTTTGGCCAATTTGTTCAATAGAATTAATCCCATCTCTTACTAAGTCAACCTCCACCTTTTTTCTGAGCCACTTGAATCACCAGCCTCCTCTAGCATCACGTTTCTCACTGGGACATTTGAGTTGCCCTTGCACACTGTTGTACTGTAAGGTCAAGTGTTTGTGTATGTTAAAATCCCAAAGACCCAGAACGCTTGAGGCACTCTCTGGTCCTAGTCAAAAGACAGCCTGTTTCCTCAGAAAGTTAAAAATAGAACCATCACACAATCCTGCAGTCCTACTTCTAGGTATCCATCTGAAAGAACTGAAATCACGGTCTCAAAGAGAAACCTGCACTCCCGTGTTCATGTGGCATTATTCACAGGAGCTGAGATGGGGAAGCAGCCCAGGTGTCCGTCAACGGATGAATGGGAAAGAAAATGCAATCTATTCGTGCAATAGAATATGATTTAGCCTCAAGAGGAAGGACGTTCTGACACATTCTACAATGTGGATGAATCTTGAGGACATTATGCTCAGTGAAATAAGCCAGTCACAAAAGCACAAATACCAAAAAAAAGCACAGATACTGTGTATTTTATACCACTTACACATTGTTGTTGCTGTTTAGTCACTAAGTCCTGTTCGACTCTTTGTAACCCCACGGACTGTAGCCCGCCAGGTTCCTCTGTCCATGAGATTCTCCAGGCAAGAATACTGAAGTGGGTTGCCATTGCCTTCTCAAGGGCATATTCCTGACCCAGGGGTCAAACTCAAATCTCCTGCATTGGCAGGTGGCGTTTCTTTTACCACTGAGCCACACGGGAAGCCCACCACTTATATGGGATTATCTAATGGAGACAAATTCATGGAGACAGGAAGTAGAATGGTCATGGCCAGGGTTAAGGCAGGGGCATGATTGTTCATGTTCTTGTAGAATTTCAGTTTTGCAAGTTGAAAAAGTTCTAGATAGTTATTGCACAAAGTACGCATATCTATAAATGGTTAAGATGGTCAGTTTTATTTCTGTCTTTTTTATCACACACACACACAAACACACACAAAGTCTCTCACCCAGGAGTTGTATGTTCAGGAAGATAAAGTGGAAAAAAAAGCACGATTGCTTTTTTAAAAAAAAATTTTTGATGTATAGTTGATTTGCAATTTTGTGTTAATTTCTGCTGTACAACAAAATGATTCAGTTATACATGTATACAGTCTTTTTCACATTCTTTTCTCTTATGGTTTGTGGCAGGACATTGAGTACAGTTTCCTGTGCTGAACAGTAGGACCTTGTTGTTTATCCATCCTATATATAATAGTTTATATCTGCTAATCCCAGACTCTAATCTTTCTCTCCCGCTTGGCAACCACAAGTCTATTCTCTATATCTGTAAGCCTGTTTCTGTTTCATAGACATGTTCATTTATGTCATATTTTATATTCCACATATAAATGATATCATATGATATCTGTCTTTCTCTTTCTGACTTACTTCACTCAGTATGATAATCTCTAGTTGCATCCATTTGCTGCAGATGGGTTTTGTTTCATTTTTTATTGCTGAGTAATATTCCATTGAGGAGGGCATGGCAATCCACTCCAGTATTCTTGCCTGGAGAATCCCATGGACAGAGGAGCCTAGTGGGCTAGTCCATAAGGTACAAAGAGTCAGACAAGACTGAAGTGACCTAGTGATGTTCCATTGCATATATATATATATATATACACACACACACACACACACACACACATACACCACATCTTTATCCATTCAACTGTTGATGAACATTTACGTTATTTCCATGTCTTGGCTATCATAAATTGTGCAGCAATGAACTTTGAGGTGCATGTATGTTTTTGGATTACATTTTTCTCCAGATATGTGCCCACGAGTGGGATTGCTGGATCACATATGGCAACTCTTATTTGTTTTTTGAGGAACCTCCACACTGTTTTTCATAGTGGCTGTATCAATTTACATTCCCACCAGTAGCGTAGGAGGGTTCTCTGTTCTCCTTATCCCCTCCAGCGTTTGTTATCTGTAGACTTTGTAATGGTGGCCATTCTGCATGGTGTGAAGTGATACCTCATTGTAGTCTTGGTTTGCGTTTCTCTGATAGTTACGCATGCGTTGCTTTCAAAATGGAGAGGGGGAAAAAGGAGTTAGTTCTCAGTCAGCATCTGTCCTCTGCTGGGCTTTGGGCTGAGTGCCTCAGTGCACTCGTGCTCATGTCAACTTGAAGCGGTAGTCACTGCTTCCTTAATTTTAGAGATAATTCATGTATTCACTCATTCCAACAATACTTATTGGTCATCTCTTATGTGCCGGGCATGCTCCTTGGTGTAGAACATGCAGCTATGAATGAGTCAGAGGGGGAGAGAAAGGCTATACCCACACTCATACATGGTATGATTTCAAGTCATGATTGATGAAGAGGATGAAGAGGGAGAAAAAGGGATAGAAATGAGGAAGGTGCTTTTCTACCTACAGTGGTGTCTTCCCAGGATGCTTAGAGTAGGTGATGTTTTCAGCAGAAAATTGCTTGAAGAAGGAATATAGGAGAGACGTGAAGTAGAGTGTCCTATAAAACCCAGCTAATAAAAGACAGGTCTGAGATTTAACTTCCTTTTGAAAAACCTTTAACTATGAAAGAATTCAAACATTTACAAAACAAACGGAATAATAGAAGGAACACCCATGTAGACATCACTCAGTCTCAAAAATTAGCAATTCAGTCTTGTTTTCATCTGTATACCTCCCGCTTTCCCCCACACACATATTATTTTGAAGTAAAACTAGACAACTTATCACTTAATTCAAAGATATTTTTGTAACCATCATCACACCATCACCATACCTCAAACAGTTCCTTTTTAATCAAATATCCAATCAATGTGCAGGTTTTTAATTATCTTATACATTTATATTTAAATTTTTTTTTTGCAGTTTTTTGAGTCAAGATCTAAATAAAGTCATCACACTGTGATTGACTAGCGTATCTTTTTTGGTAATAAAATATACATAATACAAATTTTACTGTTTTAACCAACATGTACGTTCATATAGTCATGCAATCATCACCACTGTCCATCTCTCCAGAACATCTTCATCTTCCAAAAGGAAACTCCGTCCCTGTTGAACAACTCCTCTGCCCCTGGAGACCACCATTCTGCTGTCTGTCTGTAACTCTGACCATGCTAGGTACCTCGTCTAAGCAGAATTGTACAGCGTTTGTGCCCTTGTGACGCCTGGCTTATCTCACTCAGGGTACTGTCCTCAAGGTTCACGGCTGGAGGTGACACAGTACAGCTACTGAATTCAGCTCACAAACCGGGTCCAGGCAGGAAAGAGGAGACACTCCCCGAAGGGGTGACTGAAGAGGGTGTCCTTGCTGTCGGGAGAGTGGGGGTGAGGGGACAGAGGATGGCAAGAAGGGAAGTAGGACCTGGAGAGGCCTCTGCTACTCCCAAGGCTGGAGAGAGCCAGGCTGTGGTAGAGACCCTCAGCCACTGTGGACATGCTCCCAATGGGGTGCAGAATACATTCTGGAACCTTCTCTCCTGCCTCCCTCCCAACCCCTCCTCCTGCCTCTCATTGGCTGGAAGCCAGAAATCAAGAGATCATGCTTAGGGGTCAGCCTTCTGGAGTCCAGAAGATGGATAACGCTGGTGGCTGGGAGGACAGCAGAGTGCATAAAAACAGAGCGGAGGCTCCGCTGGCCCCCGTCAGTCGGAGCCCAGCACAGAGCACATGGTTGTTATGGTTTAGTGTCAAAGTCGTGTCTGACTCTCTGCGACCCCGTGGACTTGTAGCCCACCATGCTCCTCTGCCCATGGGGTTTTCCAGGCATGAATACTGGAGTGGTTGCCATTTCCTTCTCCAGGGGATCTTCCTGACCCAGAGATCGAGCCCACGTCTCCTGCATTGGCAGGCAGATTCTTAACCACTGGTGCCACCTGGGAAGTGGAGAAAAATCAGAGTCTGTCCCTCAATCAATCAATAAGAGATGCTGAGAGGGAGAGAGACTTTGTGAGGGTCAGGGGGCCGGGCAAACCTGTGAGCTGTGCCTCCTTGAGTGGCCAGTCTAAAGCGCTCCCAGATCTTGTTTTTTGGGGACCCCTCAGTGAATCACTGATGCATGGATACTCGGAACTCCGCCCATGGATACAATGTAGGGCTTTCCCTCCCCTGGAACTCCAGTGGGCTCTTAAGTGCGGGGAAAGATGACCTGGAGGAAAATGAAGTGAGTCCCCGAGGTCTGGCCTTAGCAAGACCTGCAACCAGCAGCTGCTCAGCCCCTGGGGAATCTGTGTGCCAAGCTGAATCAGGAACAGCCCCTGAAGGAAGACTGATTAAGATGTCACGCCTTACCAGGCTGCCTAAATCAGAATGCTGCTTACTAAGGGAAACCTCCGCTCTCTGCCTCGGCTCCCCTAATGCAGTGGGGGATGGGGCTCCCAGGACCCGACTAGATTACCTGCTTTGCTGGAAGAGCTGTAGAAGTCTCAGCCCGGAGCACCTCCCTGGGCAGATCAAGTGATGGAGCCCCGTATCTTTTACCAAGATTTATTTTATAAATCCAAGGACAGGCTGTGGGCCTGGAGGCACCTAATGTTTTTACTGGCTTAGGTTCTTGGACCCTTCAATTAATAGAAATTGATAAGATGAGAAATGTAGGCTTCGTTGGGGCCCCTGTTGCAGCAAGAGGGACAAAACTTAGTGACAGTTCCCCTTGCTTGCTCCCCAGGTTGTGGGGCGAGCTGGTTCCTTAAACGGGTGAGGGTGCAGATGGGTCCAGGGGTCTTATCCACTTTTTATCCACCATGCTGTTGGTGTTGTCTCAGTCCGTCCAGGCTGCTAAAATAAAACCCCATAAGCTGGGGGTTTATAACCAACATACATTTGTTTCTCACAGCTCTGGGACTCTGTAATCAGGGTGCCAGCATGGTTTGGTTTTGGATGGGGGGTCCACTTCTGGGTTACAGACAGCTGGCTCCTCTCTGTGTCCTCACATGGCACAGGGGAGCTCTGTGGGATCCTTTTACAAGGGCACTAATCCCACTCTGCCCTCATGATCTAAGTACCTTTCAAGGGTCCCACTTCCTAGTACCATCACATTGAGCATTAGAATTTCAGTGTATGAAATTGGGGAGGGGGACACAAATATTCAGACCACAGCAAGGCTGTGTGATTGCCTCTAGTGTTTCCTACCTCTCGTTTCTGGATGGGACTTCACAATTTGCAAAGTATTTCCTTGTGTGTGTTCTTGTTTGAGTCTCCCAATGACCATACTAGGGATAAAGAAGAGGATACCCATTTTATAGATTGGGAAACTGAGGCTTGATGATGTTTTTATGAATCTTCCCAAGGTCACACAGCTGTGGTGAAGGGCAGAGGGTGGCTTTAATCTTCTTGCCCCCCATGGAATGGAAAAAATACCACATATATCATACCTCCGGGGCACACCAGATTCTACCTATTGGTGCCTAAACATCAACCCAGAGGTGCACCCCCAGTAAAATTCAAAAGTTAAATATAGAGATCAAAAGGTGAACCCCTGGGAAAACTTGGAGGCTTATCTTCAGAGTGAATGTAAAGAAACAACATCATCAAGGTGTCGTTTGGTTCTATTGCATTCACAACAATTTTAGGGAAGAAACGATCACTTTAGGAAGAAGCCTACTATGGGTGCTTCTTGGAACACTATAAATAGCTGTTGCTACTGAGAAGAAAGAGGCTAAACATGTATTGAGTATCTATTCTGTGTCAGTCTAGAAACTTTCCAGATAGTGCCTGAAAATCCAGGGTAATATAATATCCTTACAAATATGCCCAGTGCCTAACCAAGCCTGGAATAGCAACTACTAGGAAACATTTTAAATAACGTTTTAAAAAACATTTTCTTGCTTCTAAAAATTGGTGTGTATTTATCTGAGTAAATTTGGAAAACACACACACACACAAAAACACATGGAATCCCACCATTACGAGATATACACTTTCAACATTTTGATGATCATCCTTATGCAGCCAGACTTTTTTCAACTTGAGACCATACTGTGTGTATGATATTTACTAGTATCTCCCATCCAACCTTACGCAGTTTACAGAGGCAGGAAAGCATGTTGGTTAAGATAGTGGATTCTGAAACTTGCCTGTTAGGCCACTTACTGTGTTGTTGTTCAGTCACTCCATCCTGTCTGACTCTTTGCGACCCCATAGACTGCAGCACACCAGGCTTCCCTGTCCTTCACTATCTCCCAGAGTTTGCTCAGACTCATGTCCATTGAGCTGGTGATGCCATCCAACCATCTCATCCTCTGTCGCCCCCTTCTCCTCCTGCCCTCCATCTTCCCCAGAGTCAGGGTCTTTTCCAATGAGTCGGCTCTTCGCATCAGCTGGCCAAAGTATTGAAGCTTCAGCTTCAGCGTCAGTCCTTCCAATGAGTATTCAGGATTGACTTCCTCTAGGATTGACTGGTTTTATCTACTTGCAGTTCAAGAGACTCTCAAGAGTCCTCTCCAGCACCGCAGGCCACTTACTAGCTGCGAGTAAACTGTACTTAACCCCTCTGTGCCTCTGCTGTCTCAAGTGAAACGTGGCAGCCCAGCACCTGTCTTATTTTCATTACTTGTAGGAAGGGATGAATCGATTATGTAAAATACTTGGACAGAGCCTGGCATATAGCAAGTCTTCACTAAATATTTGATAGTTTCAGTATTTTTGGTAAAACTATAAGTCCCACCGGCTACTAACTTTATGCTGGGCATTTTTCAAGGCCTTTCATATATGTTGCTACATTTCATTTGTGTAATGATCTCAAGAAATCGGTTTTGTCTCCCATTTTGCAGATGTTGAAACTGAGACTTATTGTCCAAGTTGTATGGTAACTGTCACAGACAAGATTCCTGTGGGTCCCTTTGTGGGTTCCTCTGATTCCCTTTTGGGTCCAATCAGACCCTCAAGCCCCTGGTCTGTTCTCAGACCACTCTGCACCTGATCTTAAGTCTGAGCAAACCAGATAGGTGCAATAGTCGCTATTATTGATTAGTCTCGTGTTGATCGTTGCTGCTTCCTGGGGTAGTGTGTGCAGAAAGGGAAGCCTTTTCAGTCTATTTGTAACCCACTCTACACCACCCCAGGCTTCCCTTGTGGCTTAGCTGGTAAAGAATCTGCCTGCAATATGGGACACCTGGGTTCGATCCCTGGGTTGGGAAGATCCCCTGGAGAAGAGAAAGGCTACCCACTCCAGTATTCTGGCCTGGATAATTCCATGGACTGTATAGTCCATGGGGTAGCAAAGAGTTGGACACAACTGGACAGCTTTCACTTTCACTACCCGCCCCACCATTGTTTGAAACCAGGTGCCACCTCTCCTGCCGTTTCCTTAAGCAACTGGACTGGGATTCCCCCTGCCAGCCCCTTCCCCAGTGCCTGGCAGATGCTCAGCACTCCATAAGTGTGCACACAATTTAGCTGAAAGCAAGTCCTTTCTTTTTTTTTTTTTTTTTAAGTTTTTTAAACAATCTGTTGTTTATTTATATTTTTCGGCCATGCTGTGTGGCTTGCAGGATCTTTGTTCCCTGACCAGCGATTGAACCCAGGCCCCTGCAGTGCAAGTACAGAATCCTAACCACTGGACCACTGGGGAATTCCCCAAGCAAGTCTTAAAAATAAACATCAGTGAACAGGAGATTCTTGGGATTGAAACTAAGACATCAGAAGGACAAAGATGGGAAATGGAGTCTTTAGTTTGGAGAAGACTCGGAGGACATCCATCCCAAGGAGCTGTGGGTAGAAGAAGATCTCAGGGTGAACTGGGGAAAGCTTAGGTCTGAGGTTGGGCCAACCTGGGTCCCAACCCCTAGGTGACCTTGCGTGAGTGTCCTTATTCCCCTCAGCTCCTTCTGTAAGAGGGGGAAGGTGATGTCTACCCAACGAGGCTGCTGTGAAGACCCCCGTGAGAGAGTGTGCTCAGAGTGGTTGTATGTGCTGTGCATGTGTTAAACTCTTAGTGGTCTGGTCTACTGTGTTCTAGAAACTGGTATCCTTAATTTCTAGAAGAGTATTGGGCACACAATACGTATGATGCATGTTATTGCCTAAATGAATACTCAGTAGACAAATCTGAGTTCTTCTTTCCATGCCATTCTGCGTATATGGGTCCCAGAGGGAAGTTACATGAGATGGGGAGGAAACAGGCGGTGGGTAAGAGGATTACAGGCTAAGAGAGAAGTGGTGTGGGCAGAGACAGAGGATGTGGGAACTGGGGCCGGCACACCAGAGTCTCTGCTCCTCTATCTGCTGAATAGGAAGCCTTAGGCAAATTGCCTCAGGTCTTGGGGCCTCAGTTTCCTCATTAGCAATGATCATCCTTAACTCATTGGGTTGTTAGAATTATAAGAACTTCAGTAAAATACTTAGAGCCTGGCATAGAGGAAGCACCTAGTTAATGTAAATCACCATCAGAACCCTTAATAATTGGCAGAAGGAAGGTTTATTAGATAGTGTTGATCTTGCTGATTAAAACCTTTCCTGTTTCATTTATTCATTTATATGGGTGAGGTTTGGACTGGCTCTACAGTTTTTTGGCTGACTTCTCGACTGGGGAGATCAGACAGTTTGACTGGGGATAGGTAGTCTAAGATGATGGTCTCGTGTCTGGTGGTTGGGACCAGTCAGCAGTAGGCTGGTCTGTTCAGCTAGGATGCTCATCCCTGCTCCATGCGGCCTCTTATCCTCCAGCAGGCTAGCTCAGGCTTCTGCACTTGGTGGTCCCAAGGCAGCATCCAAAAGAGAGAGAGAGAGCAAATCAACTATACTCCATATAAAATAAAGACTAAAGCGAATGAACAACTAAAAGAGAGAGCAAGAGAGCAGGTGCTTCAAGGTCTCCTGAGGTCAGAACATGTACAGTGATCACTTCTGCCCCTCTCTGTTCATCTAACCATGTGACAAGGTGGGGAGTCATACTGCAAACACGTGTGCACATGGAAGAAGGAGGGATTCTTTCGACCAGCTTTGCAAACAGTCTTCCACAGAAGCAGCTAACATTCTTGAGGCTCTGGTAACTTGCCAAGCACATTGGCTTCCATAACTGTTGTCCACACAGCAAAATTAGCTTCCTGATGAGGTGAGAACTTCACTATATTAGGAGTATTCAAGCCACATCTGCAGATCCCTTAAAATGACTGAGATGGTGGGATCCAGGCTGCAGGCTAGGGACTGGGAGGAGGACACTAGGGTTCTTTCTATCAGTAAGAAATGCAGGATTCAAAGAAAATGCAAAATAGCCAACTGAATTACAGATGAGAGTTAGGATTTCTTTTGAGGGGTCAGATGGTTAGATAGCATCACTGACTCAATGGACATGAATTTGAGCAAACTCTGGGAGATAGTAGAACACAGGGAAGGCTGGAGTGCTACAGTCCATGGGGTCGAGAAGAGTTGGACACTACTGAGCAACTCAACAACAACAAGGACAGTGGCAAAGTCATGCTGATTTTATTCATGAGAAGCATGTTAATGCTAGCAGAGGTGTGTGGTTTTACCCTGTCACTAAGCAAGAGCGGGGTGCATGATTTTTGAGGGGCCTGAGTTGATGGGAGGGACTAGAATGGTCTAGCCCTAATCTATCTTGTGGGAGTTCTTGGTAAGGTCACTTTTTGAGGCCCTGACCACATACTGGGTGGTATGGACACAGCACTTCTTTCACAAGCTCATTGCTCTTGTCTGTGGATATTTGAAGCCAGCAAGTTTGGAATTTAAAAATGAGATGCAGTCCTGAGTAGGATGGAGTTGTTAGCAGCTCCTGGAGTTATTAGACAATCACTCCTGCCAATAACAATGAGAAAGGCTGTTTTGTATAAATATAAAAATTATCCATTTAAATCCTCAGGGAGCAGCTGAATCAACCTGACTAGAGGGAGACAGGTTCTGGAGAGGGGAGAACTGTGGCAAGCCAGCTGCTGCTTTTTCTCTGGGTCTTTTGCAACCTGGGGGCAAGACCAGGAGTCCAGGTCTGGTCCAGTGGATGCTGCTACTCGGGACAGAGAGATGCCCACTCATGGGACCAAAGAGACAAAATTAGAGATGGGGGTGGGGGAGTCAAATGCCTGGTTCATTTTCTCCTCTGGATATTTGCCAGATTCTAAAGCTGGGTCGGGTGGGGAGTAATTAAACCAATAAGAAAGCCTTTGAACAGTAGAGCAAGTTTTCCACAGTCTGGATGCTGAGAAGAAAAGAATCTTCATTCAGGCTCTGCCAGGGAAAGGAGCCAATGAGCATGCTGCTGGGCTACTGTAGGTGTTTGAGCTCGTGGCTCCCTTGCAACCACGGGGAGCTTCCAGCAGGGAAATGACTTATGTGTTTAAAGAAGACCATTTTGGACTCAGTGTGGAGAAAGGACTGAAAGGGCGAGAACAGTGGAGACAGGATGGTGTGAGGATGCTGCCTGATTCTGGACAATGACTGAGAGGCTGCATGGTGATTGATTTGTCCTATTTCTTTCATAAATCGAAGAAACAGATAAACATGAGCAGGCAGAGGAAGGCTCGCTACTTGATGAATGGGCCATCTGTCTCAGCAGCAAACTTGGGAAGATTAGGGTGAAGCCAAGGCAGAAAGAGGCATCATTTGTCTTAAATGATAAAAAAAAAAAAAAAAAAGAGAGAGAGAGCGAGAGAAGAAAACTGACATTATATTGTGAAAGGGGTTTGACAGGTTTTTACAATGAGAAAGAAGAATTTGTCTTGATCCATGTGATATTTAGCAGTATTGAAACTGGGGATGATCTAAATTAAGTTTAAAAATAAAACCGGTATCAGAGACTTGGGGATGAATCAGCTCAACTAACTCATTTGAGGAAACTGAGGCCTAAGAAGAAAAATGGCTTGTTTAGGGGACCCAGTAAATGGATCACTAACCTTCTAATATATTTTTTACTTGTGGGGGCTATGGTTACTTCTTGCAAACATTCCTTGTATGTTTAAAAATAAAGCATATTTAGTTATTACTAGTTTCAGACTTCTATATATATCATTATATCAAGTTTGTTACGTGTGTTCTTCAAATGTGATTTGTCCTAACTGGCATTTTTGTATGCTTGATCTATCAAAGTCTGAGGAAGATATGTTTAAACATCCAACTATGGAGTAGATGTAACAATTTTTCTTTCTAATGTTCTTAATTTTTGCTTTGAATAGTTTGGAGCTATATTATTCAACACATATAAGTCTAGTATTTTTCTATCATACTATCAATCTATGTTTTACATTTAAATAGTTACCCTCTTTATCCTTAATACTGTTTTGTATTTTCAAGTTTATTTTGCTTAATGTTAAATAGCTACACTGAGTTTCTTTTCGTGGTTAATATTTGCTTGGTATGACTTTCCCATTCTTTTAACAGTCAATCTTTCTCTGTCCTTATATTTTAGGTATGTCTCTGGTTGTAACAGCATGTAGCTTTATTTTAGAAATACAGTAGGATGATCCCTATCTTTTTCAAGAAGAGTTTAGTCCATTTATAATTATTACATTAACTAATGTAAACATTTGATTTCCATCATCTTGTTTTGTGCCTATTGTTTACCCTGCCTTTGCTATTATACTTATTTTTCTCCTTTCTTGCTTTCTATAAAACTATTTTCTTTATTCCACATTCTACCCCAGGTACACGTTATATTATTCCTCTTTGAGTACTCTTTAACATTTTATTGTGCATCCTTGGATTAATATCTCTATCATCCACCTGTACACAGAATCCCAGAAGACTTTAATTATGATATATCTTTTTACATTTGCATATTATCCAGTAATATATTTCCACTCTGTTTATATACATCACAAATTAGTCATTATTATTTTATATAGTCATTACTTGTTTAGATTTACCAATTTCTTGCTTACCATCCCTTCTTGAATTTCATATTTTTCTTTTAGGTTCAGGTTAGTTCTGCCTGGAACCTATTGATTTCTAGCATCTTATCGGCAAGGAATTTTAGCAGTTAACTTTCTCAGTTTTTGCCGAAAAATACCTTTACTTTGTTTTCACTATTGAATGATCATTTGGCTGGATATAGAATTCTAGATCTTCAATTATTTCTTCTTGGTAATGTGACAAATATTATTCCATTGTCTTCTGGCTTCTATCAAGACATCTGCTATTGGTGTAATTGCCATACATTCTTAGGTAATCTGTCTCTCTCTCTTTGGTTGATTTTGGGATTTTCTCTTCGTTTTTCTGCTAAGAGACATATTTATTTTATCTATCCTACTTGGCACTTGTAATTCTTGAACCTGTGAATTTATATTTTTCAATATTTCTGGAAAATTCTGCCATTATATATTTGAATATTATCCTCTTTCCTTTCTTTCCTTCTGGAACTCATAGTAGTATTGTTGGGCTACCTTATTTTTTCTCAACTTGTGACCTCTCTTTTATGTTTTCTAACTCTATCTAAGTAATATCCTAGATTGTTTCCTCAGGTGAATCTTCAATTGTACTGTATTTTTCTGCAGCATGAAGTCTCTGAATTCAGACTCTTTCTATACTTCAGTGTTACCATTTTTAAAGTGGAAGTTATAATAATACCTACCCACCTAAAATTATTTTGGGGTTAAATGAGTCAATATATTTTTAAAAAACTCTTAGAGCAATACATGACCCATATTAAGTGCTCTATAAAAGTTAGACATTATTTTTAGAATCTACTTTATGGTGCTATCCAATAGTTCTATTATTTGATATTCTTAGGAAACTTAACTCTCCTGATTATGTCTTGTGTCTCACTCATAAAATATTCTTTACTTGGGTGTTCTGTAATCTTGGCCTGTGGGACTTGATCAGTGTGAAGAATCCTATGTGTCTCAGCTTCAGATATAAGATTGTTATAGGCTCAACAATACCAGGCCCAGGAATTTCAGAAATATCACTGGCCTGTGGGTGTTAGGATATTAGGCATATCATAACCAGAGTTTCACTGGCTCAGGAAACCTTTCATCTGTTCATTTACTAACTGGAGGTTTGTGCACCATTTGGATGGTATGAGTTCAACCCCACATTCCCATGAGATAGAGGCATGTAGTCACATATTCTCAAGGGAGATATTTTTCCCCACTTACAGCTCTAACTGAGAAAGACAAGCAAATCTTGTGGTCTCTTGTGCTAAAGGTAGAATTTCCCCATCTGATCTACTCTTTTGCTGAGGGACTGGTCATTCAAGAGTCCTGCTTTCCATGGTGATCTCAGTTCCAGAGCATGACTCTTCCTGCATAAGTGTTATGCCCCCTTCCCCTAATTCACGGAGAACAGCACAACCTTCCTGGGGCACCATCTTTCATGTAGATTTCCCTTACTGGCTTGTGAGTTCAGTCCTTCACGTAGAAGAGGCTTTCAGTGCTTTATCCAGCAATGTGGAAGTCATAGCATCCACCATATTGGGGGACGAGTCTTCTTTGGTCTTCCTCACAACCTCACACTTGGCATAGAGCCCAGAGCAAGGTTGAATTCAGGAAATATTTGTTGAATGGACAGACTGGAAGACTGGACACCTAAGAGCCTAGTCCTCCAGTTCAGAGCCTTGGCTACCACATGGGACCGTGTCTCTATTTGCTCAGGAGTCTGATCCTGAGCAGAGGAGACCATGCCTGAAGAGGACAACAGAAAATCAATTGGAGGGTATGATATTCCCGCTGAGTTTAGTGAATAGATGTTTCCTTTTCAGCTTGATGCTCTCCATGCCCCAAGCCCAGCAGTAACTAAGGTGACCACTGCCTTACAGGGTAGTGAATGCTTGTTCTGTGGGGCAGTGCTTCTCAGGGGTCAAAGTGCACCTGACCACCTGGGGGTCTTGTCAACAGGCAGTCGGTCTGGGTCTACTTCTGCATTTCCGATGAGTTCTGGTGATCACAAATTGATCCTGTGGAAACATGGGAGCAAGGAAAATCCAGTCAACTCTGGCAACACAGAGAAGACATGAGCTCTGGACTTGGGGTTGAGCAGCAGGTCAAATCCGAATCCCACATGGATCCTCCCCCATCCCCCTGAGTGATTCATCTCAACTCAGTGAACCTTGGCTCCCTTACAGAGCTGCTGGGAGGAAAAAAGTAACCACCTTTAGTAACAGCAATCATGAATCTGGAGCTTCTTGAGTGCCAAGCACTGTTTTCAGCATTCACATGTGTTCACTCTGTCCTAACAGCAACCATATGTGCACACAACCACTAACCCTGTGTCACAGCTAGGAACACGAGGCATAGTGCTGTTGCCCAGCCAGAAAGTGGGGGTCGCATTTGAACCCAAGCAGTCTAGGTCCAAAGGCAGGCTGTTAAGCCAACATTGAGCTGCTTCCCAGGATACAGGAAGACATCTTTTGTGGTCTCTGGCCCATAAATGTGCATGTACAACATTGGCCGTTAGTATTGTTATTATAAATGTCATTGTTGTTATTACTACTGTTGTCATTGTTTACAAGTAAATTGTGTTCCCAAGCCCCGGGATCTCCTGGCTCAGGACCACCCCTCCCCCCTCCCCAGGCCAGATCCACATTGCTTCTCCCAGCCTGGCTGTGGAAGTAATGTATGAGATGAGGATAGATCTTGGGAGGTTGGGGGCTGAGATGAGGCAGGTGGGCAAAGGAACATGCCAGGGGTCAGTGTGGCTGGAGCAAGGAATCACAGAGGAGCAGCAGGTCACGAAGCAAAGGCTGGTTGGACCAGATCACAGAGCACATGGGAGGCTGTACCAGGCAGTGAGGCATTCTCCTGCAGGAAAGGAAGAACTGAGAAAGTTCTTGGGTTGGAGGAGGAGCAATTGATTTTTGTTTAAAAAGCTCAATTCTGTGTTGAATTTTCCCATGAAAAGAAACTTGGCAAAAATTTTGTGTTGACGTTATTTGGACAGAAAGATTTTAAAAAAAAAAAGCAGTGGCAATGTGGAAAGGATTAATAACGTTCGAATGATTTCTGATTTTTAAGTATAGCGGCTGACACTTCCTGTGTGCTTACTAGGAACAGACACTCATTACTTTTTAGCCATTTGGTTTTCACAGCCACCCCATGGATCCCTGCACTTTGTTTATTCAATTTAAAAAGTTGTTTATTGAAGTATAGCTTATTTACAATGTTGTGTTAGTTACAGATACACAGCAAAGTGTTTCAGCTATACATATATATATATACATCCTTTTTGAAATATTCTTTTCCATTATGGTTTATCAAAGGATATTGAGTATAGTTCTCTGTGCTATTAGAGTAGGACCTTGTTGTTTATCCATTCTCTATGTAAAAGTTCACATCCGCTGGCCCCAGCCTCCCACTCCAACCCTCCCTCAGCCCTCCCCGCCTCGGCAACCATCAGTCTGTGTTCTGTGTCTGTGATTCTGTTTCTGCTTCATAGATAGGTTCATTTGTGTCACAGCTTAGATTCCACATGTAAGTGATATCCTATGGTATTTGTCTTCCTCTTTCTGACTTACTTCACTCAGTATGATAATCTCTAGAATCATCCATGTTGCTGAAAATGGCATTATTTCATTCTTTTTATGGCTGAGTGGTATTCCATGAGGGCTAGGGTTAGTAGTCTTCCATTGTATATATGTGTACCACGTCTTCTTTATCCATTCATCTGTCGATGAACATTCAGATTGTTTCCATGTCTTGCCTGTTGTGAACAGTGCTGCTATGAACATACGGGTGCATGAGCCTTTTTGAATTAGAGCTTTGTTTGGACATATGCCCAGGAGTGGGATTGCTAGATGATATGGTAATTCTGCTTTCAGTTTTTTGAGGAACCTCCATCCTATCTTCCATGGTGGCTGCACCAACTTAAATTCCCACCAACAGTGTAAGGGGGTTCCCTTTTCTCCACACCCTCTCCAGCATTTGTAATTTGTAGACTTTTCTTTGGTTATCCCTTTTTACAGATGAGGAAACTGAGGCACAGTTCAGTTCAGTCCAGTCCCTCAGTTGTATCCAACTCTTTGTGAACCCATGGACTGCAACACTCCAGGCCTCCCTGTCCATCACCAGCTCCCGGAGTTTACTCAAACTCGTGTCCATTGAGTCGGTGATGCCATTCAACCATCTCATTCTCTGTCGTCCCCTTCTCCCACCTTCAGTCTTTCCCAGCATCAGGGTCTTTTCAAATGAGTCAGTTCTTCGTATCAGGTGGCCAAAGTATTGGAGTTTCAGCTTCAAGCATCAGTCCTTCCAGTGAATATTCAGGACTGATTTCCTTTAGGATGGACTGGTTGCATCTCCTTGCAGTCCAAGGGACTCTCAAGAGTCTTCTCCAACACCACAGTTCAAAAGCATCAATTCTTCAGCACTCAGCTTTCTTTATAGTCCAACTCTCACATCCATACATGACTACTGAAAAAACCATAGCTTTGACTAGATGGACCTTTGTTGGCAAAGTAATGTCCCTGCTTTTTAATGTGCTGTCTAGGTTGGTCATAACTTTCCTTCCAAGGAGTAAGCATCTTTTAATTTCATGGCTGTGATTTTGGAGCCCCCAAAAATAAAGTCTGCCACTGTTTCCACTGTTTCCCCATCTATTTGCCATGAAGTAATGGGACCAGATGCCATGATCTTAGTTTTCTGAATGTTGAGTTTTAAGCCAACTTTTTCACTCTCCTCTTTCACTTTCATCAAGAGGCTCTTTAGCTCTTTGCTTTCTGCCATAAGGATGGTGTCATCTGTGTATCTGAGATTACTGATATTTCTCCCGGCAATCTTGATTCCAGCTTGTGCTTCATCCAGCCCAGTGTTTCTCGTGATGTACTCTGCATATAAGTTAAATAAGCAGGGTGACAATATACAGCCTTGACGTACTCCTTTCCCCATTTGGAACAAGTCTGTTGTTCCATGTCCAGTTTTAACTGTTGCTTCCTGACCTGCATACAGATTTCTCAGGAGGCAGGTCAGGTGGTCTGGTATTCCCATCTCTTTAAGAATTTTCCACAGTTTATTGTGATCCACACAGTCAAAGACTTTGGCACAGAGAGGTTACATAAGTTACATAAGTTGTCCAGGGGCTCAGGTGGTGAGGGGTTGGTTCTGGAGTCCACTTTCAACCCCTACACTGTGTTACCTCTGCAGTTTAAGAATGAAAGCAGGGAGGCAGACCTAGCTCTCTTCCCTCCTCTAACCCCCCTTTCTCACCTCTCTCCTTCTCCTCTGACCCTCTCCTCCCACCCCTCCCCACTGCAGCCATGTCACCAGGATCCAGTGTTTTGGCTTTTTTCTATCCTAAGGGGGCATGACCTCCATGCCTCTTAGGGCTGCCTGTGCGCCAGCCTTAAGAATGGGTCCTCTATGTGAGTCCAGGCCACAGAGGACCTTGCTGCTGCCCTAGCCCCTTTTCCTTAAGCGCCTGAGCCCGGAAGGGAGAAGCCACTGTAAAACAGGAGGGAAAACAGCTCCTGCTGAGACAACCCCCCACCCCCTTTCTTTCCTGCTGCAGACGTTTAATGAGTCCGGGCTGGTTGAATGCTGGTGTTGAGGACACGGGATTGAGCAAGACAGCGCCAGCCCTCAGGGACTCCGGTCACATGAGCAAGTAATTGGAGTGTAGCCTGATGTGATGGATGCTAGTCTGGAGAGTAGAGGTCAGGGAAGTTCCCGGCTGATGGAGGGTGTGGGGGTGGGGGTGGGAGGAGGCAGGCAGGAAGTGCCATTCAAAGAGGCTGGAGGAGTAGAAGAAGCCCACAAAGTTCTGTGAATGGTGGCCTCGGCAATTTGGGTCTTCTCCCAGAATCAGGAGGGAGCCATCCGGAGATTTTTTGTGGGGGCCTCAAGAGCGTATCTTTGTGTTCTGTGAAGTGAGCTTTTAAAAGCCCTTTACAAAGTGTTTTCATGGGCCTCACTGCATCCTATCCTTCCTCTGCCCTCTGTGAGAGAGGAGGGCAGGTCCCACAATCCCCATTTTACAGGTGAGAAAACTGAGCTGCCAAAGGACTAAAGGACTCAGGACTCACTGGATCACTTAAAATCAACACAGCAAACCCAGGCTGCGGTGTTCGACTTCTCATCACAGTGCTCCCAATCCCTGGTTTGGGGGTACCTCTTCTAAAAGCAAACTTATCTACAAAAGCTATGGGGGTAGAGACAGGATGATAACCTCTGGGCTTCCCTGGCGGCTCAGTGGTAAAGAATCCACCAGCCAGTGCAGGAGACACGCGTTCGATCCCTGATCCAGGAAGATCCCACTTACCAAGGAGCAGCTAAGCCTGTGGGCCACAACCAGTGAGCCCGTGCACTGCAACAAATAAAGCCACTGCACTGAGAAGCCTGCACACCGCAGCTGGAGAATAGCCCACACTCATTCTTACCCCGGCTCGCCTCAACTAGAGAAAAGCCTGTGCATCAGTGAAGACCCAGCACAGCCAATAATAAATACATCAATACAATTATAAAAGCAGATGAGAGCATTCAACACAAACAATAACACTGTGCCACTTATTGCGTGCCTGCTGTATGCCAGGAGGAGCTGGGCTGCATGTCATCATTAATGCATCATCTGTACCAATCCATGAACTGGTGATATTCTTATCTGGCACCAGAGGAAACTGAGGTTCCCAAGAGTTACTTTCTATCAGGTGGCAGATCTGGGAGTTAAACACACCTCTCTAATGGTTGAATTCTCTAAAGGAGCTCGGCTTCATGCCTCAGTAAATGGACCAAAGATGGAAAATGCTAGAGTGGAAATGATACTCTCTCTGCTCTATGGAGCATTTAGCCAAGTCCTGCAGGCACGCAGGTGCTTGTGTGAACAGGTGGCCGGTGGGCTAACACCTGGCAGGTTACTGAGTTACACCTGCCATCCTGACCAGGAGGATGGGCTAATGTCCAAATATTGTGCAGAAATGTGGCCCCATAAAGAGGCAGATGTTAACAAAGAATTGAGTGTTTGGGAGTCACGTGGCAACTCTCTCTAAATTCACTGAATGAACATCCATTCCCATGGCTCCTCATCCACCTTCTGGGTGGCCTTGCACCACTGGACTCACTTCCCAGCCTCAGTCTCCCTTCCTCTAGGTGCTCTGTACATTTTCATAAATAAGTGAACAGAGGGAGCAGATGGCATTGAAGCCAAGGACAACACAGGTGATGAAGTCTGTGTTAAAGCCCAGAGGAAGAGGTCTGGATCTGGACAGGGCGGGTGGATGTGGGGAGCTGGCATGCGTACTCAGAGAAGACTTCCTGAAGGAGGTGGACCCAATGATTCCTCCAGTAGAAAGAGTGGACCAGGGTCAGCCCAGGAGCGGGGGAGGGCTTCTGTGTTAGCAGGATGGAGAGAATAAGGGTAAAGGCAAATCAGAGTGTTTGGAGAGTGGGTTCAGGGTCAAAAAGAGTAGGTTTTTAGTTCTGTTTGGCCTTTAAGAGCTGCATAACCACAAGGAAAATAGCCCTTTGTTCCTAAGCCTTTTTTTCTCCTCCATGAAGTGAGAATCCTTATCAGTCATTTCCATCTCCCCATTGGGAGATTGACAGTGAAAATCTTCACCGACATGAGAGTGTGTTCCTTTACTCAAGAGACCAAATGTGCTTCCTCCTGGCGCTGTTCAGACCCCCTAAGAACCGCCCCTGTTTTGCCCTGGATACAAACCACCAGGGTCATGGGAACACACCAGCCAAGTGTCTGGATGGTGAGGCCCCGGGGGGCTCTTTGTGGGGTATTTCCAGCTCCGTCCCAGACTCTGGGAGTGTCTTTTCAGCTGGGCCTGACAGAGATGGATTCCAGTGACCTGTGAAATCCGGGCATGGTGCTTTCATCCAAGTCTCCTTGGAAAAGACCCAGGAGAACAGATCTTGCTTCATTGCAAGGGTGCCAGGCGGGCTGAACCGTCACTCCCTAAGCACAAAGCATTGACACAGTCCTGCCCAGGGCGGTCCCCAACCCTCTTTCCTTCTTTGTCCCCTCCCCACCTCTCTCCTTCCACCTATGCCTTTGAACATTTTCTGGAGTATCTTCCATGCCTGGCTTCCCTGATGGCCCAGTGGATAAAGAATCCCCCTGCCATGCAGGAGACTCAGGAAACTTGGGTTCCATCCCTCGGTGGGGAAGATTCCCTAAAGGAGGAAATGGCAACCCTCTCCAGTGATCTTGCCTGAAAAATCCCACAGACAGAGGAGCCTGGCTGGCTGCAGTCCAGAAATTATCAGAGTCGACACGACTGAGCAATTGAGCTCCCATGCCTGGTTCCAGTAAAGTAGATGGCAGAATTGAATCTATATGGAATTTAGAAAGATGGTAACGATAACCCTATATGCAAAACAGAAAAAGAGACACAGAAATACAGAACAGACTTTTGAACTCTGTGGGAGAATGTGAGGGTGGGATATTTCAAAAGAACAGCATGTATACTATCTATGGTGAAACAGATCACCAGCCCAGGTGGGATGCATGAGACAAGTGCTCCGGCCTGGTGCACTGGGAAGACCCAGAGGAATCGGGTGGAGAGGGAGGTGGGAGCGGGGATCGGGATGGGGAATACGTGTAAATCCATGGCTGATTCATATCAATGTATGACAAAACCCACTGAAATGTTGTGAAGTAATTAGCCTCCAACTAATTAAAAAAAAAAAAATAGAACTTAAAAAAAAATAAATAAATAAAATTAATGAGATATGTTAAAAAAATAAATAAATAAAAATAAAAGTGGTCCTTGCCCTCAGGGGACTCATGTGCTCCTAAGGGAGACAGATGTTGGAGCTGATTGTACCCCTACTGAAGGGGTGACCCAGGCTTTAGAGGAGCAATCTGACCTCTCCAGGTGCGTGAGGCTTGGGAGGCTCTTTCTCCATGCACCCCATTACAAAGCTCCCCCATCTGTCCCCCCGGTGTGATACTGGGGAGGAGCCACTCAGATATGCTCTGATTTAAATTGTCAAAATTGTCTAGTATTTCAAAGTTTAGTAGTGTGGTGTTAGTTGTTCAGTCGTGTCTTACTCTTTGTGACCCCGTGGACTGTCGCCCCCTAGGTTCCTCTGTCCATGGGATTCTCCAGGCAAGATTCCTGGAGTGGGTTGCCACTTCCTTCTCCATTTCAAAGTTTATGAAACCTCAGTGTTTTGACTCTCCTGGCAACCTTATGAAGTGGCCAATTGAAGGGGAAAAAAAAAAGCTCAGAGGAGTTTGAAGATGGTTTGAGTCAACACTTGAAACCAGAGTCAGTCTGAGATGACAGAAGGAGGAGCTTGAGGTGTCAAGGGTTGGCCCCATAGAGTGTTTGAGACTCTGGCATATAGTAAACACGTACGTAGTGACTTTTATCTCTAGTTGATATTTTCGAAGAAGTGGAAGGCACACAGAGACCATCTGACCTAAGCTCCTTACTGGAAGAAGGATGAATCTGAAGCCAGGGAGAGGCAGCACCTTGAACAAGGCCCCGAAGCATGTCAGTCTTAGAGTGGTCACAGCATCTGGAGCCCAGGCCCCCCGATTTTCAGTCCTGTACCCCCTTACGATCCTGGAGTAGGAAACGGCAACCTGCTCCTGTGTTCTTGACTGGAAAATTCCATGGAGAGGAGGGGTCTGGCCAGCTGCAGTCCATGGGGTTGTGAAAAATTGGACACATCTGAGCACATAAACACACCTTTCACAATATGGGCAACCTCTGCCAGGACCCAACAATTTCCATATGACACCTGGTTGTCATGTCTGGAGGTGTCATCTGAGTCCTGTAAACACGGGAGCAGAAGTTAAAGGCCATACACATTCACGAAGCTATAAACCTATCGTGTAAAAACCATCTGAAACTTCACTCCTTCACTGCCCAATAAAGTTCACTTGCTAAGGGGTGGTGGTGGTGGTTTAGTCGCCAAGTTGTGTCCGACTCTTGCGACCCCCTGGACTGCTAAGGGGTGGCAGGTATTTAAAGCTGCTTATTGTCATAAGAGCCCTTAATGACCTAGTGTCTTCAGCTCTTGCTGCTGCTGCTGCTGCTGCTAAGTCGCTTCAGTCGTGTCCGACTCTGTGCGACCCCGTAGACGGCAGCCCACCAGGCTCCGCCATCCCTGGGATTCTCCAGGCAAGAACACTGGAGTGGGTTGCCTTTTCCTTCTCCAATGCAGGAAAGTGAAAAGTGAAAGTGAAGCCGCTCAGTCCTGTCCGACTCTTCGTGACCCCATGGACTGCAGCCCACCAGGCTCCTCCGTCCATGGGATTTTCCAGGCAAGAGTACTGGAGTGTGGTGCCATTGCCTTCTCCGCTTCCACTCTTTGTTAGATGATAGCAGAATTAGGTAATCAGATCAGGCTCTTGAACTTTTAATTCTCCCTCAATTTATGGTGGTCTCTACTGATGGAGACTTTGGGTTTGACTCAAGCAGAGCTCCAGGCAGCTTCGAGCTTGCCGCCAACTGTATTTACTCAAGACAGTCTTAAGGCACAGATGATTCATTTCCCTGAGTTTCTCACTTATGGGTTTTTTTCTGTTTATAAGGAGTAAATTGTAAATTTCCCCTCTCCTTCCCTTCTGTCCTTTGGCTTCTGATGCAAGTCACTGTTATTAAAATACAATTCATATCAGAGTCAGTTCTCTTGGGTTTCTCAAAAGTATATATTTCATATCTGAATTCAAGTCAAGAAAGTGTAATGTTATTCCTAAAGGAGAACGTGCATGCTTTTGCAAAACAAAATGTAAATTCTAGCTGCCTTGGTGTTGGGTTTGGGATAAAGGAATATTTACCCAGCTTCCAGCCTTTAAAGTAAGGCAGATATTGGCCTGAAAAAAAAAATGTCTGTTGGCAGATGAGCCTGTAAGCTGAAAACTGTTCACATCCTTCACCTGGGTAAAACCTTTTGAGGGGATTTTCTGGTTGCTCATTGAGACACAGATATAACTAGTTGCACAATTTATCACAGTATGATTATAATAGCAAATTATTAGGAACAACTGCAATGTCCAGCTGCAGGAAATGGTTAAGTAAATGGCAATATATCCCGTCAATGAAACATGGGTCATTTAGCATTCATGCAACACATACTTACTGAGTGCCTACCGTGTACCAAGGGCAGGGTTAGGAGGTGGGTATACAACGATAAACTGGCAGATTATGCAGCAGTTCACAATGGCTGCTACAAATATGGTGCTTTGAGAACTCTTGTAATACAAGATCAGAACACTTGTGAAATTTTATAATCTTGATTCCATTGAAAACACACACAAATGTATTCTCTGGGACACTGACTTATTTTTTTACTTTTATTTATTTCTGCAAATGTCTTTGGTTTTTAAACTATTTCCCCAAATAGTATTAAGATGCACATAAAAATATCTTTGGTTTTTAAACTATTTCCCCAGATAGTTTTAAGGTGTACATAAAAATTCTATAGTGGGTGAAAAACAGATTTTAAAAAGCATTTCAATATTAATTTGGAGGTGTCCCTTTTAGGAATTGTCCGTATACCATCAGAAGTCACTCTCCCCTTGGAAGTGACAGGAAGTGTCCTCCGCGGTAAGAACGGCTCCTGGCCCCGGAGAGGTGTTTTATACTAGGAGGTGTGGGGTGTTTGTGCCTCCAGCTCATGCAGTACCCACCCCTCTTCCTCCAGAAGCTCATGGAGAATCTCGCCTCCTCTGTTCCCGTCCAGTCCCTGCGGACCTGCCGGCTGCTTCCGGTCAGAGCAAACAAAGGTACTTCATCATCGGCTCCACGCAACCCCTAGTGACAGAGGACTTGGCTGCCACTGTCTGAGGTAAGCTGTGTGTGAGCATGTGCGCGCATGCGCGCGCGCGTGTGTGTGTGTGTGTGTGTGTGTGTGTATATATGTGTGTGTGTGTGTGTGTGCGAGCGTGTGTGTCTACGGGGAGAGAGCGAGAGAGAGCCAGCCCACCCGCCAAAGAGCTTTATTTACTGTTTCTTGTTTTCGCCCCTGACCTTGTAAGAGCCAATATTTTGCGGTTCGTATTCCAGGACTCTGCGTCTGGTGGACACTCACTGAATAGGATATATGAATTAAGAGACATTGTTCAGGGCAATTCTGTGAAAGATTTTTATTTCTACATTTGACTTAACGCGCTCCATCTCAATTAAATTATCAGGTGTACTATGAACATTTAATGTTTATAGAAGGCTATAAACTTTATGTGCCTTCATATTGCAAGCTCCGTGTGTTAATGGCAGCTCCATAGTTGCAGAGCTCTCCACCAAGGTGGAACTGGGACACAGAGCTGCAGGCAGGATTCTGGTCCTGGCAGAGCTCAGGGTCCACTGAGGGACACACAATTGGAATCAGACAATGGCGACGCTGTGTGGTCGGTGCTGAGAGCCAGAGGAGGTGCCTGACCTCGAATGGGCAGTGCAGTTAAGGGAGGCTTCCTGGAGGAGGCCACATCTGAGCAGAAACATGAAGACTGGAAAAGTTACCAGGCAGAGGACAGGGGTGGAAAGAAGGCACGTTCTAAGCAGCGGGAACAAAAGGGACAAGGGTCCGAGGCCAGAAGGATGGGGAGGAGTTGAATGTGTCTGTCGGGGGAGTAGTCGGTGCTCAGTGAGAAGCGGGAGAAGGTGGCAGGGTCTAGAGGACTTCCACCCTGGAGGCCAAGGGGCCCGATGGTGGTCCTAGACACATGCGGCCAAGTCATCTGCTGCCGTGAGAACTGCTTTGGAGCCTCTGATACCAGGTCACCTCTGGATGACCCATCCTTTGGCTTTTTTTTTTTTCCCATTTATTTGTATTAGTTGGAGGCTAATTACTTCACAATACTGTAGTGGTTTTTGCCATACGTTGACATGAGTCAGCCGTGGATTTACATGTGTTCCCCATCCCGATCCCCCCTCCCACCTCCCTCTCCATCCCATCCCTCTGGGCCTTCCCAGTGCACCAGTTGGCTTTGATGTGCCGCTGGCTGCAGACAACACTGCACACCAGTCCTCTCCCCACCCCTGACCCTCCTGGGTGGTTCACAGCGCTCATGGCCATTGACCACGTGCACCTGCTCCTGGGCTGTCTTCCCCTCCACAGCAGTGACCCAAGAGGGCAGGACCTCCATGCATTTTACCTGAAATGTGGGCGCAAAGAAAGCGCCCATAAAATCCTTATTGAATTTATGGATAAATGAATGAATGAACGTGAAGGGGCAATGGAGGCACTGTGGTTCTCCCTAAGGCCAGCGGGCAGGTGGCCTGGACGGGTGGAAACAGCAAGCCTGAAGAATGAATGGTCATGGGGGTGGGTGAGTGTGTGGCATTTTCTACTTATGAACTGGTTTATTTCAATCATCTTAGTTCTTCCTCTGGCTCAGAAATGTGGTCTCCAAGTCTACGGGTACAAGTGCTCTGCTGGGTCATCTATTATTTTTTTTAATGGAGGTAAATAACCTCCCAGGTGGTGCTAGTGGTAAAGAATCCACCCGCCAAAGTAGGAGATGTAAGAGATGTGGGTTCGATCCCTGGGTTGGGAAGATCCCCTGGGGTGGGCATGGCAACCCACTCCAGTATTCTTGCCTGCAGAGTCCCATGGACAGAGGAGCCTGGCAGGTACGGTCTATAGGATTGCAAAGAGTCAGACACGACTGAAGTGACTTAGCATACACACAAATAATGTAAAATTCATGATTCTAATCATTTTTAACGATTTACAATTTGGTCAATTAAATCATTCAATTTAATCAATTAAATCATTTACAATTCAGGGGATTTTAGTGCATTCCCAGTGTTGTGCCGCCAGCACCACTCTAATTTCAGAACATTTTCAGGAACCAAGAAACAAACTCCATACCCAGTTAGCAGACGATCCCCATTCCCTCCTCCCCACTAGCTCCTGGCAGCCACTCACCTACTTTCTGTCTCTATGGATTTACCTCTCCTGGACATTTCATATAAATGGACTCCTAGCATATTTGGCCTTTTCTGTCTGGCTTCTTCACTCAGCAAGTGGTTTCAAGGTTCATCCATGTTGTAGCATCAGCACTTCATTCCTTTTTGTGGCTGAATAATAATCCTCTGTGTGGATATGCCATCCTTTGTTTATCCATTCATCAGGTGATGGACATTTTGGATTATTCCCTTTTTTGACTATTATGATTATTCAAGTTACCAAATTAATACATCTTCCTTATGAAAATGCAAACCTGACAAACATATACACATATGATAAAGTTTCCTTGGGATTCACCTCACCACAGCATCACCATCTGCCCATGGGTACTTCTGCCTTGAAATCATCCTTGTCTCTCTTCATTCTTTCTCTACATTGCTGAGAACTTTCCCCGAGGTTGCCACTCTTCCCAGCGCCCCCAGGCCCCAGCTTCCTCTGCCTCACTAGCTCCAGCTTCCTTTCAACTTTCAGGAGGTGTTGCCACCTCCAGAAGCCATCCCTGGTTCCTGAAGAGGAGTCCTGAGCTGTCCTTACCCTAAACGCTGGTGGGTGTCTGTCTTTCTTAGCCTCCCTGACAAGACCATGGCTGCCCTGGGCCAGGACCACACCTCCTAGTCTCGGAGATGGCTGGGTGCACGCTCAGCAAGGGCTCTGCTGAAACTGAACAACTGTGGGATATGCAGGTCAGAGGCGGGTTGCCATAGAAACCCAATTTGGGGATGCCTAAGAGAGGGACCCGTCTGTTTGATGCAGCCACCCTTCTGTCAGTGTTTCCAGTGACAGACTGGCTGCCTCCAGGATGGCTCACTCCTTCCAGAACCTCCTTTGGTGGAGCCACCTGATGGAGTGACCATCGGCCTGCCAGGCCCTGTGGCCTTGGGTCAAGCTTGAGCTGGTTTATGTTCTAGTTCTCAGGCTACAGAAGGAATGGTCACCATTTCCAACACATGCCTCTGTGCTCACCAGGTCCCCCTTTGCCTGGAATTTGTTTTTAGTCACCAAGTCATGTCCGATTCTTTGCGACTCCATGGACTGTAGCCTGCCAGGCTCCTCTGTCCATGGGATTTTCCAGGCAGGAATACTGGAGTGGGTTGCCATTTCCTTCTCCAAGGGATCTTCCAGACTCAGGGATCGAACTCTCGTCTCCTGTATTGACGGGTGGATTCTTTACCACTGAGCCACCAGGGAAGCCCATCATGAGACCTTGGGTCTTGAAGGTCATCAATACCCCCTCCCTAATGTAGCTCATTTTCTTTCAGCTCCAGAGGAAGGGGGCTCCCTCTCGGCCACTTCTGCCCCCCTCCCCCGCACCTTCTCTTAGAATCAGCTGTTCCCTTTAAGCATTCCCAAACCCCTGTTTCCTTTGTCTCAGGCTAAACACAAACCAAATAGGCAAGCCCCTGTGCAGGCTCCCACTCCGTCTCCTCTTTGTCAGGCTTCCCAGTCTCCACTCACTCCGCCCGCTCCCCACAGTGCTCCCCACCCCACTCCTCAGACATGGGTTTCCCCCCCAGCAGGTCTCCACCTGGGCAGCCCCGAGACCACCTCCTGGTCCTGTGAACTTGACCTTTCACCCCACTTGTCCAGGAGCTGCTGTTCAGAGTGCTCTCCTGGGGCCCAGACCCCACCTTCTGCCGCTTCCCCTCCTGCGAGTGCAATCCCCAGGCCTCTTCACGGACTCGCCCTTCCTGCCTCAAGATGCCCTTTTCCCCGGGGTCTTGTCCTTGGCCTGGTGTCTGGCGCCAGCCCAGACCTCCTTCCAGATCTTACAATCCTCCCGTTCCTTCACAGCCTCCTTCCTAGTCCCACCCTGATGCCCCACAGCAACTGAAGCTCAAGCAGATCCAAAGGGGGGCTTGTTGTCTTCCTGTAATGCATCGGGGAGCTCACTGTTACCCAAGATGGCTAGTCCATTTTGAAAGACCTTGAATTCTTTGAAAAAATTTCATTCTTCAGAGATGAAGTCTTCCTTTTTAGAGTCTATGAGAGTAAGCATGTGCGTGCTCGGTCGTGTTCGACTCTGGGATCCCATGGACTGTAGCCCGCCAGGCTCCTCTGTCTATGGAATTCTCTAGGCAAGGATACTGGAACAGTTTGCCGTTTCCTACTCCAGGGGGTCTTTCCCACCCAGGGACTGAACCCTTGTCTCTTGCATCTCCTGTGTTGGCAGGTGGGTTCTTCACCACTCTGCCACCTGAGAAGCCACACAGTGAAAATAAAATTCGAATAGTATTAAGTCTAGAGGTGTAGTTCATTTATGCATCTCGGAAGGAAATCCTCCACTGTCTGGTTCATTTCTATTTTGTACACATTGTCGCCATGCTATATACTGAGCCCTAAACTGGTTGTGCAAAGCGTTAAACCTGGAGTTACTTAATGCCTGTGAAACGTCAGGTAACAGCCCCTTATCACCTTCTCTGAAATACACACTCCCCAATGCAACTGGCCCAGTGAAACAACACAGTGGATAATAACAGCAGCGACCCTAGGGGATTGTCAGGAGTACTAAATTAGTATTGAGTATGAAATTAATTAATTAGTACTCAGTGAGTATTCATTTAATAAAATATGCAAATCCCAGGCTCAGTGCTTGGCACAGAGTTAACGCTCAATAAGTGCCCATCACCACCGTCATCACCATAACCGTACATATCACCTTTTTTGTCATTATGACTAGACTTGGAATCAGACAGAACCAAGTTTGACTCTCAGCTCACTTGCTGTGCTCCCTTGGGCGCCTTGCTTGACTTCTCTGCATATGAGTTTCACGTCTGTAAAACGGGAATAATAATAGCCTGGCCTTGTTGCAGAGATAATTAAATAAACTACATGTGTAAAAGTAAGGATAATGAGAGCATGTGGAAGGCAAGCAGCATCTGAGGGCACATGGAAGACATCGGTTCCCTTCCCTCGTGTGACAGGGAGAGTCACAGATGCCCTGATCATCTTCCTGCCTTAACGCAGTTGCATGAGATCCCGGGGAGATAATGTGCAGGAAGTGGTTTGGAAATGCTGAAGTGCTATAAACACGTTTATAATGATTATGACTAATTAAAATTTAGGGCAGTCAAGAGGGAGGCATGGTGTGAGATGAAGCTCCATCCTCCTGCCTTCAGAGGGTCTTTGAGAGACTCAGAAAACATAACCAGTTAAGAGACTGTGAGTGATGAGTTACTTGGAGCTTGGAGGCTGAAAAGTGAAAGTTAGTCGCACAGTCGGGTCCGACTCTTTGCGACCCCATGGACTGTAGCCCACCAGGCTCCTCTGTCCATAGCATTCTCCAGGCAAGAATATGGAGTGGGTAGCCATTCCCTTCTCCAGGGGATCTTCCCAACTCAGGGATCGAACCCAGGCCTCCTGCATCGCAGGCAGATTCGTGGAGGCTGCAGGCCAGCAAACTCCCTGGGTCCCTCTATGCCTTCAGCTCCTTGTGCATCCATCCCTCCGTTCATAAACACACAATGTGTCTACCCTGCACCCGGGGCAACCAGGGTGGCAGGCATTGAGGGGGCAGCCCTGTTCCTGCCCCCAAAGTGCTGGCAGTTCACACTTGAGACAGGAAAGCAGTAAGTCAGAACCTCCTCCTCTGATGTCCTCTATGGGGTCACCCATCACATGCAGGGCCAGCCCTTTTAGAGGCTCACCCCACACCCTGTCCCCCCAAGTAGAAGCTCCTTGAGGCCAAGGACTTTGTCTTGTCCTCTGCATTTCCCCAACACCCAGCACAGGACTGGACATCTGGAAGGTGTGGGTGGATGAGTGTCAAGTTGAACCAACTTGATAAAAGCTGGTCTCTGAGCAGTCAGGGACCAAGCATGCACTACCCCAACCCACAAGGTTATTCATATCTCTTTTAACAATGCTGCAGTCTGAGCTGGGCCGCCACTCTCAGATCTTTCCATTTGTGTTTTATCTGAGTTCCCATCACTCCCCGCCCCCTCTGCAGAAACTAGAGAGCTGGTGGCCAAGCTCTGGGCTGTGGCTGCTCTAGTTACTGGTTCCTGCAGGGACATCCAAGTGGGATCAGAAAGCTGCTCTGTTGCCTTTTGTGTCTAATGGAGGAGCTGAGTTCTCCACCTTCCATCACCAGCCCTCTGCCTGCACCCTCAGACCAGCTCCCCCACCCCCATTTTCTCACCCCCACCCCGCACCACACAACAGACTGCTCTTTTTTTTTCAAAGAGCAGCACTTTTTATATCACTGCCATGTACAAAAATACTTCTCGAATCTCTCACTGTCATCTGCAGGGAAAAGTCCAAACCCCTAAACTCGGCATTGGTAGTCTTTGCCACCCTCTCCAGTTCTCGCTCCCCCTCCTCTCAAACCAACCCCACCTGCCAACGCACCCAACCCTCTGGCTCCTCTCAAGACACATGCTACCTTTCCCCACCCCGTGTCTTTCTCACGGCTTCGTCCATACCTAAACCCTGCTGCCCTGGGATGCTGCTTCAGAAGCAAATTCTTCCTCGAAGGCTTCAGTGGCTTCCATCAGCTGGAAGCCACCTCTAGCCCACATTCCTCACTTTATCCGAATCGTCTTATGTCATTCATCTCTCTCACTGTCTGTGCACACAGAGACATGCCACCATGTGCATTACATAGACACACATGCATGTATGTTTCCCAGATGGCATTTGTCCCAGGGCTCAGGCTCATTTGTCTACAGGAGTCATATAGTATTTCCCCAGCCCACCACGCAACTGGGATGAGTCTCTGGCTTCTCTCTGAGCCCCCAAAGAATCCCCTCACCCAGGCAGTGATGAACAATGCAGAACACTTACCAAAGGGAAACAACAGGAGACTGGAAGGGGCTCCATCACCTACTCTACAGTGAACAACCTCACATCCCCACTAGGACACTTCTCTACTCCTGGGATCCCCTCAAGATACAGGAGCCCAGAAATGGATGGACAGGGTCCTTTCTGACCCCCACCCCCACAGCTCACCCAGGTCTAGAGGCATCAGTCAAATCAGTGAGTCACACCTCACGGTTTCCCTGACCTGTGATCTAAGGGTCACTTGTGGTCATGGGGCACAAACCGAGGCTTCCTAGGGGTTCAGCTTCTTTGCTCAAGGGGATCAATTTTTAGTCACCTGCAGAACTAGCATCACATCTTTCTTGCTGATCAGAACAAAATCGTTTACTTTTGCTCTACTATCATGCTGTTGTTGTTCAGTCGCTCAGT
This sequence comes from Dama dama, assembly GCF_033118175.1. NCBI lineage: Eukaryota > Metazoa > Chordata > Mammalia > Artiodactyla > Cervidae > Dama > Dama dama. The sequence goes on along the minus strand of NC_083686.1, from coordinate 13,646,611 downwards.
TATGGCTGACTCTGCAACTCCATGGACTGTACCATGCGAGGCTCCCCTGTTCTTCACTATCTCCCGGAGCTTGCTCAAACTCATATCCATTGAGTGGATGATGCCATCCAACTATCTCATCCTAGTACTTGCAATTAAAACTCAAACTGGCTCTTTATTCTCCTGCCCTCATCACATAAGCTGAACAATATTCATAACTGTTACGGACCGAGTGTTTGTATTCCCGCAAATTCCTATGTTGAAGCCCTAACCCCCAGGGTGATGGTATGAGGAAGTGGGGCCTTTGGGAGTTACTTAGGTCAGGAGGATGGGGCCTGCATGAGTGGGATTAGTGCCCTGATAAAAGAGACCCCAGAGAGCTCCCTCACCCTGTCTGCCCTGTGAGGACACAGAGAGAAGTTGGCAGTCTGCAGGCTGGAAGAGGGTTCTCACCCTGATCTGGCCCTCCAGCTCCCAGGACTATGAGGAGTTACAGTTCTGTGGTAGGTAAGCCACCCAGTCGATGGTACTTTCAATCCCAGCAGGCATGGACTAAGACGGCAGCTAACACATAAGTGCTTATAATGCTCCAGGCCGTGTTAAAAGTACTTTGCATGTGCACTCACTCCATCACAACCAAGGCTGTGAAGAGTGTATATTATTCTCATACCTCTTCATAGACGTGGAAACACAGGTTAACCGGCTTGCCCGTGATCACAGAGCTGTGAGAGCAGAGGTGGGATTTGGACCCTGTAGTCTGGCTCTGTGACTGAGCTCCTGGTGACTGTGTAGCGCATCGTGATGACGAGGCCCTGAGAAAGCCCTGATTCGGAGTTGATCCAGATAGAGCATCTCATAAAGTGTGCCTTGCTTGAAGCTCAGAGCGTGAGCACTCCATCTCTGCCCACTTTCATTTCAGCAGCGATTTTGTCTGTTGTGGTCCTTCCAGAACCCACTGGTCAAGCTGTGACTCCTGTTGCTCACAGCAGCAAACCCTGCAAAGGGGCTCCTACTCAATACCATGTCCATTTTCCCAGGTTTCAGGAAAGATACAGAGGAGGCTCTTGAAAGCGGAGTGGCCATCCTCACCATCTGCGCTTCTGGGGCACGTCCTGAACCAGCTTACCTGCAAAGGGTCAGTAGGGCTGCGGGGGAAAATGAGGCATATGAGTCTCCCCAGAAAGGGCTGTACCCCCTACCTCCACCCCCGTTTACATCTGCCTCAGTCCACAGCTTGTGAGGAGTGAGTGGGCAGACATGTTATCCCCAGCTAGTCCAGCCAGACTTCCAGAACCTTCCTGAGCTTCAGTGTCCACTGAAACTGCACACCATATTTGCCAACTTGAAGAGCTGGGGCCTCCTCTGAACTTAGAACAGGCCCCAGAGTCAGTGGCAGCACCTCCAACTTTAGAAAAGGCACAGCTGAGGGACCCTAAATGAGAATGGGGAGCCCTGAGGGCCCACATCTGCCCACCCTGCAGCTCACCAGAGGAGACACAGGCTCATATCTGTCCTAACAGAAGCCGCATTAACAAGTTGTGTTTGAAAACCACCAGCCCCCGTGAACTCTTGAGTGAGCCCTCGGCATTTCCAGGCTGCGGTCTCTCCATCTGCCTGGAGAAGAGTGTGGACTGGACCATTAATAAATGCCCAGAGAAGCTTTAAATGACCTTGATGCCTGGTTCTCAGGCCAGGAGGCTCCCTCTGCTTGGTTTGGGAGGGGTCCAGGGATTGACACTTTTGCCAGCTCCCAGGCAGTTTTGACTAGAAGTCTGGATTCAGGTGACCTCCACGGTGGCCCACTCCACCAGGCAGAAACTTCTGGAGTTGCTTGCAAAAGAAACTAAATTCAGAAGGGCCACATAGGTGATTAGTCTCCCTAAAATGCCTTTGAGAGGTGGCCCCAGGGAGAGTCGATTCACCAGACAGCAACTAAGCCGGGAGTCGCTCTCGCCTTCCTCTGAAAGCTTCCTTCTGAGATCACGTGCTGCATCCAGCCCAGGCCCGGCCCTGACTCCCCTTGTCTGTGCGGCCGCAGAGTGTGGGGACCCAACATGGAGCAGGAGACAAGTTCATGACTGATTAACTTGACTGCTGGCAAAGACTTAGCTGTGCTGAGATGGGGCTAGTTTTCTCCCTCCAAAGGTGGTGATGTGAACGGTTGGGAATGTGGTTCAGGACCTAAACTGCCCAGGTCTGACCTCCAGAAACACTGACTTCTAGGTGGGTCACCTTGGGCGAGGCATTCAGCATCCATGTCTCCCTTTCTTCATCTGTGATGTAGGAGATGAGGGCAGTGCTCTGTTCTGGTGGGGCGTGTGATGACCAGAGTCCAGCTCTCCACACTGCACACCCTGAATACTGTGTGATGATGACCATATGACTATTAGATCATTTCTTTTGATGTGGACCATTTTTAAAATCTTTATTGAATTTGTTACAATATTGATTCTGTTTTGTGTTTTGGATTTTTGGCTGTGAGGCATGTGGGATCTTGATATCATGACCAGGGATGGAACCCGCGCCTCCTGTATTGGAAGGTGAAGTCTTAACCACTGGACCTCCAGGGAAGTCCCTATTAGATCATTTCTTAAAGGGGAGAGAAACATTGGTGTTTCTTGTCAGTAAAAGTCCAAAATTCTTTTTGTTTCACCTTATCTCTTTCTCTGAAAAAAAAAGATGAGTAACCCAGGTGGTGCTAGGGGTCAAGGACCTGCCTGCCAATGCAGAAGATGTAGGAAACTCGGGTTTGATCCCTGGGTCAGGAAGATCCCCTGGAGAAGGGCATGGCAATCCACTCCAGTATTCTTGCCTAGAAAATCCCACGGACAAAGGAGCCTGGTGGGCTATAGTCCATGGGGTCGCAAAGAGTTGGACAGGACTGTAGCAACTTAGCACACACACAACCATTAAAACCCAAATGTAAGTGAAGAATAGAAACTTCCTTTGAAGGTCTTTTTAACCCAGGATGACATATTACCTGTCCAAGATAAGTGACATTCATTTCTTTATCAAATATTTTATCTATCAAATATCTATTAAATGCCTTTGATGTGCCAGATGCTGGGCTTGGCATGGGTGTTCTGGCCAGGAGTGAGACAGACCCACCATCCTAGCCTCACAGAACTAACAGCAGACTGAAATGGTACATAAATGCTTATACAAGAAATGAATCAATTTCAACTCTTGTCATTGCTAGGAAGAGGGACATGAGGGTCTATGACCGGGGACCCTGGGTGGGGAAGCTTTCAGAGGAAGCAACAATTAAGCTAAGATCTGAAGGATGAGTAGAGGCCGTCTGGGTGCTATGGGGAAGAGCATCATAGTAAGGGGAAGAGCATATGTAAGTCATGAGGCAAGAAAGGATGTGGAGACTCCAGGGGTGGTCCAAGGTGAGTGTCCCTGGAGGGCAGCACGCATGGGGAGGGGTTGTTGGGAGATGCAGTCAGGGAGGCTGGCCATCCAGGAGGCTGGATGCTGGGGTGGCAGTTTCTGTTTTCTCCTAAGTGCTGCTGGAGAGTTTTAAAGTGGAGATGTGAACTGCCCTGGCGGTGGTTCACTGTGTCCGCTGTTTGGAAAGTTGATAACAGGGTTACAAGTGGATGTGAGAAAGACCAGTGAGGGAGCCCCAGGGTGCTCAGTATCATGATGAGCTGAAAGGTCCGGATGACAAAAGCATAACATTCAGACAAAACTGGGGCTGCCGGTGATGGCTGGGGAAGGAGGGAAGAGAAAGAAACCACCAGTGGATGGACTCATGCTGTGTGTCAGGGTCAGCGGCATGGCATCTTGTGAATTTTCACACAAGACTTGGAAGGATTGTAGCCCAGAGCTGAGCACGCTTTCTGCTCTGTGGTCCTCAATGCTTGGCACCCCTGCTGTGGTGGAGGGGTCCTGCCGGGGAGTCTCTCCTGTTTTGTGGTTGAATTTTGGGGTCTCCTCTCTCTGGGGGCTTCTTCTGGGAGCTTCCTGATGACAGAAGTGACAGTGTGGTTTCTTTGTCGAGTGTTGCCCTTTCACTGTGCCTCACCCTCGGGCCCTGGCATCATTTTTCCTAGCCGTCATTTGCATCTGTCTGGTCCCTGGCTCTCTGATGAATGACCATGGCATCTCACTGCACTCTGAGCTAACTGCATCGCCTCACCCTGGGTCTTTGCTTGGCTCATGATGATTTACAGGCATCAGAGACTGGACACCTCCAGATGACATGTACGAACTGAGACCTGGGGCAACCACAGAAAACACTAGAGAGCCCAATAAGGCAACCTCCCCCGGGGCAGTGCGTGTGCCTCAAGACTCAAGGTAGAAATAGAGGAACTGAAACCCACAAACCTTTCTGCATCCTGGCCCACAGTTGTCATTCATTTCTTTTCTTTTTTTGGAGCTCACTGAGATTTTTCAGTTATATTTTTCTGGACATTTTAATTTTATTTTCTTATCTTAGGTCTCTCAGCCATGTCACTCTTGGCGACTGCATGGACTGTAGACTGCCAGGCTCCTCCATCCAAGGGGTTCTGTCTGGCTTTTGCAAACCAGACTCGCTGAGCAGAGCTGTGTGAATGAGGTCTTCTTCTCAGAGACCCTCAGGCCCTGACTTTCCCTTTGGACTGAACCTCTCCAAGGGACAGCAAGGTGCCATGTAGGAATCTAGTCTTCACCGAGCAAGGTAGTTTTGATTTCAAATGCCTGTTTTGCCACTTTCCAGTTGGGTGACTTTGAACAAGTTACTTAACATCTCTGAGCCTCAGCCCATCTTCTATAATATGGAGATGAAAAGACAGGAATGCTAGTATTAGAGAATTTCCAAAAAAAAAAAAATGTTGGGAGCATCTGGTATGGTAGGTACCACACAGGTGGTCTGGAAATCCTGGATACACTTAAAAAATTTTTTTTACTAAAGTATGTTAAGTGAAAGTGTTAGTTGCTCAGTTGTGTCCTACTCGTTGCAACCCCATGGACTGCAGCCCACCAGGCCCCTCATCCATGGAATTCTCCAGGCAAGAATACTGGAGTGGCTTGCCATTCCCTTCTCCACGGGATTTTCCCAACCCAGGGATCGAAGCCAGGTCTCCTGCATTGCTGGCAGATTCTTTACCATCTGAGGCACCAGGGAAGTATAGTTGATTTACAATGTTGCCTTAGTGTCTGCTATACAGCAAAATGATTCAGTTATATATATATATTTATATATATATATATTATTTTTCATATTCTTTTCTATGATGGTTTATCACAGGATAGTGAATATAGTTCCCTGTGCTATACAGTAGGACCTTGTTGTCTGGATCTACTTTTGTTTGGCCAAATCTTTACTTAGGTCAGGCTAGTTCTGCTTTGAACCAGGGACCCCTCCAACATCTAAGAAAAGGCAGCTCTGGGGTTGTACCCTTCTCTGTCTGTGTAGCAGATGTGTTGGGGCCCCAATGTCACACCCTGGAGCCTCTGCTCTCAGCAGCAGTGACTTGTTCCAAGGCGCTCAGACCACCTTGTGCCCACCTCAAGCATGGGCTCCCGTCCTCTAAGCAGAAAAGGGACTTCTGTGCACTACTTAGAAGTCTCAGATTCTGCTTTGGGAGGCACTCAAACCAAGACAGTTTTTATGAACAACAGAATACTGACTTTTGCCCTCGAGTAACTGACACTGTCCTGGGGCGACCAGTTCTGTACTGGGGAAGGTGGGCAGGAGCTGTGGTGTGAGGGAGACCAGCCCAGCAGCTGGGGTCCAGCTGGGCACAGAGCCTGCTCCACACCTGCTCTGCGGGGGGCGGAACCTAGGTGGCTCCGCTCCATCTCCTCATCATTGATTGGCCCACAGCCAGACACCTGCCCCAAGCAGGCCAATCAGAATTCCAGAATTTTTCATTTTGAAACAGAGACCCATTCTCTCTGGGTACAGGTGCCACGGTAACTTCAGGAGCTGTCAGTGTATCAGTTTCCCTGTCACCGTGAAGGAAGGCAGTGCAGAGTAAGAAGGAAAAAAGTCACAGCCAAGGAGAAACAGAAAGGTTTCTTCCCGGCGGTGCTTGTATAATTGGTTACAGCTGTGTGTGGAAACCTCTGCATCCCTGGGGATGGAAGAGATCCTCGCTGGAAAGTTCCAAATCAACTTAAACTTGATTTTTGTCCCAGGCAGTCAAATCCCGTGTACAGATACACGGCCTGGTATCTCGCAGTAAAATGTGCAGCTTTGGGTATAGTGTGTTCCCGACAGGTGAGCAAATATGGCCCAAAAGGGATACTGAGGAAGAAAGGAGAGGAGAATAACAAGGACTGATCTTCTAGAACGTTCCAGGAGCTGAAGTTACCATTTTGTGTGCATTTTCTATGTAAGGAAAGAGTGAGTCCAATAAGAGACATGTATTGGCAAGCAATAGAACCCCTTAATCACTCTTCAAGGAGTCAGAGCTGCATGGTCTGGAGGCTGGTCTGGCATCTCAGTGATACCAGCAACCACTCAGCTGCTTTCCCTCCTTCGGATCCACTGTCTGCAGCTTGTTGGTGTTTCTTCCTGGTGATAAGTGCCTCATGGTCACAACAGGGCTGCCCCAGCTTCAGGCTTCACATCTGTGTCCCAAGAGGGAACGGGAAGGTAAACCTTTCCTAGGTGGCTCCAGCAGACTTTGTTCTGTATCTCACTGGCCAAGTCTGCCCATAAATATGTTCCATGGCCGCTCCTTCCTGAGGGCCAATTTTCACCTTTCCAACCTCTAGGTTGGGAGATGACAAAAGAAAAAAGGATTGGGGGAAGTTGTGAATTGGCCAGCAACTTTCCTCATTGTGTCTTTCCTTATTAAAACATGTGCAGTCCATGGGTCTCAAAGTGTTGGACATGACTGAGCAACTAACACACACACACACACACACACACACACACACACTCACACACACCCCCCATATGCTGTGTCTGGAGATAGTAAGAACTGGCTGTGAGTGGTCCTTAGAGGGTGAGGGGAAAGTGTGCTCACAGGGAAGATGGAAGAGGACCTGATGTGCCCATGGGAGCCACTGAAGATCTTAAGCCAGGTGGAGGACTGTCAGGACCAGAGCTACATTCTAGAAAGATCACCTTGGTTATCATGTAGAGGGTGGCTTGGAGGGGAGTTGTATTAGGAGCAAGTTAGAGGCATTCCAGTACTCATCCTATGAATGGAAGATAGTATTTACAGGCATAGAATTTAGAGTGACTCCTTCCTGAGCTACTTATTGGATCAAAAATGTGCCTGAACAGATAAACGAGACTGAACTAAAACTCTTGAGAAACACAGAAGAATTTATCCTGGTGGAGAAATAGACTCTGATATGGCACTTATATCCGATTTTTCAGATGATGCAAGTGGCTTTTCTTTGCATTTCTGTGCATAAGCAAATTCCAGGCCCCATTAAGTTACTGACTCAGCCACATAAAACGAACTCAAGGTTGTATCCATGGGAGAGTGAGTACAGATCACATTAATGCTGTAGAATAGGACATTAGACTAAGTATTTCCAGCAAGTGAAGAATGAGAAATATCATTATACATTATATGTGTTCCTTCTTATAGAGCTGCGGGCCTTGTTAGAAAGGCTATCTTGTTGTTATTCAGTTACTAAGTTATGTCTGACTCTTTGTGACCCCATGGACTGCAGCACACCAGGCCCTTCTGTCCTCCACTATCTCCCAGAGTTTGCTCAAATTTGTGTCCATTGAACTGATAATGCTATCTAACTATCTCATCCTGTGCCGCTCCCTTCTCTTGCCTCCAATCTTTTCCAGCATCAGGGTCTTTTCCATTGAGTTAGTTCTTCGCATTGGGTGGCCAAAGTATTGGAGCTTCAGCTTCAGCATCAGTCCTTCCAATGAATATTCAAGGTTGATTTCCTTTAGGATTGGCTGGTTTGATCTCCTTGCTGTCCAGGGGACTCTCAAGAATCTTCTCCAGCACCACATTTCAAAAGTATCAATTCTTTGGTTCTCAGCCTTCATTATGGTCCAGCTCTCACATCCATACATGACTAGGAGAAAAACCATAGCTTTGACTATACGGATCTTTGTCAGCAAAGTGATGTCTCTGCTTTTTAATATCCTGTCTAGGTTTGCATGGCTTTTCTTCCAAGAAGCAAGCATCTTTTAATTTCATAGCTGCAGTCACTGTCTGCAGTGATTTTGAGGCCCAAGAAAATAAAGTCTGTCACTGCTTTCTAATATACTTCTATATTTGATTAGAAAGGCCACAGTATACTTACATATACTATTAAAAATTTAGATTATGAAATTTAATTTTGAGTAATGTGTGTTTGTTACAAAAACATGTATAAATAGAGAAAACTTTTAAGAAGAAAATATCAAAAACCATAAAAACAAAATAACTGTTGCTATTTTGGCCCATGTCCTTTTTTATCCCTATAGGTAAGTTTCCAATATTCATAATTGTAGTATAATTTATATGCTGCTTTTTAAAAAAATATTCACATGCATTTAAAAATTTTTAAGTCTTTATTGAATTTGTTACAATATTACTTCTTGTTTGTTTTGTTCTGGTTTTCTGGCCTTGAGGCATGTGGAATCAGTTCCCCAACCAGGGTTCGAACTTATATTCCTTGCATTAGAAGGCAAAGTCTTAACCACCAGTCCAACAAGGAAGTCCCTATATGCTGCCTATTTAAACCTAATTTCATCTTGTAGGTTTTTTCCCCCATGATAACATAGTTTTCTTAACCTTCACTTCTCATAGTTTCATAAACAAAACTTTTTTGACCCCTGTTATTGAACATTTGAGTGGCTTCCTTTTTTTCATAATAAATAATGTGATGCTTATCATTGTGTATAAATTTTTGTTTTCATCGAAGACTATTTCTTGGAAATTGATTCTCAGAGATGGAATTACTACCTCAAAGGGAGCAAACGTTTTTAAGCCATTGATAGCTACTGCTGAATCAGATTTTCAAGCTCATGATAAAAGTTCAATTAAAGACAGACAATGCAGTGAGGAAACCTGCCTTCTGAATTCTCTCCCCTGGCAGTGGGCTTGGTCATTAGGTCTGTGGCCGATTTATTGCCTTATTCCTAAAGAGGATCAATATGCCCAGAAGCATCAGTATAATGAGATTCAGAGGGGCCCCAACTCATGAAAGAATCCATCAATTAGACCAGAATGTTAAGAACAGTGAAAATGAAAATGGTCCAATGAATCTTGATACTGAAACACTGATTAGGGCGTTTGGGGGAAAAAGAGCATTTTAATTTTATCTATATTTTTTGTATCCCATACAGTTAGGAAGCTCATGGAAACAGGATAGAGGTTATCTGTGTCACAGTATATGCTCTTTCCACACTCCACACTTGCACGCTGACCCCCACTACACTCACTCAAAATTTATTTCAAGAACCATCATTGCATGTCTGCCAGAGTCCTTCATCATGCTTCCCTGGTAGCTCAGATGGTAAAGAATCCTCCTGCAATGCAAGAGACCCGGGTTTGATCCCTGGGTCAGGAAGATCCCCTAGATGAGGAAATGGCAACCCACTCCAGTATTCTGGCCTGGGAAATCCAATGGACAGAGGAGCCTGGTGGGCTACAGTCCATGAGGTCGCAAAGAGACATGACTGAGCAACTAACATTTTCAATTCACTTCACTTCTGCCAGGGCCCTTCATCACACTAGCCCTGTGATGGGTGTTATCACTGTCATTTACAGATGGGGAAATAGAGCGAGATTAAGTATCATGCCCAAGATCACAGAGGTAGTAATTTGTAGAGCTGGTACACTTTGTCATCATGGCCCTTTATGACAAAACAGGCCTGATTCTTTTAAAGTAATTTGGAGAAGCTGCTTAAAGTGCTTTTTACACTGATCCTGGCTTATTTTATTTGTGAAGTCTATTTACCACAGTTATAAAAAAATATCCTATTCATTCCAGTTCTTTCCTGTCACTTGTGCAAAATTGGTATCTGTCTCTCTCGTTCATTCATTCATTCTCTTATGCATCCACTCTTCCCAAACACACACACACACACACACACACACACACACACACACACACAGTGGTGGGTTGGTGCTGGCTTCTCCTGGCTGGCTAGAGGTACTTGTGACCATCTCTACTAACTCTTCAGTGACATCCCATTGGTGGCTGGAAATCAGCCACGGTGGGAATATTTACACCACAGAAATTGGCAAATGCTAGAAATCAGGTCTGTTTTTTCTGAGAGCCCTTCACATATACCAGCTGTGGTTCTCCTGCAGGAAAAGCTGTGCCTTTCTTCATCTTCTGCCACTATCAGTCAAGAATGACTTTTTATGGCTCCAGCCACACTCCTTTGCCCATGGAATTTCCCAGGAAAGAATACTGGAGTGGGTTGCCATTGCCTTCTCCAGGGAATCTTCCTGACCCAGGGATTGAACCTGCATCTCCTGCATTGGCAGGTGGATTCTTTGCTACTGCAGTACCTGGGAAGCCCATAGCTCTTTATCCTAATGAAGCCCCAGGAGCCAGGAGGGGCCATGGGAAACAGACTTAGCAAGAAGGGACCTTCAAATCAGACTCAGTGTGTCTGAAGAGAGGCCCTTGGGGTGAGTGGGCCCTGTTCTGGGCTTTAAATGCCATGTGAAATAGCCCTTCAGTGGCTTCACACACATTCTAGCAAGTCTCATTTTTATTCCATTCATAGATGAACTTCTGTGATAGTATAACTTATAATAAGATATGCATATTTGATCTCCATCCATTGCTCCAGGCACATAGCTCCCAAAACCCTTGGAATGTCTTAACCGTTGAGATACAGATGGCTTTGTTATGTTAAGGAGCTAACTGGGGGGGATGCCCCCAGGTAACCTAAAGGTGGGGGCCAGTTGCCAGGGAACCAACCATGTGATTAGAGGGGTGGAATTTTCTATCCCACCCCAGAGAGCTTCCCAGGTGGTGCAAGTGGTAAATAACCCACCTGCTGATGCAGGAGACGTGAGTTCGACCCCTGGGTTGAGAAGATACCCTGGAGGAGGGCATGGCAACCCATTCTAGCATTCTTGCCTGGAGAAGCCCATGGACAGAGGAGCCTGGTGGGCTACAGTTCATTAGGGTCGCAAAGAGTCAGATGTGACTGAGCACACCAAGGAGCCATACAAAACAGAAACCTTTATTCAGTTCAGTTCAGTCGCTCAGTCGTGTCCGACTCTTTGCAACCCTATGGACTGCAGCACGCCTCGCCTTCCTGTCCATCACCAACTCCTGTAGCTTGCTCAAACCCATGTCCATCAAGTTTGTGATGCCATCCAACCATCTCATCCTCTATCATCCCCTTCTCTCCTGCCTTCAATCTTTCCCAGCACCAGGGTCTTTTCCAATAAGTCAGTTCTTCATATCAGGTGGCCAAAATATTGGAGTTTCAGCTTCAGCATCAATCCAACCAAGGAATATTCAGGGTTGATTTCCTTTAGGATGGACTGGTTGGATCTCCTTACAGTCCAAGGGACTCTCAAGAGTCCCCACACCACAGTTCAAAAGCATTAATTCTTCAGCACTCAGCTTTCTTTATAGTTCAACTCTCACATCCATACATGACTACTGGAAAAACCATAGCTTTGACTAGACAGACCTTTGTTGATAAAGTTATGTCTCTGCTTTTTAATATGCTGTCTAGGTTGGTCATAGCTTTTCTTCCAAGGAGCAAGCATCTTTTAATTTCATGGCTGCAGTCACCATCTGCAGTGATTCTGGACCTTGAGAGTTAAGAAAGTGGATTGCTTCATCTTTTGGGGAAGTGATGAAGGGTCTATCAGGAGAATTACCTCACTACTGCTAACCAGAAAATCCCAGACTGACTTGGTAAGACTGCATTGCTGGTAGAGGCTGAGACTGCCACCAGGCTAGAAATGTGGTCTTGGTTTGCTGACATAGGGCTTAGCACAAGTGACTGCATTTGGAGCCTGTTGTTTCTTTATAACAAGGCTTTATTAAAAAAAAAATTGGATTCACAGAGCTTCCAGGTGGATGAACCAGAGGTCATCCATGTGCCTGGAGGATGTTGCACACCAAACTCCATGGGGACAAAAGCTCCTACGCTGGGGACCATTCTGAACCTTGCCCTATGAACCTCTTCATCTAGATCCTTTACAATACCCTTTATAATATACTGGTAAACATGAGTAAATGTGCCTTTGAGTTCTGTGAGCCCCTTTAGAAAATTAAACAAGCTAAGCCAGGGTGGGGACTTCCCTGGTGGTCCAGTGGCTAAGACTCCACACTCCTAATGAGGCCCAGTTTCAATTCCTGGTCAGGAAATTAGATCCCATATTCCACAACATGCTGCAACAAAGATTGAAGATTCTTTGTGTCACAACTAGGACCCAGTGCAGCCAAATAAAAAATATTAACAAACATAAACAAATTTTTTGAACTATCTTTTAAACAACTCCTAAGGAAAGGATCTTAGGAACTTCCAACTTATCCCTAGTTGGTAACAACACAGATTTGTGATTGGCATCTCAAGTGGGGGCAGTCTTGTGGGACTAAGGTTTTAACACGTGGGAGCTGATGCTTCCTCCAGGTAGATTTTGTCAGAATTGAGTTAAATCGTAGGACCTCCAGTCAGTGTCTCCTGAGAAGTGGAGAATTACCTGGTGGTGGAAAAAACACACACTGAAATTTCCCAACAATCGGGTGTCCAGTGAAACAAATGTCTCTGGCGTGGTGGTGAGCTCCCAGTGGGAGGATGTATCCAAGAAGAGTTTGAGCAAAATCTGTCTCAGGTGCTTAAGGGAGGTGGGGTTTGGGCTTTGAGAAGGGCCAGAAAAAGCCACACATTCAGAAGGCATGAAGGAAGAAGAAATAGCAACACTGGTGAAACATCTATGAGAAAAATAAGGCCAGGGTACTCCTTTCAAATTCAGTAAGAAGGTACCAAAAAAGAAATAACAATATGAGCAGCTGGAGGGAAGGGACTTTATTTCATTATTTCACTGACACCAAAGTAGGTTCTTGCCCGGTGCTTGGCACCCGGCAGGTCCTGGATCGATGCTGGTATCAGTTATTGTTGCTGTTGAGTCGCTCAGCCACGTCCGACGCCCTGCGACCCCACGGGCTACAGCACGCCAGCTTCCCTGTCCGGCACCGTCCCCTGGAGTACCAGTTACAGGACTGGAGAGCTAGACCAAGCTCAGTCTTACCGATCCAACTGTGTGATTCCTGTGAGGTCTCTTTCTCTCTAGAGGTCTGTTTCCTCAACTAATTATACAAGGACTTATTTTAGATGACTTCTTGAGAATAACTAGTATTCTAATTAAAACACCATGATTCACACCAAACCTGTTTATAGCATAATGTGGCTCACAAACAGACATCATTAAAAATATAAAAATTAGTGGCCAGATGGAGCAGATTGTGAAGGTTCTTAAATTTTGAAGATGTTTATTTTTTTTAATTGTGAATTTTGCATTTGATCCCCTTTACCTGTAAGAAAATGCTAAATATTCCCTGAGGAAATATGTTAGAACTGGTTCGCATTCAATGAGAATTGCATTAAGTCTGGGCCATCACTCACGCCTTTGTCTGTAGGCCCTGAGCTCATTCGCCCAGTCATGTCTAACTCTTTGCGACCCTATGGACTGTAGCCAACCAGGCTCCTCTGTCTGTGGGATTACTCAGGCAAGAATACTGGAGTGGGTTGCCATTTCCTCCTCCAGGGGATCGTCCCAACCCAGGGATTGAACCCACGCCTCCTGCATTGCAAGCAGATTCTTTACCACTGAACCATCAGGGAAGCCTCCTGAAGTCTGGTAGGTCTTGTTGAAAATTCCAACCCCACCACTTACTTGCTGTAGGATCTTGGGGAAATTTCTCTCTTAGCCTCTCAATGTCCTCCTCTGTAAATGGAGGAAATGATAAATGCGGATCATGGGGAGTTGTGAGGATTCAGTCTGGTGGTATCTGTCAAGCGCTCAGGGCAGTAGGTGACACATTGGTCTGGTCCAGGGTTGCTGTTCTTGTAACTGTGGATTCTCAAGTTCTGCCTCTGCTGGTCCTCCCACCTGGAGCACTGGCTCCCCAGGGAAGACACCCCCACAGAACCCTCCTCATTTCTATTTCCTAAGATTCCATTCATCCTGGTCCTGATTGCCTTGTGGAGGCTGCAGGTCCTTCTGTCCTTTCCTGCAAGCTTCTGAGAGCACACACTTTGCATTTGTGCCAATCCAGAGCACTCAACCCACTGTCCTGCATGTCCAGGGAGTCGAGCATCTACTTAATTGACCAAGCTGGACTTCACATTCAGATGAGAGACACATAAAAAAGGGAAATGATTTATGGTCCAATAACTGCTCCTGATGAAGTTATTGAAGTGAAGTGAAGGAATGGAAGCTCCTATTCAACAAACACCCAGAGGAGAATGGAGTTGGGGGGAAAACCCACTGAACGTGCCCGTCAGTGCCAGGAACACTTGCCATCAAGTACCTATTCATTGATTCCACCCCCTAGGCACCTAACACTGCTTATGTGACCAAGGCAAGTGCACTCAGTGGGCAAGGAATTTGTGTGGCAGCTGTGTGACGTGGAAGGGTTTGCATTTCAAGAGATGAGATAAGACAGGTGGGTGGGGCTGGAGGTTACATAGCCCTGGAAGTCTTGCTAAGGAGCTTGGCTTTGTCCTAAGAGCAGAGAAAGACAGAGAATAGAAGCAAGGAAGTGATGTGATCCGTTTTCTAGTAATTCTGATTGCTGTGTAGAGAGTGGATTAAGGTGAGGCCAGCCCAACAGCTTGGTCAGGAAGTTGTTTCAGTTGATTTAGGTAAAAGGCGGTGGTGGTCTGGGCTGGAAGAAAAGAAGGAAACAGCAGAGAATACCAGTTCTGTACTTTCCAAGTGTCTTTAATCTGTGAAGTAGGTCAATTCAGTGTTGTTTTGATTTACAGATCAGAGTGAGAGAAAGAGCAGTGACAAAGAGGTCCCTAAGTATGAGCTTCTCATCTTCTCCATACATCCCCCAAAAAACAGGCTGTATGACCTTGGGTGTTAAGTGAACGGTGTCAAGGACAGTCACGTCTGTGTTGGCCCCTCTTGTCAGAGTGCAATCTCTTATTGAGGAGCTCCTGACTTGACAAAGGTCTGGAACTAAGTAGGGCACTGACTAGTGTCCCCATTTTTGCCCTCATTTTCTTATACCCAAGGGCTTCCCCTCTCCCCATCATGTGGTTGACTCTCTGCCTGGGATCTCCGCCATTATCTGCTCAGACATTTGCTTCCCCCACTGGACTAGGAGGTGAAGAGGCAGCCTAGTCCTCTCCAACTCCCCTGGCATGTAAATACCTGCTGTTGTTTTACAGAATCATCAATTCTAGGATTGGAAAGTACTTTCGGGTCCACTGGGTAACTGCTCCTTATGCAAATGCAGGAGTCCCCTCTGATATCCACACATCTGCAGTGCAGTGAGCACACTCTTCCTCCAAGAGGTATCCTGACATTTCAGTTGGATCACCTTCATGACTCTGACTCTCAACAACTACTGATATTTTGTGAAGTCGGCATTTCATTCTGTCTGAAATTTGAGTTTACCTGTCTGTTTTACTCACTCAGCTGTGTTCTCTGGGGACAAAGATGCCCACATTTTATTTACTTTAACATTCCCCATAGCCTTGAACACAGTGCCTATCATAGAGTAGGTACTTGATAATGAGTAAATGAATAAAAGAATGAATGAGTGGTTATCTCTCAGTGTTAGAAAGTTCTTAAAAAGTCTTAGAAAGTTCTTAGTTGAAGCATGCCTCCTGCTAACCACCACTTTTGGAGCTGAAGTCCACTCCACATAAGATCATATTTTCTTCTTCCTTGTGGTGGCTTCTCACCTGATGAAACCACAGCAACTTGCTTTATTTTCCTCAAACACATCAACCTGTTCCTGCTGAACTTCTTAACCTTAAGCATTTTATGTGTTTTCCACTTCTGCCTGGAAACCCTTGACTCTTATTTCTTTCATGGCTGGACCTTCCTTGCCATTTGGGCCTTAACTCCCCAAAAATGCAACATCCAAGCACTCAATCTAGAGTAACTCCCTTTGTCCTTTCACTTCTTTATCTCTGTGCTGAATTCTGGGTAAGTTCCTTAGATTCATCTTCCAGTTCACTAAACCTCTCTTCATCTGTGTCTGTCTAGCCTATTGACTGACATCTTGGATCTGTTGCTTTACTTTTCATTCAAAGAATGTGTATGTGAATATTGTAAACATTCTCATTTTAAAATCCTTTTTAGAATCTCTATTGCATGTTATCCTCCATTAGTGATTTCTCCAATTTATTGCATGCTGATCATCCCTCAGGCATTGAGTATCTTTGTAATTGTTATAATTTTTAAGATGTAACTTTATCAGGAATTATCATCTGTGGGTGATCCACATAGGTTATGGAGGGGACCCATCAAGTTCATGAATCTTGGAAGAGCTGTTATGTTAACTCCTTGATGAATACAAGATCAGTGCAAGGAACTGGGTACCAATCTGGTGCATGATGTAGGCAAGAGATGAGGATTTCTTCTATTTGGTTTCACTCACCTGATTCCAGAAACGTTAAACTTTACATGCCAGCTTTGTCCTCAGACTGGGGCATCACCAAGTGCAATGGTACCCAGATGCCAGGCTCTTAATGTGTGCACTTCATGTCTAGAAACCACTCAGCTGAATATATGAATGTGGGACTCAGTGAAAACACAGATTTCTGAGATTCATCTCCTGGGTACTGATTCCATAAGTCTAAAACTGAGCCTAGGAATCTGAATCTTATACAGCTCTCCATATGATTCTGATGTATAGTGAAGTTTGGGTACCAATGGTCCTAGAAGCTCTAAAGACTGTAATTAGATTTATTTTTATCTTGCTTATTTCCTTCAAATAAAAGGATTGAAAGCAGCTTATAGGGTACATGCAAATACATTTTGAAAAGCAGACTTAAAAACCACCCCCACAAATAAATAAACTGAGAAAGTGAGATCTGACCTTATGCCAAGACTGGGGACACACACACGGTCGGTGTCCTCACCAACATCCTTGTCATGGATGTGGCTGGGAATGAAGCGTGAGCCATTGTTACCCACCTCTGGAGACACTCAGTATTAAAAGCCAGCTCAGTGAGATAAATTATGGGAGCAACAGTAGAGCTGCAAAGGGACTGCTGCTCTTCAATAGGGTTTTAATGTTTCTGGGGTCCCCCTGTGTAAATTGTCCAAACACACTTACTGGTCTGGCGACACTCAGGATGACTCCTCCTGGCAAACTGAATCTGCCTCGCTGCCTCCCAGCCCTCCCGGCCCACGTTCACTCACGCTTCTTGGCTTCTTCCAAACTGTTTCCACTGGCCAGAGGACTCTTGTTTATCTCCAAGACACCACTCAAATATCACTGACTCCAGGCAGCCCTCCTCCTTCATCTCCTTTCTTCCTTTTGTCCTTCATTCATTAAGCCCTTATTGCATCCCGGCATTGCACTGGAGCTCCCCAGCTTCCCCTCAGGCCAGCATCTGCCACGTGGCAGATCGTCCCATCCTCACCTCCCACGATGCTTCCCCTCACTTCTCTGGTCTCTCCACGCTGGTTGGCTGTGCTCCCTGCCTCTCTCCACAGGACTTTTGCACAGGCTGTGTCAGTCTTCTGCCTGGAATGCTCCTCCCCGCTCATGTTCCTGCTGTCCCCCATTTAGGTTATTCCCTTCTGGCCCCCTGAAGTTGTCTTACTCTGTCCTCCTTCCAGGTCCAGGTCCAGGACATAATGTTTCTTTTGTGATTCCTAGGTTACCGTCTGTCTCCTTTCACACACAAAGGCAAGCGCTGTAACCTCAATGCCTAGCACCGAGCCTGACGTAGAGCAGGTGCCTGTAAACTTGTTGAGGGTGTGAAAGAAGACAGCCCCGAGAATCTCAATCTCTTTCTTCCTTTGGATCAGTCATTTTTAAACTTATCTTGGTCGCTGGCCACTTTAAGCATCTCATGAAGGCAACAAACCCTCTTTGTACATGAATGCTTCTTCACATGAAACTCCTATGCTGTTTCAAGGTTCAAAAACACCCCAGATAAGAGAGTGTGGAGAAGAAGAAATCCTCTATACTGCTGGTGGCAATCTAAGTTGATGTGGCCACTATGGAAGACAGTATGGAGGTTGCTTGGAAAACTAAAAACAGAATTACCACATGATCCAGCAATCCCACTCCTGGGCATATACCCAGACAAAATTACAATTTAAAAAGATACATGCACCTCAAGGTTCATAGAGCACTATGCACAATAGCCAAGACACAAATAACCTAAACATCCATTGACAGATGAATGAATAAAGGAGATGTGGTGCCTATACATAAAAAAGAACAAAATAACGCCATTTGCAGCAACATGGATGCAACTAGAGATTAACATACTAATTGAAGTCAGGCAGACAGAGCAAGACAAATACCATATGATATCACTTATATGTGGAATCTGAAATATGGCACAAATGAACCTATCCATGAAACAGAAATAGACTCACAGACATAGAGATCAGACTTGTGATTGCCAAGGGGGTGGGGAGGGAGAGGGATGGACTGGGAGTTTGGGGTTGGTAGATGCAAACTCTTGCAGATAGAATGGATAAGCAACAAGGTCCTACTATATTGCTTAGGGGATTATATTCAATATTCTGTCATAAATCATAATGGAAAAGAATATGAAATAGAATATATATATGTATAATCAAATCACTGCTGTGTAGCAGAAATTAACACAACATTCTAAATCATCTATACTTCAATAAAATATAAAAAACACCCCAGATGAAGAGAGCATTGTTAATTAATTTCAAGCTAAGATTCATTTCTAGAGAGAACAGCTGATGAATTATATATAGATATCATGATTTACATGTGTGCTCCATCCCTAAGTCGTGTCTGACTCTTTTGTGACCCCATGGACTGCAGTCCGCCAGGCTCCTCTGTCCATGGGATTTTCCAGGCAAAAATACTGGAGTGGGTTGCTGTTTCCTCCTCCAAGGGATCTTCCTAACCCAGGGATCAAACCCGTGGCTCCTGTGACTACTATATTGGCAAGGTGGTTCTTTACCACTGTGCCACCTGGGAACCCCATCATGGTTTAAGCCCAGTTACAATTAGAGATAACTGTGGGCTTCCCAGCAGATGGCTTCATGTAGATGCCATGCTGGTTGGTATGTTCCCTTTAAGAACTCATCTCCCTGGTTTTTTGTTCTTGCAGGAAAGAAGACAGTGCAGAGGCAAGTGCATCAAACTGGAAAATATTTACATCGCTCCCAACTGCCCAGTGGTGCAGAGGTGGCCCCATGATTTGAGATCCCTTCGAGGGATCTGAACTACAAGCCAGACAACCCTCTTCCTATTTCAAGTCACTCTTGAGACACCCCTACTCTGTGTAAAGCCAACTGGGGGACCAACGAGATGGCTGTTAGCTGTCAGAAGCCTGTACGTATTGGCACGGGGCGGCAGAAGGTGTCGGGGGCTGGAGTCCCAAGATCCTGACTGGCTTGGCCATTCCTAAGCTGTGTCCCTGCACAGATGACTAACCTTCAAATTTCCACTTCTGCATCTGTTTGAGGGGCCTCACGCCTACTTGACAGTTTTGTTCCGATGACCTAATGAGCTAATGGCTGCGAAAGTGCCCCAAACACCACGATGCTTCCCGTGTGATCGGGAATCATAGTTGTTGGTAAAATGCAGTTCTATCTTTGCTCACTCACATACTGACATCTGCTCAGGAGGGCTCTCTGCCATAAAGTACTCATTACCGTTCTATATAGCTGACACCCAAGATGGGTGATGTGGGGCCTGGGAGCATCACGATGTGAAAGACATCTGAGTAGTCACCTTGCTATTCCAGAGCTTGTGCAGGGCCAGCCTGTGCAAAACATTGTATGTGTGTGAGCACTTTCCTAGGGAGAGGGACCATGGACTTTACTAGCTTCTCAAATGAGACTGGGACCCCCAAGGGTCAAGCACTCCTAGTCTAGGGGGAAAAGACTCTGTTAAGGAACCCAGAGACCCAACTCTGCCTCTAAGTGGCCAGTGACGGGCCTCAGTTCCTCATCTGTGAAATGGGTGTGACCATGAGCCCTCTGGCGTCCCTCCCTGCTCTGACCTCTGATGAGTCTATAACCCTCCCTGTATCGTGTCCGTCATCAGATGAGGCTCATCCCACTGCAGCAAACATCATCTGGGGTCTTACTGTGGGGCAGGCTCTGGCCAGCTGGGGAGGTTCCGAACCCAGCCCCCGCCTGCTTCCAGAGTAAGAAGAGATTTCTTCTTTTCTACACATAAGTCTCTTTGGGCCCCTGTGTCCATGAATTTCCCACCTCTCACAAATAACCAAAGCATTCCCAAAGTGTCCGAAGTACTGGAGCCCCGTTTCTGCTCATCTCACCCAGCAGTTAAAGAACACTGTGGCCCAGCAGCTGGGCTCAGATCAAGAGGGTCTGCTCCTTCTGGAAAGACTTGCCTGTAAACTGCAGGGCTGGCCATTAGGCCTTCTCACTAGGGCAGCTGAGGGGCTAACGGGAATGTCTGAAGTCTTAACACCCTGAGAAAGGCAGCCTGAAAAGCGGGCTGTACGTGTACAAGCTGGTGAGTTGAGTTCTTTCTTGCCTCTGCTGTGAGGCAGAGGTGGATGTCAAGAAGGCAGCTGATGGGTGGGGGTCTGCCCTCACGTCTGGGACCTTAGCAGGACCAGGGCTGGGCTCACACAGGCTCCACGACCCACGGGACAGACCTCAGAGAGTTCCCAGTCCACAATCCTCAGGACAGATCTGGCTCACAAGCATATCTTGCTTAGCTTCTGTTTTGTTTTGCTTTGTTTTTTTAATTGTGGTGAAAACATGCATAGCATAAAATTTCCCACCTTACCCATTTTTAAATACCCAGTTTAGTGGCATTAAATGTAGTCACAGCTTGTGCAGCCATCACCCCTGTTCATCTCCAGGACTCTTCCATCTTCCCTGATTGAAGCTCTGTCCACACACTGACCCCCCATTTCCTCTTCCCCAGCCCTTGGCAACCTCCTTTCTCCTTCCATGTCTCTATGACATTGATGACTCTAGGGACCTCATACAAGTGGAATCACACAGAGTTTTTTTTCTTTTTGATACTGGCTTATTTCAATTAGCATAAAGTCCTCAAGTTTCATCCATGTTGTAGCATGTGCCAGAATTTCCTTCCTTTTTAAGGCTGAATAATATTCCACTGTGTGGTTGGATCACATTTTGCTGATCTATCCATCTGTCGATGAACATTTGGGTTGCTTCCCTCTCTTGGCTGTTGTGAATACTGCCATGAACATTGGGGGTACGAATACCTAGGTTTATCTGTTAATACTGGAATTAGCAGATGACATTTCAAAGCCAAGAGATTTCTCATAAAGACCTGGATTTCTGGCTTCTCTGGGAAAACAGTGGATCTGGCAAGCTTCCTGGCCACACTCAGAGCTGAATGAGGCCTGGTCATTCATTCCCTGCCCCTTAGACAGACACATAGCCTGGGGGACCTCAGGCCCCCACTCCCTCCTGGTCTAGTCCTTGCTCCCCGCGTCATATGCCTGGTCTGCCCAGATCTTTCAGTTACGGATAGAAACCCAGAGACCAGAGAGGCACCTGACCTGGGTCCAGGGTCTCACAGACAGGCTGGTGCTGTGACTGCAGTCATCCAGGAAGACCTGGGCTGCATTTTGGTCCCAACTCTGCCACTTGCCTCTCCCCCTGTGACCTTGACCGTTCTGAGCCCAAGATTCTTCTTTGAAGGGAAATGGGAGAGAGGAAACCTTCTCCAACAGCTTCACAGAATCGTTGAGACAGACAGAGAAGGGGATGCATGGTGATTAGAACCTGGGGTCAGGATGTGAGGAGCTTATTACACAGCCCAGGTGAGTCAGGCAGCTCAGAGTTTAAAGGTCTGTCTCTTCATCTGCAAAATGGGAAAAGGGACTAGGTTGTTCTGAGAGTTAACTGTGGAGGGGAGGTGAAGCCCCCAGCAGAGGGCTTGGCACGCAGCAGATGGTTCACAGCGGTTCCTCTGGAACAAGTGAGGGTGTTCAGGGCTGCAAATCCCCTTGGCAGCAGGGCACAACCCAGCAAGATACGTGATGTCCTGATGTTGCAGAGACAGCCTGGCTGCAGAGTCTGTCAGTCTGATTTCAGAGGCCATCCTCCACCTTTACCTCCTGGGGCCCCAGGCAGGTCAGCTGCCTCTGCAAGCTGCAGAACCCCGGCTGTGAGACAGGGTGATCTCCTAGTCCTTACCAGCACAAGGCGGGTGAGAAACCTGAGGTGCCTGGCACAGCGTTGATGCTCGGTTGAGTTCAGTTGTCTTCCTTCCCTTCCCAAGCAGAAGTCTCCCTCTGAGGTTCAAAGGATGGCATATTTTCCAAATATTTTCAAAAATAAAAGAGGAAAAAATGTAGTTCTCAGCTTCCCATTGGAGGCTCCTGGGCCCACGTGGTGTTGGGGTTGAGGTGTGACACTCACTGGGGTTCCTTCCTCCGTCCAACCAAGTCTGGGCTTAGAGAAGACACCGGACCCAGTTCTCAAGGGCAGGTTTAAATCAGTCCGTCTGTTAGTCGGTCAGTTACCCCTCATGAAGTGCCTCTTCTGAGCTGATTTTTAACGTGAGGCTTCACCCTCCAGGCTCATCTCTGTTGCGGAATGTACATTGCCCCAGATGGCATTCTTGTCCTGACATAACCCGCCACTGGTCTTTCTACCCTCTATGCTACTTCTGTTACTTCAGTCCTTCCCAGAGACCCCGAGGGAGGCCCCTGAGCCACTTGTGGGCCTGTGAGGCCTTCCTGAGTGGAGCAGTCCATCCCACTGCACCCAAGAAACCTAAGAGGCCAGGTGTGGACTTGACAGAGCCCCGCCTCTTTACCTTCAGACTTTGGACGGATGAAATGGGAAGGCAGATGGAAAATGCACTTGTCAGCTCTTAAGTTCTGCATGAATATACTGGATTTGACCTTCATATCCTGGAGAGACAAGAGACCACCGGGTGTAGGAGAGAGATTAGGGTTTAAAACAGAGTCACTGGGCTGGAGTCTGGGCTCTGCAACCTTTTAGCTTTGAGATCATGGAAAAGTCACTTCCTCCCCTCTATTCACTTACTTGCCAAAGGGAGCAATAAAATACCTGCCTTAGCACCTGTGAGGAGTGTTTATAGATACATGGGATGGGAAAGCGCCTTTCAGACTTCAGTGTGGTGCACACACTTTCATGTCACTAATTCATGTCATTGATCCAATGCACATCCACTATGTATCAATACCTGCTGGGTGCCACTGGGCACAAGGTGATCTGTCTCGTGACAGTTTGGAGAAGGTCTCCAAGGCTAAGGAAGAAGAGAACTGCTTGTCAGATGGTGGTTCCGCGCATTCATAGATTGTGATTAGCAACAGCCAGCGAGTTGGCATGGCAACGTTTGCCCGTGAACTGCTAGGCAGTGTTCTTAAAATAGGTCCACCAGAGGTGTGGCAGCAGTGGAGACACACAGACACCATGTGGTCTGATGGCCCTGCAGACCAAGGTGTGCTGGGAGTGGTCACGCCTCTGCCCTTCCCAGGCAGGCCAGTGGTGCAGGAACGAGGATAACAGATCCGGAAGCATCCATGGTTAGAGCTAGAGACTTCAGTATTAACATCTCTGCCTCTCCCCGGTTTACAGGTGAGGAAACTGAAGCCCAGAGAGGTTAAGTGACACACCCATAATCACACAGCTTCTTGATGGCAGATGGAACCAAAGCTGGTTCTGATATCTGATGCAGGGCTCTCTGGCTGTGCCACAATGCCCCTTCTTCTGATCTGTAATTCTAGATCTGAGTCTGATGCAATTCGTTCTCTAATGATTACAATCCATATGACATCACTTGTGTGTGTGCTTACTCTCAGTCATGTCCAACTCTTTGCGACCCCATGGACTGTAGCTCACCAAGCTCCTCTGTCCATGGACATTCTCCAGGCAAGAATACTGGAGTGGGTTGCCATGCCCTCCTCCAGAGGATCTTCCCTACCCGGGGATCAAAGCCAGGTCTCCTGCATTGCAGGTGTATTCTTTACCATCTGAGCCACCAGGCAACATTTATTTGATCAAAGAATTTTCTCCCATGTTTCTGCCTGGGAAGTCCTGAATCCCAAGATATGAAAACTCACCTACTTCTTAGCTAGGCTGAGATGATTGCAGCTTAAATCCGCCCCTTCCAAAGCCTCCCTACCCTAGTTTCCCAGTGTGAAAATGAAGCAGCAAAGCTGATCAAAAGTTTATGAATCATTCTGTGATGAGATTACTGTATGAACTTACTTACCCATCATTATAGAGGGCAGGGAGCCCAAATCCTTTAAAAGATGGGTTTCTTTCTGTTTCTGTTACTCAGCGATTTACTGAGTAAACTTTGTAAAAAATTGTGGCTTCTTAACGTTCAGGCTGGTGGGAGCTTCCTTTGAGGGATTCACAGCTTTTGTTTTAATTCCAGGGTGAAATTCCAGGTCTGGAATGAGACACTTCTCGAGAATACAGTCAACATCGGATGATAGGGTGCTAGACTTTTCTGACGTATTTGAACGTTCAGCCTCTTTTTCTGTATTCAGACAGTGCCTTGAAGTGGGAGGGGCTGGGAGTCAGGGGGTGGGTGCAGTGGGAGTCCTGCCATGCCCTCTTCCTAGCCTACCTGTAGGATGCAACCATTGTCCTCTGAACTGATGATTCTTCACTTTGGTTGCGTGTTGGACTCACCCAGAGAGCAATTAGAAATACAACACCCAGCTCCTCTCCAGACCACTTAAATCAGGTTGTCTTGAGTGGGCCCCAGGCAGGGTCTTTAAAGAGCCCCCCAGTGATTCTAACGAGCAGCCAGGGGGAGAACTCTCAAACTATAGCCTCGCTGTCTCTTTTCATTCTCCCATCGCCTGTGTTTATTAAATACCCAGATGCCATTGTGGGTTTCTTTTGTGTCAGACCCATTTTGCTCCTTGCTAGGGAAAAACATGTATTCTCAGAGTTGACAGGAGGAAAGTTCTCATCTTGGGAATATTTTGAATTCCATTAGTTGGCTTGGTAACTTCACCTTTAGAGGCCCTTTTAAGCTGCTGATGATCCTATGAAATGAAACGGGTAGCACATTATAACAAACTCTGGCTACACTGCAGCAGAACTGGATGCCGAGTGCTGGGTAGCTGGTCATGGCACAGTTACACGAAAGTTCCGATGACATGACCGAGTGATACAACAGGCACGTAAAGCAGATTTCTTGGGTAGAGTTGCTTGCATCCCCAAATCTTCCAGAAACAGATATTCTAAGTCCAGTATGATATATAAATTGACCAGTCATGTAAGCAAATAGAAGCAAATTTCTCTTCAGCATTTGCACCAATTTACCTGGCTCTGAAATGCATTTTTTTTGAAATTCTCTGGTACCTTTTCTTTTGAAAAGACCCTGATGATGGGAAAGATTGAAGGCAGGAGGAGAAGGGGATGACAGAAAATGAGTTGGTTGGAAGGCATCACCGACTCAATGGACATGAGTTTGAGTAAACTCCGGGAGTTGGTGATGGACAGGGAGGCCTGGCATGCTGCAGTCCATGTAGTCGCAAAGAGTTGGACACGACTGAGTGACTGAACTGAACTGGTACCTTAAGGAGGCAGAGAAGAAGAAACCTCTGGAGTTTGTGGCTGTATTTAGTCCTCTTTCCTGTTTTATGAGAATTTCTAGAAAAATAGTGTATGCCTTGAACCTAAAACTGCTTTTAAAACGTCAGTAGGCTTAGGATGGAAGGACTGGCTTTGCTTTATCCCATTTGATTCTCCCTAAATCCTGCTCTGGTTTCAGCAAGCACAGCTCCCATCCAAATCTGACGTCTGCATCTTTGGCATAAATGTATTACACAGAGTCGCAGGAAGACTAATGGGAGAACTGATACCATCAAAATAAGGTTTTCTCTGATAACAATTTTTTTGTCTTTGAAAAACATCATCAGGCGAGGCCCAAAGGTAAACTGATGATACCTTTATATGATGGTAGAACAAGGGAAGAGAAAGACAAATGAATGAGCTGAAAACTCGGTATCAGCTCTATCAACAGCTTTAGCAAAAGTAATATGACACAGTATTTGCAAATATGACATTGAAAGTGATGGGGACAATATACATATATCTATGCAGTGATGTTATAACTATTAACCATTAGACTTGGCTTCAGGACAAGGACAAGTTCTGCCTCTCACAAAGGTTGGATTATGGGCCAGAGACACAGGGTTCTATGACTCTGCCACCAACTGGTTGTGCAAGCTTTAACGGAATACTTCTTGCAGTCTCAATGTCCTCCACGGAAACATCAGGGAAGGTGTGGGTCTTAATGAGTTAGCACAGGTTTCCTAAAGTATTCAGCACAGATTAGTGCTCTGTGGATGCTGAGAACCTTCCCTCAAAGTATTGAACCTGATTCAGATGCGTTTCAGTGCAATGGTGGGACATGAACCACCAACCTCAGTTGGGTAACTGAGGTGATCTCCCAAAGTTCAATGTTGCACAACCAATTTTTGCTGGGGAGGCAGGGAAATGACCTGGGTGTCACTGGCAAAGGTGATGAACATGGCTTGTCAGTTCATTTTGGCAGAACCTCCTCAGTCTTCTCACTCTCCCAGGTTGAATCCGAGGCAGATATCACATAAAAGCAGTGAAGCACAGGCATCATTTTGGAAATCATGTCCTTTCCCAGTGGGTCCCAAATGCACAGGAACTCTACACCTTGTAATTGCATGCATCTAAAAGGACCCCTATGTTACACATCTCTATTGATCAACACAGGGTCAGAATTTTGGCAGTCCATGCTCTGCCCCTCCCCTCCATTTGAAGCATTGATTCATACGGGGGTGGTCTGGCAACACAGGCAGACACCCCCCCCGCACTTCCCTTTGTATGTCCTGTGGTGGAACCCTCCTTTGGGTCCTGGAGCAGTGGCTGTCCCCAAACTCCCACCTGCAGTGAAATGGACACAGCGATCCGTCCTTGGAGATGCCCATCTGATTCCTGACCAGTTGGGACTCAGCACTCCTTTCCGGGTTTTCAAGATTTGTATTGATTGCTCAATCTTGTGTATAGTAGGCTGGCATTTTCTCTTGTTACCAAGATGTATTTTTCTATGTTAGTCAAATGTATAATTTGTGTAATTTTGTACATTAAAATGTATCCTTTTTCACAATTAAAGTTTTCTTTTTTTCCTTTTTGAATGTTTAACTCACTGCCGGTTCATTACAAAGTGTTGCAGACCCTATACAACGCAAAAAGGCACCAAATCCAAGACTCTTGACTTTGGTGGGGAATAAACAGTTTGGGGCTTCCCAGGGGGCTCAGTGGTAAAGAATCTGCCTGTCAGGAGGCACGGGTTCAATCCCTGGGTCAGGAAGATCCTCTGGAGGAGGAAATGGCTACCCACTCCAGTATTCTTGCCTGGAGAATTCCATGGACGGAGGAGCCTGGTGAGCTACAGTTCATAGTTCACATACTTTACTACTTTTGCTGTAACAAATTGCCATGAACCTAAGGTCTTAAAACAATACATAGTTATTATCTTACCATTATGCATATGAGAAGGCCAAAACGAGACTCACTGGGCTATAAATCAAGGTATTGGCAGAGTTGTGTTCCTTCTGGGGAGTCTAGGGGAGAATTGGCTTCCTTGCCTTCTCTGGATTCTAGAAGCTGCCTGCCTTCTTAGGCTTCCAGCAGCAGCCCTGCATCTTCACATCTCACTCTGGCTCTTGCACCTGCTCCTGTTGCCACATCTCCTTCTCTGACCCTCCAGCTTCCTTCCATCTTCCACTTATAAGGACCCTGGTGATTGCATTAGGCCAACCCAGATCATCCAGGATCATCTCCCTACCGCAAGATCCTGAACTTTAGTGCATCTGCAAGGTAACTTTTGCCATGTAAGGTTACATACATACAGGTTCTGGGGGTGAGGAGGTGGACGTTTTTGGGAAGGGAGCATTATTCTGCCTCCCATAATCCCCTATGAGCTGATGTGGAGGGAGGAGAAGAAAACAGACATCTTAGAATCAAACAGGCCTGAATTTGAACTGGATCTCTCCAACTTGCTGGCCATATAACTTGAGGGAGCTTTCTTTACTTCTCTGAACCTTTTCTCTTATTTTCAAAATGAGCGCAGTAATCCATTACTTGCCTCACAGATTTGCTAAGAGTGTAATCAGGCAGCTAACAATAAACTTCAATTCTATTTTTCTCCATTTTATAACTTATGGGTTTTCTTCAATCCTTTTTTTTTGGTATATTTACCAAAAAAAGTCCCCAATGGGGGATACGCCACAGAGCTGAGTAGCGGCTCCTGTCCTCTCTGTTTCTGGTTTGTTCTCTGCCATCACCTGGAAGGCTTCCTAGCCAGACACGATGAGCTGGAGGCTTTCCTTCACCAGATGTCACAGTTTAATCCACTCATGAGCCCTCCTCCTTAGTCTCTGGAAGACTGAGAGCAGTCAGAGTACAGGATGGGGAAGGTCAGTCATCTTCTGGACCAGGCGCAGTGTGCTCAGGTTCTCTGGACTTTCCTCTATTGGCCTCTGCCAGACATCCCTCCCCTTGGTGTCCCTAAGGCTGGTGGGCACATTTCCTAACTTACACCCCGGCTGTGTTTCGTGCCTCCCTTTCTCTGTTACACTGGGGTTACTGGTCTTGAGGAGATGTTGTAGAAAGGACTCAGACAAACCTGAGGTTGAATCCCAGCATGGTCACTTCCCAGAGGTTAACTTGAGCCATGGGTTTAAGGTTTGTCATCCTCAGCATTCCAGAGGCGGTAACATCTGCCAAGGGGGCTGCTGAAAGCAGGCTGCAATGTGTGGAAATAAATAGTGTGAGCATAGACCCTGACATATGGCAGGTTTTCAATAAAAGTCAGATCCCCCTCCTCTAGAAGTCACAGGAGATGAGGAGGAAAATAAAGTCAGTAACTCAGTGGGCACCCAAGATGTGTGATGGGTGAATGTGGAACAGTTAGTTGTCAAGTTTGCAAGGAACACAGGATTCAAACTCAAAAATCTAGACTCTCCTACCTACACCAGGTTCCTGCTTTTCTCTCCCCTTTCCAGTGGGAACTTTTCAGCCAGCTTTCTTGCAGGGAACAGTAAAGGATACTGGTTGAGATGCAGATTCTGGGACCAGACTACTGTGTTTCAGTCCAAAGTGGGATCATTTACCAGCTGTGACCCTAGACAAGTTAGTTATCTCCCTGAGACTCAGTTTTCTCATTTGAAAAAAGTGGCTAAAATGGTAAGAGCCTTACAAGAGCAATGACATGTAAAGTGCCTACAATGGTCCTTGGCATGTAGCAAACTCTGTAAGTGGGAGTTATTCTTATATTTTCTAGCTTCTGCACAGAGGGGACTCTTTCTCTCCTCTTTCCATGACACTCCCTCCTAGTCTTCACAACCGCCTGGCCCTTTCTCCCAGTGAAAAGGGTTTACTTGGAAAGTAGTGAGGTCTCCATCAGCAGCAGTATTTAAGCAAAGCCAGAGAGACTGTCTCCTCAAGATGCAAGAGCAGATGCAAGCATCCAGCATGAGGACTGACCTCAAAAGTTTCATCTAACTCAGAATCTTGAATTCTCTGTTTCTATGGGGTTCTTGTGTTTGTTAGTCACCCAAAAAGTTAGACTCCTTGAGACCCCATGGACTGTAGCCCGCCAGGCTCCTCTGTCCATGGAATTCTCCCGGCAAGAATACTGGAGTGGGTTGCCATTTCCTTCTCTAGGGGATCTACTTGACCCAGGGACAGAACCCAGGTCTCCTTCATTGCAGGCAGATTGTTCACTGTCTCAGCCACCAGGAAAGACCTTTCTATGGGTTTAGTCACCATGAACAGTTTTGGAGCTTTAGAATAAGTCTCCATGTGTTCTCCAACATGAAATTTCCTTGCTTGGAATGTTCTGAAAACAGTATTTCACAGAAAAGGGAGCAGGTTTTGTTAAAAATACACTTGTACTGCATCCCGGAGTCTGGGACTCCTAGAACCATGAGGCTGGGTGCTGAAGGGACAGTTCCTAGCCCTGGAAAGGGAGGGGGGGGGCGGGGTGGTGCAAGAGGAGACACGCTCCCAGCTGGGTCCCCACCCAGCCTGATATGGCAGGTCTGAACTTGCTCGAGGAGGGCGGGTTGGCAGCTGGCAATTCTGCCTATCCAGAAAGAGCAGCTGGGACCACCATGTCCCTGGAGACTCTTAAGACCCTCTCCCTGATAATGATCAGGGAGAAATGAGCCAGGGTATCCAGAGAAGGCACATGGCACCTGGCTTTGAAGGAGGTTAGAGGGAAACCACAGCAGAGTGACCCCTGGACCCCATGCCCTTCACCCTGGCCATAGTCAGAGGAAGCCTGGGACTACCGGGCTGTGAATTCCTAGCTCAGCAAGGGTAGGCTGCATCTGGGGTCATGGGAGGTGACCCTGGAATGGGGAATATTTGTGTGGGTGACTGACAGGACTGTGTGCAGTGTGTGTGAAATGATCCGTCTCTTTGTGTGTCTTTTTCTGGAGCGTGTTTCTATTTAAGCTCCCGACTACCCATATTTCTGGGGTGGATTTGTGTGTGGGCGCCCTGTCGGGTTGTGTGTGTTGGAGTCACCTTGTGAGTCTGTCTTTGGTACAAGGGCATGAAAAATCTCTTTGTTGTGGGGTTATTGCAGGAGTCAGACTCGTGTACATGTGTGAGTCATTGGTTCACGTGCAAGAGTGTATTTCTCTTGTTGGCGTGAACGCGGTCCTAGCACACCCCTCCTACCCTGCGGTTCCATCCTTCCTGACGTGCAGCCCTGCCCGGTATATGATGTGTGTGTGTCTCCTTCCTCTGGACAATGTCAGCTCCCAGAGGGCAGGACTCCATCTACTCTGTTCACCGTGCTGTCGGCCAGTGCCCGAAACGTGCCAGGCACCAGCGGGGCACTCAGTATAACAGCACTGAGTGAATGAATGCAGTACCCAATGTCTGAGCGTCTCTCTGGATGTGCAGTCAATCTCGGGGTGATGCTGTCTGTGCGCTTGGCTGGGTGACTGAGAATTTCTGGCTTGTGTCTATGTATGTGTGTGTGATCGACTAGGAATATATACAAGCATGTCTGTGTATGCAAAATTACCAATGATGTGCGTGAAAGAGGCTGAGTGTGTCTGGGGAGCGTGTGTGTAAGCGACTCTCGTGTGCTCCGGCATGTTTGTACATCTCTCACGTGTTTGTATGGCGTAATTGTCTGCTGAGCTAATACCAACCTACGTGTGCTTGGCCGTGTGTGCGTGCCCGTGGTTCGCACCCCTCGCGCCCTGCGCTCGGCCTGGGGGCGGGGAGAGGGGGTGCGGCGGGGGCACTGCAGTTGGGCTGCCCGCCCTCGGCGCTGCGGCGAGGGCACGTCACGGTCCCTCCACGCCCTCGCCGCGGTCCCCGCCTCCCGGTCCTTTGTAGCCGGCCGCGGTGCTCTTCGACAGCCGCCCGGAGGCCCCGCCCCGGCCCCGCCCCAGCCCCGCCCCGGCCCGCACCCCGGCCCGCCCCTGCCCGGGCCGCAGTCGCGCCTGGGCAGCCGCGGGCCCGCACCGAGCGCGGAGCGCGGCGCACGGCGGTGGCCAGGGCTGCGGGCGGGCGGGCGGGGGCGCGGTCGGGCAGCCGGCCTTGGACCGGTATGGCGGACCGGCGGCGCGCGTGGAACACGGAGGATGACCTGCCCGTGTACCTGGCGCGGCCGGGCAGCGCGGCGCAGACCCCGCGCCAGAAGTACGGCGGCATGTTCGCCGCGGTGGAGGGCGCCTACGAGAATAAGACCATCGACTTCGACGCGTACAGCGTGGGCCGCCGCGGCTCGGCGCGCACGCCGCGCAGTGCTGGCCGGCTTGATGCGGTCGGCCTGCCGGGGCCCGGCGGCAGCGAGGACACGGCCAGCGACGTGAGCGAGCCCTCGGGCTCGGCCGTCAGCTCGCCGGGCGAGCGCGACGACAGACCGCCCGCGCTGCGCATCCGCTGCCCCGCGCCCCGCGACCTGCCACTCGGCCGGGACAATGGCCAGGTACCCTCGGGGCGCGCGTGGGCCGGACGGAGGGGGCGGGGCCCTCGGGGCGCGGGGCGTGGGGCCGCCCGAAGGCAGTGCCCGGGGGCCGGAGTGCTGGGGGCCGCTGCCCCCGGGCTTGGGAGAGCGCCCAAGACCCCTCCCCCACTCCATCGTACAGCAGGTTCGGAGAGGTTTGGCCACTCGGTCAAGGTTGGCCAGCATAGTCCGTGAGGCTCCAGAGGGTCTTTCGAGATCCAGTCCCCTGCTCCTCCTCTGCAGAAAGGGAGAGACCGAGGTTCTGAGAAGGGAAGTAAGTTGGCTAAAGCCGCCACATGGTCCCTTAGAGCGCAGAGGGCCCTCTGAGGTTAATTTCATCCCAAGGTCCTCCTTCTCTGCTTAAGAAGACGAGTAGCTCTGTTCCGCATTCATCCCTTCATTTATTCACTCACTCATGAGGAATTATAGAGCACCTCCTGTGTCACTGGCGCCGGGAGAGGTTTAATGAAATGCCTCTGGTTACATGGCTTAAAGCTTAAGCCTTTCTTGAGTGCTCCCTCTGTGTTTTCTGGGGGGAAGGATTTGGTTAAAGATTGAGATCCTCGGGCACATAGACCTGGAAACCGCGAGCCGCAATCACCCGACACCTTCAGAGAATGTTTCTGAGTCCCGCACGACGCCAGTGTGCTTGCTTCACAGAGCAAGTTGGAGACAGAGCAGGGATTTGAACCGGGGTCAGTAGACTTGGAGGTTTTTCTCCTCGTGAAAGCGGGGGAAACATCAGGCAGAGGGAACGCCAGGCCTTGGGCCCTATGGCTCATCTCCCTTTAGCTGGTGGTCACCAGAGCCACTGGGGGAAGATGGATGGATAGACGACCCAGCTGTGGGATATATGGTCAGGTGCTTGGAGAACGGAAACTGGAGCACCGGACGGCCGGAGAGCCATCGCCTCACCCCAGAACTCCATGTCTGAGCACTGCCCAGGTCCCAGGCCACTATGGGTGCTGGGTCTCTGTTTGGCACTCCAGCCCCACCCCAGGCCAGGGTGGGCGCGACAGACTCACTGTGAAAATTAAATCAGTTAATGACACCAGGTAGCGAGCATTTAATAAACATTCGTCGTGTGTTATGAGTTTTATCATTATCATCATTTTTATGAACCCGTCTCCCCTTAAATGTTATGAGAGGCATACAGTGAGGGAGCCGCAGTTTGATCTGGACAGAAATCGGGGAGGGGGGCTTCCTGGAAGAATGGGGGCTGGGCCGACCTGTGGCTGCTCCGACCCAATTGTGGATCTCCTCCAGCCCCCATCCTCACACCCCCGGTTTTCTGTCCGGGGAGCTCGGGAACTCTCCGTGGTCCTGAATCTTGAGCCTCGCGGAAGGTCTACAGTGCCTGGAGTGGGGGCGGGAAGGGGGGCAAGGAACGGAGATATCGAGAGGGTCCCGTTTCCTCGTCCGTATCCCTTTTCTATCTCTCCCTCCCCACCTCCTTCCCTGCTGTCCGACCTCACTTGCGATCCAGGATTAAGAGCCTGAGAGGGAGGCTTCGGGGGCCGCGGACCTAGAAGCCGAGGCCAATAACGGGAGACCCGTGGTTTCCGGTCAGGGCTGTGCGTCCTCTTGAGCCTC
Organism: Dama dama; assembly: GCF_033118175.1. NCBI lineage: Eukaryota > Metazoa > Chordata > Mammalia > Artiodactyla > Cervidae > Dama > Dama dama. Next base: position 13,612,993 of record NC_083686.1, on the reverse strand, counting down.
AGCTTCTTCATCTGTGAAATGGGGGTGGCACCTCCCAGCCTCCCTCAAGGCGTGGTGGAGTATCAGGGAGGCGAGAGAGCGTTGTGCACAGCCGGGAGCTGTGGAAGAGCGTCCATCAGGAGGTGCGGTCAATGTCACCAACGCCAGCATCGGCCCTGGGCTCGGCCCCTGACGGCTCTGCAGCTGCTCCTCGGCCCTTGGGGACGCTGGTCGCTTCCTCTTCCACTGCTCCTTCCTCTCCCCCTCTAGCCCGCTCCCCTTTCTCCATGGTTTCTGGACAAAAGGCAGCGTCTCGGGCGCGCCAAGGACCCCAGGAGCACTCGAGGTTCGGGACCGTGAAGCCAAGGGGCTCGCGGTCTCCCTTGGGGGAGCGTTTTACTGTCCGCAGGCCGAGCGGCCACGGGGCTCAGGTCCCGGAGCCAGCGGGCCTCGCTGCTCCTGCGCGTTGCAGAGGGACCCGCGCCCTCCCCCCAACCCATAAACCTCTTTCCTGGGGAGGGAGGAGGGGTTTCGGTGGCGCAGGCGCAGCGTCTGCCAAGGCCCAAGGCTGAGCGAATGCGGCGCTTTGTACCCGGGAAGTCCACTCGGGAGCTGTGGTCTGTTTGGCCAATAGCGAACCCGCGCCCCTCCCCCGAGTTCTCGACCCCACCCCTGGAGCTACCCTGCCCAGATGGGCCCTGGGGACTCCCTGGTTCGTGGAATCTAGCACTTAGCAACGCTGAGGAAGGGAATATAGAGTGGGGGGAGAGGGAGACCCCAATTTCCGGTCAGCGGCAAGAATTTAGGACCCCGCTCAGAGCCGAGGCTGAATGAGTGAATGTAGGAGAATGACCTACAGACTAGGTATGCCATAACCTGGCTTCTAGATACTGGTCTGCTGCAGCTAACATGCTTTATATCCAAGAGATATTTTACCTGGGTGTCAGCCTCAATTTCCCACCTGTGAAATGGGAAGCTTATGGCTTAGTGTTCCTGGAATACTAAACTGTTTCTCTTTTGTGAACATACCATCCCATCTTTATTTTAAGGCACAGGCATCTCTGGTCTCGGTCCTGGACTGGAGGGCTGGCTCCCAGGTGGCGTTGGTGGTAAGGGCTTCAGGCCCTAACCTGAGAGGTGGGGGGGGGGGGGGGGGGGGGGGGGCTTTAGCAGGCCTAGTGCACCCTTCCTCTGGGTGGCAGCTTGATGTATACAAGATGGGGTCTTTTAACAGAACCTGTGCGCAGGGTTTGAGTTTTGTAGGCCGAAAGTTACAAGGTCGGCATTTTAATCTGCCTGGAGATTTGGGGCACCTGTCTAGTGTTATGGGGGCTTGCCAGGGCTCTCCTTTTTCTTTCTTTTGTCAAGTTTATCAAGCCATGCCCAAGCCTGCTCCTCACCTCTCCCCAAAGCACCATCTGGACTATGGGTGCTGGGTTGGTGTTCACTCTCCACTGGGAACCAGGACTTCCTTCTCCGCCCCCCGCCACCCACCCCTCGCCCTGACCCCTAGCCTGCCCCGGGGACCGCGGGGATCTTAGTGACAATGGTCTGGTTCTGAAATCAGCAATCACTGTCTGGTAGACAGGCTCTGGGGATGACCCGGTGGCCCCGATGGCAGGGGGCTGTGTGATGTGAGGGGGGTGGCCTGCAGACGGTACAGCAGGTCAGCCACTAATTAGGGCCTTGTCTTTGGGGGTCCCTGCTGTTGCAGGGAGGTTCCTACTGAGTCCTCGGAGAGACGCGTTCAGTAATGGGGGTGGGAGGAGTGGCAGAGAAGAGCTTCATGGAAAAGCCATTAGAGATGAGTCTGGTAGAGGAGGTAAGACATTCCGAGAGAGGGCACAGTTTGAATAAAGGCTTGGACTTGGGACTGGAGATGTGCTTGAGCTGTGCTGCGAGGGGTGCAGCAGACAAACGGAGGCTGTGGAATGAGAGGTCAAAGGCGGGAGGCTGCTGCACCGCACCCTCAAACACTCCAGCAGCCGAGGTGGAGGGTGGTTCTGGGCATCCGGCCCACATTCCCTCCCCTACACAGACGTTCCGGGAGCCCCCCCCCCCCCCTCCACCGCCGCCGCCCCCCATGCGGGACCGCACACCTGTGGCGCTGCCCATGGTCTCCGCCTGCGCATCCGAAGTCCATCTCTGGCTTTCAAAAGAGCCCTGAAAAAAACCAGACCTACCCAATCGCGAGAGCGAGACCGGGGCCCAGCCGAGGGCGTGTGCGCGGGGCGGGGGTCGGCGGGGCTGGTTGGTTGGGGGGGCGGGGGGCGGAGTGCCGGGAAGGGGGTGATCGGAAGGGAAGCGCTTCCTGGTTCGAGGCGAGAGGGGCGAATCGGGCTGGGCTCCGCGCCGCCGGGAGGAGCTGTCTGTCTGCAGCCCCACCTCCCGCCCTCGTCCCGCCCTCCTCGCGGAGCCGGGCGGTGCAGGCAGCCGGAGCGGCGGCGGCGGGCGAGCGGGCCGAGCAGCCGCGGGCAGCCGAGCCTCCGTGCCTCTCGTCACTGGGCCAGGGCCTTTGTCGCCGCGCCCGCGGGAAGCGGGACCGAGACAGCCGCACCGAGCGAAAGCCAGCCCCACAAAGTCCCCCGGCCGGGCCGAGGGCGCCAGAGGTGGGGAGGGGGGCCATGTCTTACCAGGGCAAGAAGAGCATCCCGCACATCACGGTAAGCCGGGCCCCCGCCCCCGAGCCCCGCCGGTCTCGGTTCAGTGAGGGGTGGGCGCCGCCGGGGATCGGCCGGGGTCCGCAGGGGAGGCCGGCTAGGCTTCCTGCGGCGCGGCGGGTGGGGCGGGGCCGGGCTCGGCTCTGGAGCCCCCTCCCCCCCAGCCTCTGGGGACAATGGGGGGGAGGGGGAGCCCCGCATGGCGGGGCGGGGCTGGAGCCTCGGGTCCCCTTCCCCGCGGGCTTGCAGCCGCCTCCCCCGCGGCCACCGCCCCCCGCCCCCTTCGCCGCGGGATGTGCCAGAGGATGGCGCGGACTGAGAGGATGCGGAGCTGAACAAAAGAGGGAGGGGCGCGGGGGTCCGAACCCGCTCCTTCCTTGTCCTGGAGCTGAAACTCCAGCGCGGGGGTAGAAGGGGGGGCTTTGCACCGTCCAGCTCTGGGCTCTCGCGGCAGCGTTCCTTGCCTGCTAAGAAGGGGAAAGGGTCGAGTATTGCCCCCCACTTCCCGCCCAGACCGGTGGAGTGGAAGTCTGGACCTGGAGACAAGCGCCATGATGGAGGAGCCCCTCCCAGTCCTCACGGCAGCTAAAAATAACCTGATGGAGAGTCTCTGGGGGGGGCTATGGCTCTGAAAGGGTTAACACTGGGGTTGGGGATGGGGGTTAGGAATGGAGGTAGGGGGTGAGCGGTCCTCTGGGTCCCTGGGTGTGGCCGGAAACAAAGGATCCTAGGTCTTTCGGCTTTGTCTCAGGGTGGTGAGCTGAGGGCACAGCAGGGCCTGGAGACCTGGCCTCCATCCTTGTTGCCTGCCGGTCTCTAGAGCTGAACCACACGGTTCCTGAGGGATGTGGACCTCGGGTGCTGGGGCAAACCATGGGCCTTGGGTGGCTGGTATCTGAGCAGCTAGGTGCTGGTAGGTGGCCTGCTGGAATTCCATCTCCATGGAATCCTCGAGAAGATGCTTGAGGTTTGAGACAGGAAATCTAGCATCCTCTTTTATCCAGAAGGGATAAAAGCTCAGGGATGGCCCCAAAGCACCTTGGAGAGGGCCGCATTGGGTAAGGAGAAAGGAACTGATGTTACCCACTTATCTGCCCAGTGTATTGTGGATCTTGTTTTATTGAATCTTCTCAATAAGCCTTCTGAAGGAGGCATTGTCCACCTAAAGCTCTCAGAGGCTGGAGCCCTGGGGCGCAGTTGATAGGACGGTTGGGAAGGGGCTGGTCCCCGGCCTCTCCAGAAGAGCCCGGCCTCCTGCCCAACTCTGGACTGAGTCTCCCTTAGAAAACTCCTCCTTGGCCCAGCTTCAGGTCTTGTCAGCCGACCTTTGCTGAGTCACATCCAGAGATGGGCCCACCTCTTAGCCATCCCTAATCTGTGCCCTCTGAGATACAGAGGTGTATGTGACCAATCCCTTAATGCTGTAGCTGGCTAAGAATCCATAGGAGGGATGTGGTTGCCCTGGGGCCAGGCAGTGTGGGAGGAAAGTGTGGAATATTTGTAGAAGCCAGTCCCAGCTTCTGGACTCTGACACTGTCCCCAGGGGAACTGAGGCAGGAGATGGAGGTGATGCAGTGACGGATGAGTTCGGAGGCCTGGGTACCTTTGTGGCCATGGACCACAGCAGGTCTGTATATCCTGTACTGGACCCCCGTTTCCATGAAGGAAGTTTAGCAAGATGGTCTTTGAGGTGGGTCTATGGGAGCAGTGCCACTGGTGTTGTATGGTTCTGTCTATACAACCGCAGTAGTCTCTCTGCCTGCTGGCTGTGGCCCTCTGGAGTGGAGCTGAACTAGCCCGGCTTTTGTACCAGATGGATCTGGGTGTTCATCCCTGCTCTGCCTCCTTTCTGAGCCTTGGGGCTTTGCTATCCAAAGTGCGCCAAGCCCTGGCTATTTCACAGGACCCTGAAGCATTCAAGAGGACCCTGGCAAAGGGCTTAGTGTTTGGTGGGCACACAGCAAGGGCTTCAGAACTTCTGGCTGATCCTGCTTCTTTAGTGCTTTTGCAAAGCAGGCAGTCAACCTGTGTGTTAAAGAGAATCAGATGAGTGGCTCTGACAGCTCCAGTAGTGTGGGGAGGAGAGATGCTGAAAATGACCCTTAGTTCCTGGAAAAGTTGTCCTTGACAAGGCATTTGTGTTTAATGTAGTCCACATAGTCCACTCCTGGAGTAGGACATGGCAGGCCACTCCAATATTCTTGCCTGGAAAATTCCATGGACAGAGGAGTCTGGAGGGCTGCAGTCCACGGGCTCACAAAGAGTTGGACACGACTGAGCCACTGAGCATGTAGTCCACTCCAGCTAGAAAGGTGTGTGGTTAGAGGAGAAGCCAGAGACGATGGACTTGGATGGAGCTCCTTTGTAGGGCCCACAGCTTCTTGAGAACCTTTGGCTGATAATGCGCAAGAAGTGACGAGAACCGAATGCCATCCAGTGAGTGGATGGGCATTGTGGCTTTTCACTTGCTGCTCCCTTAACCTGTTCAATAGTACTCAGTTCGTAGGTTAATAATAATAATAGGATCTGGTCTGTTCCACGCACCTTCTGGGTGCTAAGGAAAGTGGGCATGGGATGGGGGTGTCCTTCACCATTGCGGAGTTTCCTAAAGACAGACATTTCAGCCTGAAATGGTAACAAAGTGTGTGTGTGTAGGGAGGGCGGGGGTTGTTACAAGGGAAATAGAGGAGGCTTGAGGGGACCATCGCAGCGACACCCAGTTCTGGGAGGGGGAGGGAATTAGGGAGGAGGGAGGGGATTCTCTGAGAGTCAGGGGAGGCCCTGAGGCCAAAGAGTGTGACCCCTTGGAGAAACTGAAGGGAAGTCAGCTTTGCGGAGCCCGACCTCTGCATCCGAGCGCGGCTTCTCTGTGCAATTAGAGCAAACCTTGGAGACAGGTAAGATGTTTTTGGCAGCCATGGTGTGTGTGTGGCCTGTGGAGAGACCAAGTAGGTGGGGCTGTCAAAAGGACCAAGATACATCCTTAAGTCCCCTTGATGTTGGGTCTCTGTGCCCCCTTGAGCCTCAGCTCACTCCTCTGAACAAAGGGGATAAGGTCGCAGCTTTGGCAGTGAAATCAGAGATGGGAGAGAGGATGTGAGCAGAGGAGGAGAAGGGACACCCCAGATAGGGCACAGTGGGGACAAAGGCAGGGGACAGCTGAGTCACAGAAGCCCTCTTCTACTCACCTTGACTCTGGTGTCTTTTCCTCTATTCTTTGCCTCCACCTTTTTCTGAGATAGTAGAGTAGCCTGATAGAGAAGAGGAAAAAAAAAAAATCGAAACACTTGGTTTCAGCCCCCAAGGATTGTTTAATATTAATAAAGCTCCCTTTCACTTGTGGCTTTTTAAAAAATAATGGTGCAGCCAGGATTAATTTAAAGCAGGTTTTTGGTGCCCACTTGGGTGGTTAAGTGAGGAGGGCATCCTGGGTGTGGCTCTAAACAAAGGCCCAGGGCTGGGGGCCCTGCAGATGCACTGTGTCCCCATGGAGCCTCTGAAGGGGAGGCAGGAGTGTCCACTGAGATGGTTCAAGAATTATTATTATTTCAAACAAGACTTCATGTGTACTGACCATTTGTGATGTTTGCAGACCATTATGGCATTCAAAAGGATTTCCAAAAAAAAAGGATTTGTGTGATCTTTAACTGGGTCTTCTGAGGAAGGCAGCCTGTTTCTCAAAGAGTAAACTTAGATGATAGAGTCTTTAAAGCTTCTTTGGTGGCCTGTGGAGGAATGAAGAGGTCCGTTCAAGCAGGGAAGTGTAGATAGTCTGGGCTGCCTGCTAAAATAGTCACCATCGGATTGAAATCTTTGTGTGTGAGTGTGTGCTAGTTCAAACATTAAAGATGAGATGAACAGGTAAGAAAGTGATCATTAAATAAAAAGTACATCAGACTCAATTACCTAATAGGCAGATGTGCAAAAAGCTTGTTTCTTCCCAGAGATGGTGTTCAGCCTACCTTTAATTATGTGTTTTATCTTGGTGCTTTTTTATGCAAAGAATTTGAGATGCCTACAGGGATTTGTCATGCATCTAGTGAAGTCGGAGGGAAGTAGACTAGCAGGACTGAGACTCAAGGAAGAGCAGAGACCAAACCTGCGCCAGTGATCTGGCCCACAGGAGCAGGGCTAGCGGACATCTTGTTCTGAATCGGGGCTTCTGTCATCCGGGGCACAGAAGCAGACAGTCTCAGCTTGGTCAAGTTCATGATCAGTCAAGGAGTAGTTGGCCATATTCTTTGGGGTAAAATTATTTTAAACTAGATTCTTAAAAAGTGTATCAGAGAGCATGCAAGTGATACTGCGTTGTGACATCTTCTCTAACATAACCGTAGCCACTTAGCCCTGAGTGCCTGTGTTTTATAATGAACTTGGCCAAGACTGAGTACATGAAAACACATAATATAACATTTGTGAATGCACATAGTGAGTGGCTAACAGATGACAGTTCCCCCCGCCCAACACAGGAGATGAAGATACAGAATGACAGGTAATCACCGACTGTTAACTGCAGATCTTCTCTGTTCCTTGAATTATGCAAGATGCAATGGGTGGTTAGAAACACATATTTCATGATCTTGACCTTTCCAGCTAAATGAAAAATTGCACATACTTGGAATGACTGAAAAATGACCAGAGGGCAATCTCTGGAATAGAGCACAGGTGTTAGAGGTGTTCAGAGAAGGGGGGGCTCAGCTCTTGCCAGAAGCAATTGGAGTTGGTCTCTTGGGGCTTGGGGGATGGCATGAGCTAGGTGTTGAGGGGTTTGATTGGTGTAGACACAGGAAAAGCATGCAAGGCAGGTGGAACAGCATGGACAAGACCTGGGCTGGAGAATGAATGTGATCAGCAGAGTGAGGATTTTACATAGCTGAATCCGAGGATGAGGAACTTGAAATAAATTTGAATGGCCGGGGAACTGGAGAATTCTACAAGGCTTTAGAAGTCAGGAAGAATGTGCCCAAAGTGATGGGAATAGCCCATGGGTTCTAAGTCTGGCTCAAATGCAAATGGGGTGTTTGATCTTGGACAAGTCAGTCCTTCTCTGGGCCTCAGATCCCTTTTCTTTACAGAATTGGAGTAGATACTTCAGCTCCAAGTTATAGGAAATCCTGACTTTATTCTGAGGGTAATAGGAGGCCTCTGAAAGTTCTTGAGCTGGGAGGATGGTGATAAAGGCAGCGTGGAAGAATGTGGATTCTGAAGCCAAACTCTCTGGGTTTGAATCCTAGTTGTTCTGCTTACTTGCTGTGTAATTTTGGTAAGTCACTTAATTTCTCTATGTAGCAAAGAGAAGCCTGGTGTGCTGCAGTGTATGCAGTTACAAAGAGTTGGACACAATTGATGTGACTTAGCATACACGCATGTATTTTATATTAATATTAGACTGTATTCATAGAACCTTAGCGATTCAGTCCTAAGCAAATATTTGATTTATACAGCATCAAAGTTGAGAAAAACCTTTTAATTTTTTCTGTGTTTATACATTTGAGGCAGCAGAAAAGAGTGTCCAATGCTTCTCCTCCACCCCCAGCCTCCCCTCTAGTGTAGGAGTTTTAAGTACCCTGTCCTTGCTTACCTCCAGTGGCAGGGAGATCACCATTTTGCACAGCAGCCTCCTTACTCCTGCTTACTCCTCCTTACTTCTGTTGTTGGAAAGTCTTAATATGAGAGGGAGAGTCTGCCTTTTGCCCTCAGAATTTTTCACAGATTTCTTCCTCTTTCACACTGATACTCCTGGAGGCTCTGGAAGATATTTCTCAGTTACCTAGGACCTTCTCCTTTCCAAATTATTCCCAGTTCTTTAGTACAATTTCTAAGTACAATATTTGGATTTTTCTTAACTATTTTTCCTCTCCCCCCCTCTTTTTTTCTTTTTGCTATTCTTTGTTTCTGAGCATGGAGAACAAAATGGATTCAAAATAAAACTTTTGTTATTGGGCACCTTTTAAACTGGTTTGGACTTCCCAGGTGGTACTAGTGGTAAAGAACCCGCCTGCCAATGCAGGAGATATGAGAGATGCAGATTCAATCCCTGGGTTGGGAAGATCCCCTGGAAGAGGGAATGGCAACCCATTCCAGTATTCTTCCCTGGAGAATTCCATGAAAAGAGGAGCCTGGTGGGCTGCAGTCCATAGGGTTGCAAAGAGTCAGACACGGCTGAAGTGGCTTAGCACACAGTGCAAACTGGTTTAAATACTTTCTAGGGTCAGACTCCTTTGAGAAGCTGATAAAAGCAATGGAACCTTTTCCTGCTTCCTCGAAAACACAGAACATTCAGCATAAGGCATTGGGCTTCACAGGCCAGTATTTAGTGTGCCGAGAGCTTTTACTTAAGTAATCCTGTGAGTTGGGTGCTTTGATTAGCTCCACTAACAGGAAAAAAAAAAAACCAACTGGAACACAGAGATTAAGTTCTTACCACAGGTCACCCAGCTAACAACTTGTATGGGAGTAAGCTGTAGTCTCTGGGGTGAAGGATCTCACAGTCTCATGGGTGAAATAGTCAAACAAAAATGAGCCAAAAGATGAAGAGCTGTACAGTTGTGAAATGATGCTAATGAGGAGTGTGAGCCCTATGCCATAGGGACTCCAGGAGGTGAGCACATGCTCCTGGAGGCAGAGCGCTGCACCTGACAAGGTGAGCTGGAAATCGATGGGCAGCAGGTGTGGCGGGCAGGCCAGGTAGCAGATGCCAGAGACAAAGGCACAGGGCTGTGCAAATGCAGCTTAGAGAGGCAGAGTGCAGTGCGGCGCTCGACTGCTTTAGTCGTGTCCGACTCTCTGTGACCCTACTGACTGTAGCCCGCCAGGCTCCTCTGTCCATGGAATTCTCCAGGCAAGAATACTGGAGTGGGTTTCCATGCCCTTCTCCAGGGGATCTTCCCGACCCAGAGATCGAATCCATGTCTCTTACATCTATCTGCATTGGCAGGAGGGCTCTTTACCATTAACGCCACCTGGGAAGCCTTAGATAACCAGACTATAGTGTGAATAGGCGAATATGGTGCAACACCTGGAGAAGGCAAGGGTCGGACCAGGAAGAGCCTGGGAGGCTTACTTTATCCTACACGTAAGTATAAGCTGGAGAGAGGTTTAAGGAGAGGCACAACATGGTCAGTCCCATGAACAGAGGAGCCCGGCAGGCTACAGTCTGTGGGGTCCCAAGAGTCAGACATGGCTGAACGGCTAGTCACACACACGACATGGTTGCATTTGTGTTTCAGAAAGGTCCCTGGCTGTTTTGTGGCGGGGACAAGGCAGGCAGCAGGGGGACGGGGAGGAGGGCTCATTTGGGGCAGGTGCAGTGGGAGGTGGAGATCAGCAGGTCGGTATAAGGATACTTCTGGAATAGATGTTGGGTTTGGGGTGTGAGGTTAGAGAGAACCTGAAAATGGAACTGGGCGTTTGAATGGGATATATTTCCCCAGGTTGCAAGGACTTTAAAAATCAGACACTAAGCTCTGTCCACACATCAATTCATTTAATTTTTCAAAACCACTCTCTGCCTTACAGATAGAACACTGAAGTTCAGAGAGGTAAATGTGCCTAAGGAACAAGGGTAATAAGTGTGGGGCCTGCTTAGAACTCAGGCATTCTGGCCTCTACCCACCATCCTCAGCCAGCGGACAACACTGCTTCCTTGTTAAATGAGCATAAATGAGATAATAAGTGTGGAAGCATCTGGCTCACAGGGGGCGTTGTCAGTAATTTTTAGGTGAATGCGTGCATGCTCAGTTGCTTAGTCATGTCCGACTCTTTGTGACGCTGTGGACTGTAGCCCACCAGCCTCCTCTGTCCATGGCATTTTCCCAGCAAGAATACTGAAGTGGATTGCCAATGCCTCCTCCAAGGGATCTTCCTGAACCAGAGATCGAACCTGCATCTCTTGCGTCTCCTGCATTGCAGGCAGATTCTTTACCTCTGTGCCACCTAGGATGTGTTTATTAGGTGAATAGGGCTTAGCATTTCCTATGTTACCACTGGCAAGCCCTTTCTAAGTTTCAGAGCCTTTAGTCTGCCTACTCCCTTTTGGCCACACTCACAGCAATCCCGTCAGAAGGGCGGGTGAGATGCATGACCTTGGAAATGGGCTTGATATGTATGATCTATTCTTGCTTATTCCCATTCTTCTTCAAAGGAGGGAACTGAGGCACAGGCATCTTAGCTGGGAACACAGGTAACTATCACAGGACACTGGGTCGTCACTTGGTAGGTACACAGTGATACTAGGTTCAAATCTGTCTCCACTGTCTCCTGGCTGGGTGACCTTGAGCAGATTATATCACTTCTCTGAGTTTGCTTATTTGTAGCAATAATACCTGCTTCTTAATGTGACTTTGGAATTAAAAACAGGAAAAAAAAAAAGAATGAGAAATGAAAATCCGTGTAATGCAACTGGGTCCTTTGTATGTATTCAGGAATGTAGTTTTCTTGAAGGCAAAGGATTTCTGTCCAGATTGCTTTATCTAAGAGGAAAAGCAGAGACCAGGAAGTGTAGAAATGGGTCTCCACATACATATGGATTTGTCTGGCTTCTCCCTTCTGTAGGAAGCCTGAAGACCTTGCCCGCTCCTGGGGTCATGACAGAGCTGTGTTATTTTAAAACCAGATATTCAGTTCATCAGGGAGTATTTGCTGAATGTCTGTTAGGTACAGTGGAACTTGAGATCTCGTTAAAATTGCAGTTGCCATGGAAATGGGCCTGAGCTCACAGAAAATCCTGCAGTCCCTGGAGACCACCTGTATTTCTGATTCATAAAGGAGGGCGATGCAGCCGTGTCCTCTCCCCATGCGGGTGGAGAACAAATGTGTGTTCATTACATTCAGTCTCAGGCCTGTTGCCACTCCCAGGGTTGCTTTCCTGGAAAGTGTGGCAAAGGGCTGCTGGCTGACAGGCTGTCCCCTGAGGCAAAACCAAAGGCAAATGATTTTTGTGAATTAATAGGAGCTTGCAGCTGCACTGTAGGTAGCTCTTGCTACTGCAGGGAGGCTGGTTGGGACAACTGTGAGGGGAGCCTAGAAGAAAGAGGGATCTGGTCATTAGGGGTAGGAACAGAGTCATGGGTTTATAAAGTATTTGAGCTAGAAAATCAGACAGCAACTACTGGGGCTGTGGCTCCTGGCATAAGTTTTGGGTGGTGTATCAGTTCACTTTGATGCAATAATACTGCATAACAAAAAACCCCATTACTCTTGTTATTCCCAGATAACAAGAGTTATCTGTTGTTATCAGGTCTGTGTGTGGCAGAGGCTTAGCTGGACTCAGCTAGACTTGTCTTCAGGTTTCTGTTTGAATCAGGTGTGCTCCTCACAGCATCCCATTCTGGGACTCAGACTGAAGGAGGCATCATTCCTTGGGTCCTGCAGTTTTCCTGGTGGAGGATGGACTCTCAAAGAAACTGAGCTGAAACCCACCTGCCTCTTAAAGCTTGTGCTCAGATTGGTGCGCTCACATCACTCTCAGTCTGTTGGTCAAAGTGAGTCTTGCAGGCACACCCACAGTCTGTGTGACTGGGAGAACCCTGCCCCCACAATGGGGCATGGCAAGGGTGGGAGGGCAGGAAGGAATGTGAAAGAAATACCCCAGTCTACCGCAGAAGGTCTCCGTCAAGAGTGTCTGAGGTATTTGTTAATAACATAAATTCCTGACCCATAAACTAGATCTGGCAATTGAAAATCTTGACAAAAGCACTAGGGTTGAACTCCCAGTGGATTTGCAGCATTATCTAGGCTCTGGTGCCATGTTATGAATTGTCCTTGCATGAGTGGAGGGCATAGCTGCCTGTCCAATTGAATGTTTGAGTTGCAAGTGTGAGTCAGTGACTTAATGTTGGTCAGTGGCTTGTAGAGTTTAAAGGGCTAAGAACTTTCAGAACTCACCTTGACATTTCCTTGCCTTATGAGAAAGCAATTCTACCTGCACTCAATGCATGGACAAGCACGTTCCTACCAAATGGACTTCCCTTACCTTTTTGAGACTTGTTTTTGTGCTTGCCCTTCAGACACGAAGAGATTCTTCATCTTTCAAGGAGTAATTTGTCATTTATTTATTCTGAGCCCCTTCCCATTGATAAATCAGGCAGCCCGATCAAAATCTCTGCACATTTACAGCCTGTAAGTAGATGGAGTTGCCCTCTGTATGAAGCCAGTACCCCTATTTTTGGCATTCACTCATCCACTGACAAAGTTAAAAGACGCTTACTCCTTGGAAGGAAAGCTATGACAAACCTAGGCAGTAAGCAGAGACACCACTTTGCCAACAAAGGTCCGTATAGTCAAAGCTATGGTTTTTCCAGTATTCATGTAATGATGTGAGAGTTGTACCATAAAAAAGGCTGAGCACAGAATTGACGCCTTTGAAATGTGATGCTAAAGAAGACTCTTGAGAGTCCCTTGGACTGCAAGGAGATCAAACCAGTCAATCCTAAAGGAAATCAATCCTGAATATTCATTGGAAGGACTGATGCTGAAGCTGAAGCTCCTATACTTTGGCCACTTGATGCTAAGAGCTGACTCATTGGAAAAGACCCTGATGCTGGGCAAGATGGAAGGCAAAAGGAGAAGAGGGCAGCAGAAAATGAGATAGTTATATAGCATTACCAACTCAATAGACATGAATTTGAGCAAACTCTGGGAGATCGTGAAGAACAGAGGAGCCTGACCTGCTGCAGTCCATGGGGTTGCAAAGGGTCAAACGTGACTTTGAGACTGGACAACAACAAAATCTGCTGACCCCAGATTCCAGTGTGTGAACTAGTGAAGGTAGGAGAGGAGATGTGGGGTGTCACAGGCTCTCCCCCCAATTTCTTGAGTGGAATAATTAGAGTATTGAAATGGTGGCACTCAGTGAGATGTACTTGAAACCAGCTATTGCATACAATGTGAAGCATAATCCATGGTGGTTTTTGTTCTGTGGGAATATAAAGATTACAGATGTGCTGTGATCTAAGAAAGAAAAGCAGTTTAGAACTCCATGGATGGGTGAGGTAGGAGGGAGCCAGATCTTCAGCATCAAAAAGTGAAGGTGTTAGTTGCTTAGTCGTGTCTGACTCTTTGTGACCCTATGGGCTGTAGCCCACCAGGCTCCTCTGCCCATGGAATTCTCCAGGCAGGAATACTGGAGTGGATTGCCATTTCCTTCTCCAGAGGATCTTCCAGACCCAGGGATCGAACCTGGGTTTCCAGCCTTGCAGGCAGATTGTCATCTGAGCCTCCAGGGAAGTCACAATTCATCACAGGGTTTCAGGAAGTCTTGTTTCCAGGTGCCTAGTGGTGTTTCAGGACCATGGACAGCACACCGCACTGCTTCCAGTCCTCATTTACTTCATGGAACCTGAAAACTTCAGAACTGTGTCCGTGTGTATACTATTTATTTTGCTGGAATCTTCCACTTCTCCTCCACTTTCTGCTTTGTGTGTGTGTGTGTGTGTGTGTGTGTGTGTTAAGTCACTTCAGTTGTGTTCAGTTCTTTGCGACCTTATGGACTGTAGCCTAGGTCCAAGGGATTCTCCAGGCAAAAATACTGGAGTGGGTTGCCATGCCCTCCTCTAACTTCATGAGCATCTCTTGTTTCAGAACCCAGCTCAGACATCCTCTCCTTGATGAGATAGTCACTGCCTTCCTCTGTCTCTGTAGTAACAACTTTCACTCTCTTAATGTTTTCCTGATAGCAGCCAAGGTTGCTAAACTAGTGACTTTGGGGTAAGTTGTTGGTTTGATGAGAGTGGAACCTCATTCTTCTTCTCAAGCTCCCCAGACCTCAATGAGTTTTCTGTTCCTCTAACTTTACTTTGGAAATGACAGACTTTATTCCCACGATGCAAGAAGGAGAACAGAATTCAGGGAGGCTTCATGCTTCCCTCAGGACAGTGATAGACAAGATGCAGTGTGATCCAGACCACCCCTCCTAACTGATGGTTGTTTATTTTGCTGTTGTGTGGGTAGAAGTATCAGAAACTATAAAGGCTAATTTTCGTAAGTGGCATTCAACATGGTACTTGATGTTTGTGAAGAGAGCAAAGGCATCCTGGCAACACCTGCTCTCTCGTCACAGTTGGGGCTGGAAGGGAGATCAGTGTTGGGTTTGGAGAAGAAAGCCTTCCGTTCTCCGTGGTGCTCTTCTGCTCCCCACGATGTTTGGCCGTGGAGATGTGATGACTGCCCAGCACCAAGGTGTAGGCGGGCCCCACCTATATTGAGCAAGATTTGCACTAAGCAAGCTCCTGTTCCCAGGCAGCAGGGTTAGACTTTCAGGGGATGTTAAAAGCATAAAAGAGAGATTTCTGATCTGTCAGTCTACTCTGTCCTCCTTTTTTCATTATTTCTCCCCCAGCTTCCTCCCTTTCCTTCTTCCCTCTTTCATTCATTTTCCTTCCCTCTTTATCACTCTTTATCTCACTCTTCTTATCTCTCCTCATGCCCTTTGTCTTTTCAAACACTCTTTCTTCTCCTTCCCTCCTGGCTGTCACCTCCTTCCCTCCCACTCAGCAAACATTTGCTAAAAACTGTTTGAGGGCCCTGCGTGGTCCCTGGGGATTTGGAGATGAGTCACACAGAGCTCTTCTGGGAATGGAGGGGTATCCAGCCCAGCAGGAGATGGACACGTGACCGATGACCATGAAGTGTGATGAGCGTTGTGGGGGAGGGGTGCAAAGGGAGGCACCCCAAAGCCTGCACGGGGTGCAATCAGTTACCACCAGAAAGATCTACCATGTAGAGAGTTTGGTATTTTGCTTTTCCACCTAACATTTAATTGTTCAGCACTGTGGTTTATCCTTTAAAATCCCTGGGGAGGGACTTCTCTAGTGGTCCAGGGGTGAAGAGTCTGCCTGCCAGTGCAGGGGACACGGGTTCGTTCCCTGGTCTGGGAATCTAGGATCTCACATACCACAGGACAGTGAAGCCCCTGCACCGCGATTACTGAAGCCTGCACACCCCCCAGAGCCCGTGCTCTGCAACAAGAGCAGTAGCCCCCACTCACCACAACCAGAGAAAGCCTGTGCACATCAGTGAAGACCCATACAGCATTAAAATAAATAAAAATTCTAGGGAATGTTTTAGTAGCTGAGTGTTACGCCATTAATGGTGTGGTATCTTGTCACTCATCCTGGTTTACCTCTTCGTGTATAATTCTTCGACCCTGTTTGAGATATTATCCTGAGGACAGATTCCCAGCTCTGAATTTCTAGGTCAAAAGTCAAGATCTGTGATACAATTTGTAAAAATGGCTGAGGCATACCCTTACTAAGAAATCCCAGCTTGAAAGAAGCTGTGCAGATGATCAGTTTCTCTTCTCTCATTTCTGCCCAGTTTTGGGATGATGTCTCAGTTCAGAAGCTTTGATGGGCTTGAATTCCTCCTTGGTGAAAGCCTTTTCATTATCATCATTACCATCGTGACCAGCCCATCGTGAGCAGCCTCGTGTCTGCTTGTGGTGCTAGAGCCCCTTTGAGACAGCACCTGCTTGCCTCTCCAGCTTCCTCTTGTGGTCCTACTTCGGCCAGAGGAAGCCACCTACAGGCCCTCGAGCCCTCTTGGCACCCCCTAACCCATGCCTGTCCCCTGCCATTCCTGCTCCCTGCCGTCTCCTCTGCCACGTGGCTAATTCCTACTCACTCTTCAAGCCCAGATTCTCCTGGAAGGATTGGAGTGGAGGTCTTCTGTGCTGTTTCCACCCCTCTGTCCAAGCCCTTCCCACACTGGGGTGCAAAGGTCTGGTTATGATTCAGTCTCCCCCACTGGCCTTAGAACTCCTTAAGGGCAAGATTGTCTTTTTTTAGCTGCATGTACTCTTTTCTTAAGCAAATATTTATTGAGTGTAATTCCTGCTACAGAAAATGGCAAAGAATAAACAATGTGTAGCTCTGCTGAGTATTCCCCAGTGGCAGGCCTGGGCAAAGCACTTTATATACATACCCCTGCGGGGTTCTCCCACAGCCCTATGAGGCAGGGACAGTTATCCCCATTTTATAGACAAAGAAACTGAGGCTCAGGCAGGTTAAGTCACATGGATGGCAAATGGGCAGGGATTGGAAGCTGCATCTGTCTGACTCTGAACGTTTTGTTCTCACACAACACTGATCCAAGGACGTGAGCCATGATGAGTCTAAGTCTCTTTAGGTTACTGCTGTCACCGCGGAAGAAGTGGGCAGTTTCTGACATACCCTTGCTGTTAGATTTTTGTTGAATTTTTAATGAGGTATTTAATTTTCTTTCAAGATATTTAAACAGTGGGTTTTGTACGGAGTTTGTCATTGTTTATATCTGCTGACTGCTCCTTGTGGTAATCCTGGGAGAGGCAGGGTGTTGGTATTTTTCTTTTAAATGTGTGATTTTGATTAAACTCTTCAATATTATGCGTCATAAAATTTACTGTTTGGAGGGAAGTACAGCTCTGTAGGGTTTTTCACTCATACTTCCTGCATGAAGAAAGGGAGTCCTAGAGAGCTAGATCCTCGGGTTCTTTCTGAATTGCATCTGATTACGGGTTGTTATGGCTTCCACCATGTGTGTGTGTGCTAAGTCACATTAGTCGTGTCTCTTTGCGACCCTTTTTGTAGCCCACCAGACACCTCTGCCCATGGGGTTCTCCAGGCAAGAATACTGGAGTAGGTTGCCATGCCTTCTTCCAGGAGCCAAACCTGCCTCTCCTGCATTGCAGGCAGATTCTTTACTGCTGAGCCACTAGGAAAGCCCTCCAATGGGTGAAAATGTTTCGAAACGTGACAACAGGGTGTTTGATGGAGTGCACACTGGACAGGAAATTAGGAAACCTTGGGTCTGATCTCCACCCATGTTGACTTTTGTGAATTTGGGAGGTCAACCCATCCTGAGCTCCATTTCCACCTGCGGTCAATGGGACCTCACATTCCCTGAGAACCATTCAGCACAAACAGGCGTGGAGAGTGCCGCAGCCATAAAGTGCATTTCCTGAGATGTCTTCCAAGAAAAAGTATCCTCGTCAGATGTCCCACAGAATGAAAAGGGTCTAAATTTGGAAAAGATCAACTCAGTTCCCCTCTTGAATATTCACATTTCACATCAGCAGTAAAGGATCTGGGAATTCCTGACATGAAAACGATCTCCGCATCTCTTTAACCCAGAATTTTCTAAACTCACTGCACCTGGGAATCCCCTTTTGGATCAACATCTATTAAAACCCCACTGGGCTAGAGTTCCAAAGAATGTGCTTTTGAAAGTGTCAGTTGAAAGGCCAACACGCTACTCATTTGAAGGAAGAAAAAAGAAGTCACATCAGCTCTTGCCTTCTGCTGTGAGCTTATTGTTTTTAGAAATAGGCTGGCCTCTGAGAACAGCAAGAGCCAGGACCCTGAAGGTAGGGTCCTACACATCATATCTGCTGGTAGCTGGGGGGCGGGGTGGGGATTTCAGCATCTGATTCTAGGAAGAGCAGAGTTGGGTGGGGCTGATCTTCTGGTGAGCAGCGCATTAAACACCACCTTTCAGGATTAGCCTGAAAAGCCCTCTATTAAATGTGACAAGGCAGACGGCTGCCCACGGGAGACCGTGTTCCAGAAACCAGGCGCCAGCTGCCAGTGACTCACATTTCTCTGCTTTCTGGTGCCCGAGAAAACTGCACAACAGTCTGTCTCTGCCTCTGGATACACAGTGCCCAGGGCTCTTTCCTTCGGTCCTGGCTTCTGTCTTAAAGATAAGAGGCAGATGGTTGGATGACTGAGTTTGAAGCCCTTTCCTCCAGAGACCCTCTTCCTGGAGAACAGGACATACTTCTCTTCCTTGGCTGACGGCTCATAGTTCTTTGTCTCATGGCCGCGATGCCTTTTCTCTCCATCTTTATCCAGTCATCCTCTGAGAATCAGTTCAGGCGTTCATCCATTCATCTATCCTGCCAGGCTGTGCCCAAGGTGTTGGAGATCCAGCTGTGAAGAAAACAGATGAAATCTCTGCCCTCATGGAATCGAGTCTCTGAGGGAACTGCAGGGACTGCTGTAGGTGGTACCATCCTTCCACAGCAGCACAAATGCAGTTGGTTCCCTGTGAGTTGCACCTGCTACAGCCAGTGGGGGAACACACCTCTGATGTCAGTGCGACAAGGCACATTTTTAAACAAATGTGTAAATATAGACGGTCAGATGTACTGTGTTAAGAACTGTGTAAACATAAAGTGGGTAAGAGGTGAGGGGTCTGCAGGCGAGACAGGGGTGTAAGGTGTCCCAAACAACTCAGCCGAAGGGAGGACCCTCAGATGACATTGAGCAGGGACCTGCCTGATGCAAGTGAGAGAGTGAATTTTGCCTACATAGTAGGATTCCAGATTAAGTGGGGTCTCACTAACTTAGCCTTCACTCTGGAGGAAACACACTGATGCAAGAACCCACTGGAGGGTTCTGAGCAGCAGGCTGTAGGCTCTGTTTCTGCTCAGCAAGCCTTTGCTGGTTCTTTAGTTTGTTGTTTGTTTGTTTAGTCACTGAGTTGTATCCGGTGCTTGTCTTTTAACACTGAGCTCCCTGGGAAGCCCCAGACGGCGCTAGTGGTCAAGAACCTACCGGCCAATGCAGGAGATGCAGGAGATGTGGGTTTGATCCCTGAGTAGGGAAGATTCCCCTCAGGATAGGAAATGGCAACCCCCCTCCAATATTCTTGCCTGGAGAATTCCATGAACAGAGGAGCCTGGCGGGCTGCAGTCCAAGGGATCGGGAAGGGCTGGACATGACTGAGTGCGCATGCATGCACGCACTTCATTTGCTCATTCCTTAATTTGGGGGACAACCTTCTTTTCTAGGCTTACACAGCATCCTCTGCCTTCCTCTCGTGGTCAGTGCTGTGGGGCCACTGGGACCCACCTGAGGCGCAGTCTATATTTAGAGGGTTCCTCAGGGGGCCCTGGTGGGATCTAGCCCCAGTTACTCACAGTGTTAGCTGGATCAATGGGTACCCTGTATTGGATTTCCATTCCTGCCTCCCTTACTCCGCTTCCTGGAATCACCTCCCAGAATCACTGCTTGCCTGTAAAATGTCATTTCAGGCTCCCTTTTCAGAGGAACCCACGCAAGACCCTCCCTCTGAGGCAGCTGCTCTGAATTGTTATTGTTTACTATAACAATTCCTACCCAAGGGCTGGGGCTTAAGGGCAGAGGCTGTGCCTTATCCTTCACCACATCTCCAGCTAGGAGATAATACAAACAGTAAATAGGCACAGGACAGGAAATGTTCTTGGCCTCTGAGAAATGCAAATTAACAAATATTAATGACAGCCAAGGGTGTTTTGGTGGTCTCAGGATGGCAAATTGGAGAGGTACTATTGGAAAGCAGTCTGGTTATATTTGTCAAGGGATGCAAGCACCATTTATACTTCTGAACTCAGTTGTTAAATTTCTGAGAATTTAGCTTAACAGATAGTCCAAATTAAAGGAAAAGCTTTATACACAAAGATGTTCATTGTAGAAATATGTATCATTGTGAAACATTAAAAAAAAAACCATGGGGGAATAATTAACAGTCTATTATGTATCTATAAAATGAAATATTTTATAACCCCTTAAAAATTATGCTTAAGCAGAACATGAAATAACTTGAGACAGGCTTATGGTAAAATGCAGAAAGGACACACTGTGTGTTCTTTCTAGCTCCTAGAATTGGCTGTATTCTTTGCTGCCTCTGGGCCTTGGCATGTCAGTTCTTTCTCCCCAGGTACTCAGCATTCACCCTACTGGCCTTCTTCCTCACCCTTTGGTCCAGCTTATCTGGAATTATTTTCTAGATCTGAGCTTGTCTTACCTGACTCCCCAATAGGATCAGAAGCCCTTTCGCTTTGTGCCCATGATGGGCACCCTATACTTCTTCTTTTTTGAACCCGACATATTCCCAGATTTTTTAAACCTCTGTCTGTCCCTCACCAGCTCCACAAGAGCTCCTTCTTCTCCTGTTCTTCCAGGCTCCTGGGCTACTGGGTGCATGGGTGAGTGAATGACTAGGTGCGCTAGAATCACAAGTATGGAAGTAGAGGGAAATCGGGAAAAACATCAAAACTCTGATTGGAGGTGTTTTTCCTGGGGGATGTCACTTTATTATTTTGGGCATTTCACTTGTTTGAAATGTCTTTAAATTGAGTTTTGTTAATTTCAATAATAATGCCTGAAGAAATTCTTGTTCTATTTACAAATGACCCAGTTTCCTGCACAAATGAATAACATTTAAAAGGAGGAGGAAATGGTACAGATTTCAGTGGACTACAGAGAATTGTGGGCTGGATGTGCTATGGGCACTTTGGGTGGATTTTCTTCACAGCACCCCACTGTAAAAGGACATTTTTGAGACAATCAAGTAAAGTTGAATATGGTCCGGTTATTAACTGACCTGAAGGAATTGATGATGACTGGGTTTGTTGGGATAATGGATCGTAGCTTTTTTTTTTTTTTTTTAAATTGCCTAACATTATGTAGTAAAGCATTTATGGGTGAAATGATACCATATTTGAGATTTGCTTTAAAATATCTCAGCAAATCAAAGCTAGTGTTTAAGGGGGGAAAGAGGTGAAAGAAGGATGACGTCTTGAAAGAATCTGGATGAAGGCTCACAGGGGGCTTTTTAAGGCCATTTCTTTACTTTAGAAAAGAGTTGAAAATTTTATGCTGAAAGTTAAAAAAAAGCATTTCTTGGCTTTTCTATAATGACCTTTACTACTTTGCTTGGCTTTTCAGAGTGACCGACTCCTCATCAAGGGCGGACGCATCATCAACGATGACCAGTCCTTCTACGCCGACGTCTACCTGGAAGATGGACTCATAAAGTGGGTGGACCAAACACATCCTTTAAGGAGCCTGTCTCCCTAAGCTGCCCAGCCCTTAGAGGGAGTGGAAGGCTGGCATTCTGCCCCAGAATAAGTGTGCTGGCTCTTGTGACTCCCAGGGACGGAGAGGTGTGGGGAGGCGCAAACCATGGGTGGAGGAGGGGCTGGTGTTTGCTGAGCGCCCCGTGACGGCACCGGGCTCCCCGGCGTGGCGCTCACACGGGCCATGAGGCCCACAGAGTCCGTGAAGTACACACACTGGCCCTTCTGTTCTTGGCGGGTGGTGGGCCCCTGGGGGCAAGTGGCTGCTCACGTTGCAGAATGAGTTAGAGCCAAGGGCCCAATTCCAACCTAGCACCCCTGACTGGATTCATAGCTTTTTTTCCCTACCGGCCCAGAGTTTCTGGAATTGGGTGGAGGGGGCCAGGAGGAGGGAAGGAGGTATGTTTGGCCTCCAGGCAGGGTTCTTGTCTGGTGAAGGGAAGACATGCTTTGGCTGCCTCTTCAGCCGTGTAGGACATCTCAGAGGTGTGAGTCTGGGTGGGCTCCTAGAGCACAATACCCCTAATGGGGAGACCTACCCAACGGAAATTTATTTCTCATAGTTCTGGAGGCTGAAGTCCTGTGCTAAAGTGCCAACAGGATGGTTTCTCCTGAGGTCTCTCTCCCTAGCTTGCTGACGGCCGTCGTCTTATTTTTTTTAATTTATTTTTAATTGGAGGGTAATTGCTTTACAATGTCGTATTGCTTTCTGCTGTCCAACAGTGTGAATCGGCCAGAGGCATAGGTGTGTCCCTTCCCTCTGGAGCCTTCTCCCCCACGCCCGCCCCCACAGATGGCCATCTTTTTGCCGTGGCCTCTCCTCTGCATGTGCCTCTGGTTTGTCCTTCTCTTAAAAGGACAACAGCCCTATTGCATCAGGACCCACCCTAACAGCCTCTTTTTAACCTAAGTACCCCTTTAAAGACCTTGTCTCCGAGCACAGTCACATTCGGAGTTACTGGGGGTTAGGGCTTCAGAATGTGGGTTTTGGGGGCACTGTTCCGCCGCTAACACCAGACAGTGACTTTTACGTGGTTTCCACGTCTTACTCTGCTGCTCGGCTCTTCCTCTGGAGTTGGGAAGAGCAGAGTTGGAGATCATCTCGGATCTGACGTGGGCAGCTGGCACTGGAAGGAAGGCAGAGGGGTGTGAGCAAGGTCAACTTCAAATAGGAACGAATGTTTATTGGTGGGTCCATCCCAGGGCCGTGTATCCTCTGACGATGATGAGGATGGTGGGGAGGAGGAGGAGAGGGAGGAAGGGGCAGAGGAAGAGGAGGGAGGAGGCTGTGGATTGCCATGTGCATTAAGGGACCATCTGTGCAAAGAGCTGTGTGAAGAGTAGGCGCTCAGGGCAGCGTTGAGCCCCTCCCAGCCTCCCTCTGCCTGCCCCTCCCCCGATTTGTCCTGGATGGATCTGACCATTTCCGGTCCAGCTCAGGCCTCACCTCTTCCAGTTTATTCCCTCCCCCTCCCCCAGTTCCCTCTGCACTAAAAATGGCCTTTGGAGAACTTGCCAAGCAATTCTTCCCTGGGAAACTTGCATCCATAAATCCTCCATCTGAAATGCCTTGCCCCTCCCCCATCCTCATGTCGTGCCCCTGCCTCCCAGTTCCTGTTTGTCCTACCGGCCCAACTTGTGTGGCTCCTCCTCCAGGAAGCCTTCCAGAGCCCAGACTGTTCCTCTGTGCTGAATGTGCCCACCTCCCCCCTACCATCTCCACCAATGCCCTTGCTGCTGATGAGCGATCTTGCCTTATTGCCCGCCATCCTGGGGCCTAGCACTGTGCCAGGGGTGGATGGGACCCCAGAGTGTTGATGAAGCAAGTGTAATATACAAACGTAGACATCAGATGGTAGGGACCTCAGTCTCAGCCACGGTATAGCCTGGAACCAGAAAGGGATGGTGGGGTGGGGTGGGGTGGAGTGTGGTGAGATGCTTGGTAAAGTGAGGCTTCTGAGTCACTGCAGCTTAGGTGAGGCACCGCCACGCATTGAGCTCCTCACTTATGTGAGGCCTCTGGGGTCCTGAGCATGGAGGACAGTGGCATGGAGAACTCTTTCATGGAACCACTATTCCCACCGGCCGTGTGCAGTTGGGGGTTGGAAGACGCAGTCCAGGATATGAGCAGATGGACCCCATGCTTATAGGTTGGGCTGCATTTATTAAGTGCTTGCTGTTTGCATGAACCCCTGGAGACTTAGGACTTAGGCCACCCAGGGTATTCAGGAAATAAGCAGTGTCTGTAAATCCAAGATTCATCAGCTCTTTGTGGGAGGCGCCTTTTACTTTTAACCTTGTTGCTGTAAAGCTTTCTAAGCACTGGCAGAGCCTTTCCTGCCTTACTAAGCAGAGCAAGTGGCTCTGTCTGAACGCCTTACAGAGTCTCGGATGGTCGCGTGGGCCCAGGTCCCTGCTGGCTGAGAAGGAGGTGTGGAAGTGAGAGCCCAGGAACTGCCTGGCACGAGGAGGCTGTTATTCTTCACTCTGATTAAATCCCAAGAATCCTTTCATCTTGCGGCCATTCACCAGGTTTTACTAAAAGCCATTCAGTATGTTTGTGCAGCATTTGTTATGATTCATCGAGGGCTCCATCCAGTTTGCTGAGCATTGGAGAATCAGATGCTGATGGCTGATGATTTTTTTCTGAATGGTGGGGAGGGTGATGAGGCTGGGGACCGGTGTCTGCTTCTCCTAGCTCCTTCCTTTTCTTTCCTTTCCTTCCGTCCACATTGCCACTGAGAACCACTCAGGGAGTCCTCTTGCTAATTCATGGGGGCTCATTGGGCGTCCTGTTTAGTTTAATCCCAGTTTGGGGAGAACCTGCAACTTCTGCGGAAGGGAAGAAGGAAGGCATCTGAGCTTGGCAGGCAGAGCCTGATAGTAGCCTGGGGGAGACCGAGCTTGAATCCAGACCCAACACTGACTCGCTGTGTGGCCTTGGATAAGTCACCACTGCTCTCTGAGTTCCATTTTCCTCTTTTGTAAAATCTGAATACTTCCTCCCTCACGAGTTGTTGGCAGGAGATGAGAGAGGGTTTGTAGAAAGGCGACGATCTGCCTGGTTAGAATGGCCCCGAAGGGTAGACCTTGTTGGCGCTGTGGTGTGGTGGCCAAGTCACACAGCCCAGGATCAGACTGGGCTTTGACTCTGCTGGTTCCCGCTGGAAGGCTGTGCCGGGGTGTCTGTGTGCATGTCTGTTCTGACATGCACAGACTGTGCCTGTTCCTTTGTGAGTGCTACACATTCTGAACATCACCCTGTCGTCTTCAACAGCTAGTGTGAACGTGAATGAGACCTTCCATAAAGGGCTTAGAAAAGTCTCCTGAGGTCAGTGCATAATGGCGGTTCATGGCTCTTGTTTTAAGCCTTGGGGGTGACTTCCCTGAACCCTTCCCTTCAGCGCCTGGCATCGTTCATGATCTTGGAGATGGGCAGTGGGGAGACTGGACCCGGCAGGATCCTCTACATGATGATGGGAATTCTAGAGGGAGGAGGGTTGGTGATTAGAAGCAGCAACAGCAGCAGCAGTTGCAGTTGTGCTGGTGAAATTGGCAGAAATGCTGACATTTCCTGGGGGCTCACCATGGCCTTGGCACTGTGCTTGGACTAGACCCGCTTCCATTTTCAGGGCAACCTGTGTGATGCTCCACTTCTGTTGGAAGACCCCCCCACATAGAGTCCGGTCACCTCTGTGCCCCAAGCAGCTGGCCCAGGAGTCCAGAAGATCAAGGAGCTTCTGCTTCTCCTGTGTGTGGACTCTGGTGCCTGACGTTTGTGGTCACTGAAGCAACATTTTCCTGCATCTTCATTACTGATGTTTTTGGATAACTTAGAGAAACTAATGTTGGGGCCAAATCCCAACAGTTCAGCACAACTGGATTTCTTTTTTACAAAATTTTCTTTATTTATGCACTTTTGACTGTGCTGGGTCTTCATTGCTACGTAGACTTTTCTCTAGTTGTGGCGAGCAAGGGCTACTGCTGGTTGCCGTACATGAGCTTCTCGTTGCAGTGGCTTCTCTTGTTGTGGAGCACGGGCTCTAGGGTGCTCAGGTTTCAGTCATTGCGGCATGAGGGCTCAGTCGTTGGGTTCCTAGTCTCGAGAACACAGGCCCAGTAGTTGTGGTACATGGACTTAGCTGCTCCGCGGCATGCGGGATCTTCCCAGATCAGGGATCAAACTCGTGTCTCCTGCATTGGCAGGCGGGTTCTTTACCACTGAGCCACCAGGCAAGCTCCTGGATTTCTTTTTTAAATAACCATTGCTTGTGGTCTCAGGCGGGCACTGGCCGTGGAGGCTGTTGAATCTGTCCTGGTCTTTCTCCACCCCTGCCCCACCCCACCCCTCCACTGGCCCCTGGATACATCTCCTGACTCTGGTACCAACATCCAAGACACAGCCGATAGATGCTACAGGGGCAAGGCTTTGAGATTCTTAGGCTCTTCTTCCTCCTTCCCCAGCTTTTGGAATTTGCCCTCCTTCTCGAGGACGTTTGCACCAGCACATGGGGAATGGAAGGGCTGGTCAGTCTATCTAGAAAAGCCCTGCCACGCCCAGTGTGACTTCTTCACAGCAGCTTTTACGGTGTTAGTGCCTGGTGGTTAAGTAGCTTTCCTGAGGCCAGTGCTCACAACTGTCTTCTATGAGGATTGCAGATCTGTATCAGTTTGCCGGGGCTGATGTAAGAGTCCATAGACGGGGAGGTTTAAACAACAGATACTTGTTTCTTCCAGTTCTGGAGGCCAGATGTCTGAGATCAGGGTGTGGGTAGGTTGGTTTCTTCTGAGGCTTGGGATGCACGTCGGCTCCATGTCCTCTTGTGGTCTTGCCTGGATATGTCTGTGTCCTAATCTTCTTGACTCATAAGAATACCCGGTCAGGTTGGGTCAGGGCCCACCCTAGTGACCTCGTTTTAACTTAATGACCTCTTTAGAGGCCTTCTCTGCAAATATAGTCTTATTCTGAAGGGCTAGGGGTTGGGACTTCAACATACGGATTTGGGAATGTCAGAGTTCACCCTGTAGCCTTGCCTTTGAGGACTTGCAGAGCTAAGGGGACTTGTCACTCTGCCTCCCTGCCATCGCCCATCTCTGTGTCCCCAAGGCAGTGCCAGAAATCTTTGAAGTACTCTTGAGTGACAAGCTGTTCAGAGAACGCTGTCCCACTTGAGGCCGATGCTGGTCCCACTGCTCTTGGGTTCAGCTTTGCCCTTGCCTCCCTCTGGAAGCCCTCCCAGATCTTACAGGGCTAATGAAATGGCCCACCTTGTTCTCCCCATACCCCAGTGTGAACTGGGTTGTAATAAACATCTGCTTATATGTCTCTCCTCCTCACTGGGCTGTGAGCCCCTGGAGGGCAGGGACCCTGCCTGAGTTTTCTCTGTCCACCTGGTGCCCTGGGTGGGACTTGCCTCAGAAATGTTTATCTCATGGAACCGAAACTGCACAATTGGCAGCCTTTTTTTATAAAAAAAACCAAAGTCTGTCTTTGTTGTCTGTTTCCAGGCAAATAGGAGAGAACTTAATTGTTCCCGGTGGAGTGAAGACCATTGAGGCCAATGGGCGGATGGTTATTCCTGGAGGTATTGATGTCAACACCTACCTGCAGAAGCCCTCCCAGGGGATGACGGCTGCTGATGACTTCTTCCAAGGGACCAAGGCAGCGCTGGCGGGCGGGACCACAATGATCAGTGAGTCGTACCCCGGCTTTAGGCCACAGGCTGCGACTTCTCTTTCAAATCCCCAGCATCGTGAGCAGCATCAGGCTCTTTGCTCTGGGCACCTGGTGTGCAGATGGCTAAAGCTTTGGAACCAGTGATACAGGTATTATAATGACTATGGGGAAAGCAGAGGCTCAGAGAGATAAGTTGCTGAAATTTTCACAGCTGGGAAGTGATTGTGTCAGTCAGTATTGCTGCTGTGATAATGGTGCATAATACAAAGTTTCCAAACTTGGAAAATCATATTGCCATGGAAACCAGGGAGGAGTGAGTTTAAAGAAGGAGAGAGTGATTTGCCGTGTCCTGAGAGGTTGAGTAGAGTGAGGACTGGAAAGTCAAGTTAGCAAAAGCTAGTTTGATGCTCTATGTGGGTGGAGGAGTGAAAGGGGGTGGGGAGCAGATACTGCTCTTTGTGGCTGTGAGGGGTGGATGTTAGAAACAGGGCAGGATCAGAGGGGTGTGCAAAGCCCATTGTGGTTTAAAATTAGACAGATGTCTCCCCACTGATATGCTTTACATCTGAGACTTTATTTGAAAAAGGGATGGTGAAGTTCATATTCTTTTAAGTCCTTTTCACCTTTGCATTCTATGCCCAAGAAGGTAACATGAAGCCTCAGGAAAGGGTCCAGTCTTTACAGCTGACCAGACTCTGGGAATCTTCTCTGTACTGCTTGCTAGTTGTATGACCTTGTATGACCTTTTCACCGTCTTTAAGCCTCAGTTTCCTCATCTGCCAAGTGGGGGTATTTATACTCACTTCACAGAGTAGTTGTGAGGATTTTATTAGATAACTTACATAAAGCCTTTGTGGCAGTATGTGACACATCATAAGCATTCAGTAAGCAGTCATGATAACGATGGGGATGAGGAGGAGGAAGGTGAGATTGCAGTAACAAGTGGTGGTGGCAATGGTGGTAATGAAGACTGAGATGGTGGTGACCATTTCACTGCTGATGATTTTGATAATGATGGTGACAACAGTAACAACATTGATGTTGATGATGGTGAGAGTGATGATGAAGAGGATGGTGATGCTGAAGTTGTTGGTCTGGATGATGTAAGTGATAGTGATGATCATGGTGATGGGGGGATAAGGGATTGTCACAGTAGTTATGCTGCTATTGGAGGTGATGGGGATGATGATGGCAGGAAAGAGGCTACCATTGGAACAGCTTGGGTCCTGAGCATCTTGGGATATGACACATATTTTTCTGCCCCAGTTGACCACGTTGTTCCTGAACCTGGGTCCAGCCTGCTGACCTCCTTTGAGAAATGGCATGAAGCAGCAGACACCAAATCCTGCTGCGACTACTCCCTCCATGTGGACATCACCAGCTGGTATGATGGCATTCGGGAGGAGCTCGAGGTCCTGGTGCAGGACAAAGGTCAGTTAAAGCCCCAGAAGCGGGGCACGGTTCTGGAATCATCATATCTTTGCTGGGTCTGGTTTGTGGAGTTAAGAATTTCTTTAACTGCATCTGTTCTGAGCCCAACTGTGAGCTCTGCCCTGCCACATGAACAGTGGAAATATTGGACCCTCCTTAAAGAGTCTGTCTTCTTCTCCTTCTGATCCTTTGGAGAGTCCTTCTGTTCATAGAAAAAAGCCTGATTTCCCGAGCCTTGCACACAAGGCACCCACTGACCCAGCCTCATTTTTCTCTCTCCCCACTACACTCATCTGGGTGTTTATTATCCTGAATGCCACCCCCTGAAACCTGCTACACTGCTGGGTCTTTGTTCTTGGTATCTCTATACCTGCATCCAGGGATGCCGTTTCTTCTCTCTGATACCCAGCTCAACTATCACCTCCTCTGATTTCCCTGATCAGAATTGCTTTATCCCTTGAATATCCATAGCAGGTTGCTGGGGCCTGTTTAGCACACCTTTTCCATTGCTTTTGCTTTGTGTTTTGGATTGAAGGATGCTTGTTGCCTGTCCGGCTCTTCTGTTAAACTCTGAGCTTGTGACAGAGGGGATCATGTTTGTGCATCTCTGTATCCATCCTGGCCCTCCTCTGTGTGGGCTCACATGGGATGTCCCTTCACAGTGTGGGTACTTTACAGTGTGTGTGACACCAAATGAAGGTAAACGGAACTGAAGACCCACAGAAGCAGAGAAGAGAACAGAGTGAACCAGATATGAGTGGTCCCTCCAGAAAGGGGGTGGTTTTGAGGCTCTCTGAAGAGACAGCCTCAAATAAATGAGATGCTTCAAGGAGAAAAGGGGGATATTTTCCATTTTTAAAATATATATGCTGTGTTTTCTTATAAAAGTATCATCACCACATTACAAAAAAAATGAAAATCAAGAGAAGAAAAAAAAGATTTTCCTCTCTGGTCGTACCTCCAAATCACCACTTACTACCAATGTTAAAGATTATTGCTTTCCATCCCCTATTTAGACAGTTTTCGCCTTATATAGTTATACGGTAGCAGTTACTTGGAATTCTTCTTTTTTCACTTAACATTTTATGAATAATCATTATTCTTCATTAATAACTTTTTAATGACTCATAACATACAATGTAATGGCTAATTTGCTTAGCTATTTCCTTTTTATTGGGCACTTAGGTTTTCCATTTGCTTTACTGTAAATTGTGTTTGGTGAACATTTTTGTATATAACATTTGTTTGCATCTCTAATTATTTCCGTAGATTTTCAGAAATGGCATTACAGGGTCAGAGTTTCAACTTTTTTAAAAAGCGTGACACTTATTTCCAAATTGCTTTCCACAAAAATGCACCCATTTGCATGCCCACTGCCCTGTGTCTCTCACTCCCTACGTGTTTGCACCATTGGGTGTTATTGCTTCTATGAAATCCTTGCTAATTTGATGAATAAAAGTCAGTCTACTGTTGAACATTACAATGCTTCAACTGCTAATTATGTTAAACATTTTGTGCACACTTTTCCTTTATGTGAATATCTGATGGTGTTCCTTGCCTGTTTACCAGTTTGGGTCTTAAAAGTCTGAACTTCTATATCCAGATGGTTTTGTCCCTTCATTGAAGTTGCTGTGAGTCACACTCTTGTTTTGTACAGAATCACAGTCCAGGATGTAGAAAGATCCCAGAAGTTGGGCTGCCTGGGTCTGAATCCTGCCCTCACACTTCTTGGCTATGTGATGATGGGCATGTCACCAAGCTGACCTCTCTGAGGCTCACCCAGTGATCTCAGCACCAAAGCTCTGGTACCAGGGTGAGACCCCTGGTCTGAGCTTGGTGTTAATTCTCCATTGAAAAAAGGAAATGACCTAAATGTCCATCAAAGGATGACTGGATAAACAAAACGTTGTCCATCCGTAAAATGGAGAGTCATCCAGCTTTGAAAACAAAGGGAATTCTGACACCTGCTATGACATGGGTGCACCTTGAGGACATTATGAGCCAGTCGCCAGAAGGCAGATGCTGTATGACTGTGCTCACATGAGGGGCCTGTTGTCATCCAATTCATAGAGGGTACGAAGGTGGTTGCCAGGGCCTGGAGGGAAGGGGAATGTGGAGTTAGTGTCTAATTTGTTGTTGTTCAGTCGCTCAGTCATGTCTGGCTCTTTGCTCCACTAGGGACTGCAGCACGCCAGGCTTCCCTGTCCATCACCATCTCCTGGAGTTTGCTCAAACTCATGTCCATTGAGTCCATGATGCCATCCAACCATCTCATCCTCTATCATCCCGTTCTGCTCCTGCCTTCTATCTTTTCCAGCATCAGGGTCTTTTCCAATGAGTCAACTCTACACAGCAGGTGACCAAAGTATTGGAGCTTCAGCTTCAGCATCAGTCCTTCCAAAGAATATTCAGGGTTGATTTCCTTTAGGATCGACTGATTTGATCTCCTTGCAATCCAAGGGACCCTCAAGAGTCTTCTCCAACACCACAGTTCGAAAGCATCAGTTCTTTGGTGCTCAGCATTTTTTATGGTCCAACTCTCACATCCACACATGACTACTGGAAGAACCATAGTTTTGACTAGATGGACCTTTGTTGGCAAAGCAATGTCTCTGTTCTTTAATATGTTGTCTACGTTTGTCATGGCTTTTCTTTCAGGGAGTCTTTTAATTTCATGGCTACACTCACCATCCGCAGTGCTCTTGAAGCCCAAGAAAATAAAGCCTGTCACTGTTTCCATTGTTTCCCTATCTATTTGCCATGAAATGATGGGACTGCCTGCCATGATCTTAGTTTTTTGAATGTTGAGTTTTAAGCCAGCTTTTTCACTCTCTTCTTTCACCTTCATCAAGAGGCTCTTTAATTCCTCTTTGATTTTTGTCATAAGGGTGGTGTCATCTGCATATCTGAGGTTATTGATATTTTTCCTAGCAACCTTGATTCCAACATGTGCTTCATCCAGCCTGGCATTTCACATGATGTACTCTGCATATAAGTTAGATAAGCAGGGTGACAATATACAGCCTTGATGTACTCTTTTCCCAATTTGGAACCAGTCTGTTGTTCCATGTTTGGTTCTAACTGTTGCTTCTTGACCTGCATATAGGTTTCTCCAAAGGCAGGTAAGGTAGTCTGATGTTCCCATCTCTTTAAGAATTTTTCACAATTTGTTGTGATCCACACAATCAAAGGCTTTAGTATAGTCAATGAAGCAGAAGTGTTTAATGGGGATAGAGTTTCAGTTTTGCCAAAATGAAAGGTTCTGAAATGGAAGCACAACAGTGTGCATGTGCTTAAACCACTTAAAATGGTGCAGATGGTAAATTTTAGGTGTGGTGTATTTTACCACAATGAATAAAAAGCAACATTTATTATTTGCACACAACTCTGTGGAAAGGCACTTTGGTTTGGGCTCAGCTGGGAGGTTCTGCTGCCCACATGTGGCTTACTTATGCCTTAGGCCCCAGCTGGGAGGTGGGGGCTGCTGGGATGGCTGTCTGCAACCTCCCTTCCCCAGCGGCTCTCATAGGCTTCTTCCCGTGTTGGCTCCATGAGGCTGATGGAGCTGCAAGCCCTCTGAGCCCAGGCTTGGAATGTGTCCACTCACACTTCTGCTTTATTCTGCAGGTCAGAGTCAGTCTCAAGACAGCCCACATTCAAGAAATGAGAAAATAGATTCTATCTCTTGAGAAAGGTTGTTGCAAACGTTTTGTGAACCTTTAAACTATTTACCAGCCTGTTTAACTTCTTCCTGCCTCCTGCTTTTAAGTGAAATTATCCCATTCATTTGTTTGTTCATGGCGTATTTCCACTAGAATATAGATAGGAATCCTTCCTGCCTCCTTCATAGCTGTATCTCTAGCTTCTAGATTGGCACTGGCCCATAGTCAGTACTTAGTGAATATCTGATGAGTGAGACAATGAGTATTCCCTGAGAAAGGGCTTCTGGGCTCTCATAAGTTTCGGAAATGCTCCCTGTTTATTCTCTTCTCGAATATTCTTAATGCACATTGTCATGTAAAAATCCTGTAAGTCCTGCAGCCAAGAAACCTGTTTACTGTTTATGAATCCAGTTTTTCTTCACCGATATAAATATCAGCCTCCCTGTGTTTGATTACAAGCAAGAGACTCACTCCAGAGCTTCGTTTAAGCTAAACAAAGCAGCTTTCCTTTTAGCGATAGAGACGTGTATTCAGGGATCCATGAATACATCCACATCATGCCAAGCCGTGTTCCTGTGCTCATCCCAGCCTTTCTCTCTGAGCCAGTCCTGCCCTCCTCCTACCCTTGACCTGCATTCTCTATTTCCATAGTCCCCGCATTTGAATACAACAGCCCACACTTTGTCTGGGTGGACATCTGTTTCAAAGACCAGTCAGATGTCCCTTGCGATCACTTGGACTCAGTCCCTC
Organism: Dama dama; assembly: GCF_033118175.1. Classification (NCBI taxonomy): domain Eukaryota; kingdom Metazoa; phylum Chordata; class Mammalia; order Artiodactyla; family Cervidae; genus Dama; species Dama dama. Next base: position 13,580,017 of record NC_083686.1, on the reverse strand, counting down.
CTCCTGGCTCAGCTCAGCATCTGTTAGATGCCCAGCCCTGGACCAGCCATCTGTGATCTGTGGCCACGTGGTATGAACATGGCTGCTTCCAAGGTTACTGGCTGGATACGGGGAGGGTATTTGCTAAAATATGTAAGACAATTCTGAGAACTGGAGGGTGTTATGAATGGATTGATGGCTCAGTAGGTGTTCAATATCATCCTTTAGAATTGGTACTCCATGTAGCCTCCTTGGAGGAGGACTGTGAAGATGGAGTTTATGAATTTGGGAGGTTTTTGAGTAACAGGGCTGACTGTATTTCCCAAGGCTCTACCGCTAGTAGTAGAATTATCAGACCAAAGATATTGAAACACAGCTCTTGATACAGATTGGTTTTCTAAGCAGGTTCTAATTGGTTGTGCCAATCTTACTGTCACTTGTTATGAAAGAGGGACTCATTTTGATGCTTATTCACTAGCTTTGAGCAGCATATTCTAAAATGTACAGTACTGAGGTTTCCATCTGAATTACTTTGATTATAAATAAGACCAAATTGTGTTTATCTTTATTTGTTAGCCAACTAAAAAAAGTTGTCTAAAAATTGTTTGCCTTATTTTGCTTTATTGCTTTTATTTTAATCTTTTTAAACTATAAAATGAAGCATACAGAAAACCACAGAAGAAAAAACTGTGACTTTATGAATTATAAGATTTCTCTTTCCAGGCGAGAAATAGAACTTTGCCCCAAACAAAGACCTCTGTGATGAACTTCTCATGGGTCCCCATGGTAGTCACAACTCCCTCCTCTGACCAGAAGTAAATCCTGGCTGATATTCTTTAAATAAGAGGTTTTGAAAAAAGAAACCTTTGTTTAATTTGTTGCAGATATGTTCATCATTTTGGTTGTTTGCTTTTTATTTTGAATTCTTAAGAATTAAGTTACAGAAATATTCCATTTAAAATGTGTCAACTCTGTCATGATTTGGATGAAAGCGAATCTGAGGCAGCTTTATCCCCATCCACCCACTCAGCAGAACCAGTTCTAAGGCATATTTATCAATTCTGCCAGTTCATTATTTCTGGTTTTATTTGTATTGTTTACTTCTAATTTCTGGTGAATTTCCAGACTGAGTGACTGAACTGAACTGATCATAGAAGTTTAGTCAATTGATATGTGTTTCTCCTCCCTTCCCCAAAATAACGAAGCGTCTAAGGCTATGAATTTACCTTCCACTATGGTTTTACCTGTTTGTTGTTATTCAGTTGCGTCCGACCCTCTACCACCCCACGAACTGCAGCACACCAGGCTCCCCTGTCCTTCACTATCTCCCGGAGTTTGCTCAAACTCATGTCCGTTGAGTCAATGATGTCATCTAACCATCTCATCCTCTCTCACCCACTTCTCCTGCCCTCAGTCTTTCCCAGCATTAGGGTCTTTTCCAGTGAGTTGACTCTTTTCAGCACATGTTGTGGGTGTGGAAGGTGAAATAACGTATCAGATGTGGTCCCTGTCCCGAGGCCACTTGAAGGCGTATTAGGAGCAGTGCTCTCCCCACCTCCCCTGCTCCCCCACCTCTGACTGCACAGTGCGTCCTGTCATTTCAGCCTTTTCACATTCTCACTCCCTGTCCATCCCTGCAGCTCCTGCCCTGGTTCAGAGCCTCACCTTACCGGTCCCTTTTGCCTTCAGCATCATCCAGCTCACCTCCATGTCTCCCTGCTGTTCTGCACACCCATCCTCCTTCCAGAAGAGTCCTCCTGGGACAAAAAGTCTTATCGTGTCATTCCCTTGCTTTAAAAGCACATGTTCTACTAGACGGTAGTGATGGCTGTACAGCATCGTGAATGCGCTAAATGCCACTGAAATGTACACTTTAAAATGGTTATGATGCTGAATTTTGTTTTGTATATTTTGCCAGAATGAAAAAGCGTAAGGGAATTTTCTTAAAGGCACATGATCTTTTTGCTTCTGACACAGGATACTTTGTAGCACCCGCACATCTAACGTCCTTCCATTCTTCCATCTGTGCCATGCACACCCCTCCCTCTCAGCCCAGGTAGCTTCCCCTCCCCTTCCTTCCCCCCTCTCCTTCTTCTTCTTCCCCTTCCTCTTCCTGCTCTTTCAGACTCAGCTGACATGTGACCTTCCCTGGAGACCCCCTTTGACCCTCACCCACACCCCCGGGCTAGCTTAGATGCCCCTGCTGTGAATTCTGATGGCACCCTTCCATCTTGGTTGTTACCACTGTGTACTGTGCTTATTGGTTTACCGGCTAGACATGTTCTTTTTTTTCTTAAATGCATTTTTTGCTCTCTTTTTATCTTGAAACAGGAGTCAATTCCTTCCAAGTCTACATGGCTTACAAGGATCTCTACCAAATGTCCGATAGCCAGGTAGGTCCTTGTACACCCTCCACCTCCCCGGGGCAGGAATAGACCCGCCTTGTCAGTAAGGCAGCGCAGGCAGGAGAGATGTCAGAGTAGGCCGGGGAGGGCTCTGGGTCCAAGTCCTGGGTCTGACACTGAACTGTCAGTCATCACCCTGTATTCCATTCCAGCTAGAGTGACATAGGGCGGGGACCCCCTGCATGGTGGTTCCCAAACTCAGCCTGTCCTCAGCCTCATGTAAAGAGCTCACTAAAAACACAGACTCTTAGATTCCATCAGAGATGCTTGGGGCTAGGCTTTAGGAATCTGTATGTCCCAAAAACTCTGCAGTTGAATCTGGGGCTCAGGCGAGTTTGGGGACCATTTCCTTAGGTCTGCCTTGGAGCAGAGCCCTTGCTGTCCCTCCAGCCACTTGCAAATCACATCCTTTTGTAATTTTCTCATCTATACAACATGATCATCGTGATCATTGCTGGCCCTGTCAACCTCAAACAATTGTTATGTGGATGAGTTGAATCAAGGAAGATAGTGTTCTGAGGAGTACAGATGCAGAGTGTTACAATTTACTGGGCCCTGGGCCTTCTTTCACTACTAGGACCCCTGGTTTGATTTTGTTATTATCACTCTGCTCTTTGCTTGTTAAAAAGGTGGGGCAGTGTGGTGGCAAAGGGAATGAATGCTGGAGCCAGACTGCTTGACAGCAAGCCCCGACTTTGCTGTGTAGCCTGGGACAGATTTCCTAATCTCTCTGTGCTTTAGGCTCTTAATGGCACTTGCCATTAAGATAGGTTGTCAAAGGATTAAATGATTCCGTACAAGTAAAGCTCTAGGGCAGTGCCTGGCACACAGCAGGTGCCATTCGGGTATTAATAAGCAGATCGTCATGATCACCATGGGGTTTCATGTGCAGTGGAGGAAGCATCTGTGTGTTCCCTTTCAAAATAGACATTTGGAGTTACAGGATATAACTTACCCCCAGATGTCCTGGAAACCTTTGATGCAACCATCAAAGGCATCCTAAAGGCTCAAAGTTCAATCAGTTTCACGGAAAAAGTAGTGTGTGTTTCTCTAGCATAATTGACATTTTCACCTGTTTCATTCTAATGTCTGTTTCACTGAAGCCCTGGTTAGAAATGGAGCTGAGCAGATTCAGGGTGTGGGTCCTCAAAAGTGCTCCATGGCTCCATATGCCTCCCTCACCTGTTGTCTACCCCTAAAAGCACACATCCTGGGTGAGAGAGGTGTTTTCTTATATGCAGTGAGGACAAAGTTGAGATTGGCAAAAGGAGGGAACATGTGGCTTTGGTCCTCACCAGATACAACTGTCTGACTACAGATCCTTTGTGGGTTGGAAGAGGGTGGTGGGCAGTGTGGGGAGGACCTGGATTGGCTAAATCAGGTGATGCTTGGCAGGATATATGTGATCTTGGCATTACAGTTATTAAAGGACTTGGTCCCCGCTAACGACACTGTGATTTGTAAGATGACATGGGTTGGAATTTTTGTAAAGATGTACACATGTCCTGTGGTTGTTGGTGGTTGCAATACAGGCTCAGCGGGTTTAATTATACAATTTCAGTAAACTTCTCAGCTGCAGTTGTCCCCATCAACAACTACATGCTTCAAAGAAGCAAAGTCACAAAGAAAGTGAAAGGCCCGCATGGGTATACTTGTGGGCATAATCATGCCTTGGTGTGACTTTTATCAATTATGCCCCACCACTGCCACCCCCCACCCACCTTAACTTCCTGCTTTTGGATCTGGAGGGTGTAGGGCTAAGGGGAGATCTATTCCAGTGCTCACTTGTTGAACACTGTGTTCCATTGATGTGGATGGAGCATCCTGGCAGGTGGATAACTGTGTGTGTAAGCAATAAGGGCAGTCTTTGCAAATGCTTGTGCTGTGATATTTCTATCTCACCCCAACCCCCGTTTATCCCTCCTTAGCTCTACGAAGCCTTCACCTTCCTTAAGGGGCTGGGAGCTGTGATCCTGGTCCACGCAGAAAATGGTGATTTGATAGCTCAGGTGAGTGGTCTGAATTCCCAGCCTTTCCACCTCAGTCTCCTCCTCCTTGTTGTAAAGGCTATGAGAAGAGGGGATGGAGGCATTTATCAGCCAGGTCACTTGGCAGTGAAGGGTCAAGCCCAGAGCTGGATGGCATGTCAGACACTGGGTGAGTCACTCACCACTGTCTGCAGTGTGGCCTTTGGCAGGCCAGAGTGCCTCTTGGATTGCAGTTTTCTCATCTGTACAGTAGGGATAACATGACTGCTCTGTGAACCATGGAGGGTTTGCACGTGCAGTAAATGAAGATCCAAAAGAAAATGCATTTGGCACACCTGGGATACCCCAGAGGCCACAGGCATGGAAACTGGAGTTGCTCATCCTCCTCCATGACTTGGGAGCTTTGGGAGCAGGGATGATGGGCTGAAGACAGGCTAGGTGCAGAGTTCCAGCCCAGCCTCCTGCATCTCCTGGCCCTTTGACATTGGGCAGGGAGCTCTACCCCAGGAAAGCTCCTGCTGTTTATCTGAGGGTCAGTGATATTGTGCATGCAAAGCTCAGTGTTGGACTGATGTAGTCGTGCAAAAGTTTTGGATAGAGCGAGACATGAGCCCATTTGGATCATTCTGGCCATGAGCTGGAGAATTTGATGAGACTAGGATAAGGTCAGGTTGACTGGCTTGGGTTGACTCCAGCAATTCTCAAAGGAAATGAAGAGAAGATACAGAGAGGAGGTGGAAGGGGCAAGAGGATGGTAGAGAAGGCACACGATCTACAATTGATTGTAGATGGGGAAGAAGATTGGATTGATTGGATGGGGAAGAAGAGGAGGAAATCAAGAAGGGTCACTTCATCTCCTGTCGGGGAACGGCTGGGTTAATCATGGTGCCACAAATCAGGATAGAAGATTTGGATGTGTCCAATGAAAGTAATTAATGCCACGCTAAGTAGTGTATATGTATACGTGTGTGCTTAGTCACTCACGACTCTTAGCAAACTGTTGGACTGTAGCCTGCCAGGCTCCTCTGTCCATGGGATTTTTTCAGGTAAGAATACCAGAGTGGGTTGCCATTTCCTCCTCCAGTGGATCTTCCCGACCCAGCGATGAACCCACATCCCCTGTGTCTCCTGCATTGCAGGCGGATTCTTTACCCACTGAGCCATCAGGAGAAGGAAAAGGATACCCACTCCAGTATTCTGGCCTGGAGAATTCCATGGACTATATATAGTCCATGGGGTCGCTCGCTATGAGTCAGACACAACTGAGCAACTTTTACTTTCGTGGTAAAACCCTTCTGTACACCAAAACCTGTTTCAGTTCTCTGTGGCTGTATAACAATCCCCCTGCCCCAAATTTAGCATCCTCAAACAGTAAACTTCTTCTGTGTCATGGTCCTGTGGGGTCCAGAGTCCAGGTGTGGCCTGGCTGGGCCTTTGACCTCAAGGTCTTCCACAGGCTGCAGTGAAGGTGTTGGGTCTGGCTGCAGTCGTCATATGGCTGGTCTGGGGCAGAATTCCTTTCCAGCATCGCTCAGAGGGCTGTTGCCAGGATTTAGTTCCTCACAAGCTATCAGACTGATGGCCTCTATTCTTTGCTGGCTGTTGGACAGAGGCCCCCTGGGCTCCCTGACACATGGGCAGCTACATCATGGTGGCCGGCTTCCTTCCAAGTAAGGGAGAAAGAGACGTCATTTGACCTCGCTCAGTCCTAGGTCTGTGAGATTCATCCCTATGTTTTCCTGAAGCACAGTGTTTTCTTTTTCATCATGGTATAGAATTACACAGCAGGAATAGATCACAATTTGTTCTCCAGTTGATAGTTTATTTTTTCTTTCTATTTATATTTGTTCGGTCATGTCTGACTCTTTGGGACCCCATGGACTGTATCCTGCTGGACTCCTATGTCCATGGAATTCTCCAGGCCAGAATACTGGAATTGGGTTGCTTTTTCCTTCTCCAGGGGATATTCCCAACCCATGGATCGAACCTGGGTCTCCCGCATTGCAGGCAGATTCTTTACTGTCTGAGTTAATATTAGGATTGTTTTAAATTTGGGACTCTTGTGTGTTAAGTTTTCTTGAACATTCTTGTTCAGTCTGTTGTTAAACATATGTTCGCATTTCTGTTGGTAAATACCTAGGAGTAGGATTCCTGGCTGGTGGGGGCGGGTACATGTATTCAGCTTTTGTAGTGACTGTTGCCCACTTTTCAGGGTGTGCCAACCTGTGTCTCATCAAACGTGTGCGAGAAGTTGAGTTTGGAACCTCAGTACTTTTTAAAATTATTTATTTTTGGCTGTGCTGGATCTTCGTTGCTGTGCACGGGCTTTCTCTAGTTGTGGCGGGTGGGGGCTACGTTCTAGTCACGGTTTGCAGGCTTCTCATTGCGGTGGCTTAGCTTGTTGCAGAGCATGGGCTTCAGCAGTTGCAGCACATGGGCTCAGTAACTGTAGCTCCCAGGCTCTGGAGCGCAGGCTCCGTAGTTGTGGCACACAGTCTTAGTTGCTCCATGGCATGTGGGATCTTCCGGGACCGGGGATTGAACCCGTGTCTCTGCATTGGCAGGCAGATTTTTTTTTTTTAACCACCGAGCCACCAAGGAAGCCTCTGGAACCCCAGTTCTTAAATGGGGCTTTTTAGCTTTTCTTGCTGCCATTGTGTGTGTGTGTGTGTGTGTGTGTGTGTGTTTTGGCCTCACCACGCAACATCTAGAATCGAAGTTCTCCAGAAAGAAAAGGAAGATAGTGCTAAGTCTTGCGATCCCATGAATTGTGGCCTGTCAGGCTCCTGTGTTCATGGGATTCTCCAGGCAAGAACACCAGAGTGGGTTGCCATTTCCTTCTCCAGGAGAGCTTCCCGACCCAGGAATTGAACCCAGGTCTCCTGCATTGCGGGCAGATGCTTTACCAACAGCTATGCAGAAAGCCCACCCAGGGATCAAACCTGGTTCTTCTGCGTTGGAAGTACAGAGTCTTAACCACTGGACCACCAGGGAAATCTCTTGCTACTAATTTAAGATTGAGTTTTCTCAGCTCCAATAAATATGTTACCTTTTGTACATCTGCTTCCCCAGTTCCAAAATGTTTTTGACATCTCTGCATTCTTTTGGTTTTTGGGTACCATTTCTGTCACTGTAGTGGAGTTTCAGGATGGAGTGACAATAATGGTCACTCCAGTGGTCACTCCAATGACAATAATGCTCAGCCGTGATCGTTAACTAGAAACCCTTCTCTAGCCTTTTGTGACCCGTTTTTTTTCCCCCTTATTTCATCTTTTGTCCTCCCTCCCTTTTTCTCCTCTTTCCTTCCTTCCAACAGAAATAGTAACTGATGTTTAAACAGTCTTTTATAGGGATGTCTCCATATCATAAATCTTTTTGTAAACAGTTTACAAAATGCCTTGTAAACATCATCTTCAATAGCTGACATTATTCCGTTCTGTACTTAAATCCACCCCAGCTGTTGAATCTGAAATCATTTCCAGCTTATATTCTTACAATAAACTCAAGCTTAATAACCATAAATGCACAGTTGAAAATTATGTTTTTTTTTTAAATTATTGATAGGGTCTGGGGCTTCTCATAGGAATGTGTTCCAGAATGGTGATACAGAAACTGGAGAAGTTAAAAATAGCAGCAGCACAGCTGACATCTGGGCGATGTGAAGAGATCAGTCTTGAGATACTGAAGTATTCCTAAGGAGGGGGCATCTTGAAGCCTTGGAGCCAGTGGATTCGCATCTAGGCTGTTAGCTCAGGGAACCATTTCATTTATAAGTTTGAGGCAGAGCTTTTCTGTTAGAAAGATAGGTGCCAGAAAGATGAAGCTACAGTAGAGGGAATGAAAGCTGGGTGATGATTCAAGAGCTCTCACTAGACACTATATATACACACACACACATATACACACACATACACACTGTAGACTACATATATATCATCCAGACATTTCTCATCTGCCACCTTGGTGATGCATTATAGCAACTCCAGGTGCAGGCACTGTTATTTCCAGTGTAAAGAAGAGAAGGTGAATGAAATAATGCTATTTGCAGCAAGCATGGGTGGACCTAGCGATTATATTAAGTGAAGTAATGAAGCCAGCCAGACAAAGACAATTATCATATGATAACGGCTTATATGTGGAATCTAAAAAAAAAAAAAAATGATGCAAATGAACTTATTTACAAAACAGAAACAGCTGCAGAGACATTAGAAAAGAAATGTATGGTTACCAAAAGGGAAGATTGAGGGGGAGGGATAAATTAGGAGTTTGTGGTTAACATATACAGTTTACTATGTAGAGAACAGATAACCTACAAGGACTTACTGTATAGTACAGGGAATTCTACTCAGTATTTTATAATAACCTATAAGGAAAAAGAATCTGAAAAGGAATATATTGGGTTGGCCAAAAAGTTTGTTCAGATTTTTCCTTTTGTGTATAACTAAATCACTTTTGGCTGTGGTTTTTTCAATAGTCATGTATGGATGTGAGAGTTGGACTATAAAGAAAGCTGAGTGCAGAAGAATTGATCCTTTTGAACTGTGGTGTTGGAGAAGACTCTTGAGAGTCCCTTGGACTGCAAGGAGATCCAACCAGTCCATCCTAAAGGAGATCAGTCCTGGGTGTTCATTGGGAGGACTGATGCTGAAGCTGAAACTCCAATACCTTGGCCACCTGATGCGAAGAGCTAACTCATTGGAAAAGACCCTGATGCTGGGAAAGATTGGGGATAGGAGGAGAAGGGGACGACAGAGGATAAGATGGTTGGATGGCATCACTATCTCAATGGACATGGGTTTGGGTGGACTCCGTGAGTTGGTGATGGACAGGGAGGTCTGGCGTGCTGTGGTTCATGGAGTCGCAAAGAGTTAGACACGACTGAGCAACTGAACTATAACGGAATTGAAAATCACTTTCTGTTCAGTTCAGTCGCTCAGTCGTGTCTGACTCTTTGCAACCCCATGGACTGCAGCATGCCAGGCCTCCCTGCCCATTGCCAACTCCTGGAGCTTGCTCAAACTTATGTCCATTAAGTCGGTGATGTCATCCAACCATCTCATCCTCTGTTGTCCCCTTCTCCTCCTGCCTTCAATCTTTCCCAGCACCAGCGTCTTTTCTAAGGAGTCAGTTCTTCCCATCAGGTGGCCAAGGTATTGGAGTTTCAGTTTCAGCATTAATTCTTCCAATAAGTCCCTTTACTGTGCCCCTAAAGCTAACACAACCTTGTAGATCACCTATACTTCGATTTTTAATGAAAGAAAGGAGACTGAGTCTCACGAGAGCGTGGCCAGTGTGCCCAAAGTCACACACATGCTCAGGTCTGGAACTGGACGCCCGGTTGCCGGCTCTTTGGTTTCCACATCCCCGCATCCGTGTCGCACCCACACACCACCTGCTTCCTTCTCTCTTGTTGTGCAGCAGAGACTTGGAAGTTGGGAGAGTCGGGCGTGGACTTTGAAGTTCATTTCTTACAATCTTGCTTCCTCTCACTGGTCCCATGGGGCTGAACAGAGCACCTGTGGATGGGGATATTGCAAAGGGGGAAGGTGGGCCCCGGGAGTGAGGGGGGCAGAGAAGCTGTGGGTGTCCCCAGCCGTTAGACCCCACACGGTCCAGACCCCACATGGTCCAGTCCTCCTCCTGGGCTCAGCTCTCCCATCTGTCTGACGGGGTTGGAGGACTGGCCTTGCCTGGCTCTGGCATTCTGCCATCACTGACTCGTTCGTTCTTGTCTTATAGGAACAGAAGCGGATCTTAGAGATGGGCATCACGGGTCCTGAGGGCCATGCTCTGAGCAGACCTGAAGAGGTAAAGGAGCCTCTGCTGGGTGTGACTCTGACATAGTTGAGAGCTTACCCCGATGCTGTTCCAGCTGGAACAGCTGGCTAGAGCCCCTGCCCCTATCCCATTCCCCATATGAGCATCTCAGCATGTGTGGTCTTCTCCAGGGTCTGCCCTGGGGCTCGGGAGCTCTGGGGGCTGCAGATCCATCAGAAGAACTGGGAAAGGCTCTGCCTCTCCCAGGACCCAGGAACTTCCCACCAAGGCCTCATGGACACTTCAGAATCATGACTGAGCACTTAGGGTATTTGATGACAGGAAAGTGGAGCCCCATGTCCCAGGCAGAATGAGTTCCAAATCACTGCCTCTGCACAGGCCTCCTGTCTGCTATACTCTAAGACTTGACAGATTCCCCAAGGAGTGAGTGATAGGGTGCATGTGTGTGTGTGTGTGTGTGTGTGTGTGTGTGTGTAGCGGGGACATTAGGAAGGCAAGCAGATTGAACATTGGACAGAATGGGTGCCCAGCATTTTCTGATGTCTCATCAGGTCATTAGCAGTCTTCCCTGATCTCCGCTCTGGGTTGGTCCAGAACATGGGACATGACACATGAATACACAGACTCCTTACCCCAAGGATTCCTGAACTGGCCCAGTGCTCCAGACGTGAGGTCCATGCCCATGAGCTGGGTTCCCCGTCCCTGGTGAGACCAGGACAGACCGGAGACAGTGTTTATAAACCTTTATAGCATGTTATGTTGCCACCACCTCTAGGCATGTGAGCAGCGTGGGGACTCCTCTGGGTGTGGCTGCTTTCCCGGCACGTGGCCGTGGCTTGGGCTCCTTGCCAGCCAAGAGCAGCAGAGCCATGTGTGGGCCTCCAACCAATTGGAAATTAAAAACAAGACAATAAAAACATCACTGGTTCTTTTATTCTAGAAGTACTGGTCTAGGGGGTACAGAGACCAAACCTCATAGCACATAGTTTCACATGGTTGTTGAACAAATGAAGGAAGGAATGCATGGGGACACCTGTGTTCCCTGATGTCAGGAATTTTATAAGTAACCACCTCCAGGCATGTGAGTTGGACCAGAAAGAAGGCTGAACACTGAAGAATCGATGCTTTTGAACTGTGGTGCTGGAGAAGACTCTTGAGAGTCCCTTGAACTGCAAGGAGATCCAACCAGTCCATCCTAATGGAAATCAATCCTGAATTCTTATTGGAAGGATTGATGCTGAAGCTCCAATATTTTGGCCACCTGATGCGAAGAGCTGACCTGTTGGAAAAGACCCTGATGCTGGGAAAGATTGAAGGCAGGAGGAGAGGAGGGCGACAGAGGGTGAGATGGTTGGATGGCATCACTGACTCAATGGACATGAGTTTGAGCAAGCTCTGGGAGATGGTGAAGGATGGGGAAGCCTGGTGTGCTGTGGTCCATGGGGTCACAAAGAGTCAGACATGACTGAGTGAACAACGGCAACCAAGCATGTGAGCAGCGTGGGAACCTTCTGATGGCCTGTTCCGCTTAGGTGATCTTCTGACAGCATTCAGAGCACTGCCAAGCATGCAAATACCACAATTCTGCCTTCCAGCCCTCTAGCTGAATACATTGACTTTTTTTTTTCCCCCTTTTTGAAAATCTACAGTGTCTTCCTTCCTCAATGTGATAGATTTCCCTCTGACCACACTTCATGAAGGAGAATCGAGGAAGGCTGATCGGGAAGGGCCCTGGGTGCTCAGGGTGGGTGGTGCCCCCCACCCCTCCCCTCTTAACCTGTGTGTTCACTGTGTCCGCAGCTGGAGGCCGAGGCCGTGTTCCGGGCCATCACCATCGCGGGCCGGATCAACTGCCCTGTGTACATCACCAAGGTGATGAGTAAGAGCGCGGCGGACATCATCACCCTGGCCAGGAAGAAAGGTATGCAGCCCAGCACCAGGGATCTCTGCTGGGTGTGAGGAAGGGGCGTGTCCAACAGGTTCAAGTTCACCAGTGGAGCTCTTGCCCAGGACAGAGACCTTCTGCCAGCTGTCCCCAGCCTGAGCTCCGTAGAACAGGTTGAAAAGGGAGCTGGACGGTGGGCAGATGCCACATGTGTGGTTGGTTTTAGGTTTGATTCCTGATGTGCCAAGGGCCCCAGGTAAGTGGTGTTCTGAGCCTCATTTTCTCCATTTGTAGTTAAGGTGATTATCCTCCTGTGTAGGTCACATGAGACCATGTATTTTATAGGTCTGTGAAGAGTTCCAAGTTCTCTCCAGGGTTTCACATCAAGGCAGTGATGGAGCTGGGGCTGCATCAGCTCCTGGGTCTTCCCTGCCTTCTTTTTGCTCCTCTGTCTGGGCCCTTCATCCTGGGTCCCCCGTCCAGGGCCTCTTGGTGGGCACGTGCACCTAGGCTCCACCGTGGGGCCCACACAGAGCCTCAGCTGTAGGTTGGGAAGGAGGAAGATGTTGTTCCAGAAGCCAGAGAGTCTGGGGGACAGCCCCGTGCTGGACATCAGGGGAGTGAGGCAGGAAGTCCGCCTCCAGCTCTAAGACTTGGACACACTACTTACCCTCTCTGAACGGCTCAATGGCCCTTCCCCAGGAGACTCGGAGGAGGCGTCCAAGTGCATTGTCCAGGCCTTATGATTGAGGCCCACAGCTCCCAACAACCAGCAGGTCGAGAGTGAGGAAGGTTGCCCAGAGGAGCCTTCCTTAACAAAATCAGGGCAAGAGAGATGGAGAGAGAGAGAGAATGGCAGATGTACAGAGGAGAGAGAGAGAATGATGGTAGCACATGTCACACGGAGACAGTGGCTAGACTCTTTGATTCTTGTGGACATTCACCAAGGACATTTGCCACCCAGACAAAGTTCACCCCATCCATGCGCTGGGAGTCGTATGAGGTTGATGGGGAGCTGTGGGTCAGATGGGGTGGCCAGGTGAAAATCAGCAAGAGCAACACAGCCCTGACAGCATCCACCACCCTCTGTACCCAGAGGACTTCCCCCTCTTACAGGAACCCTTCATAGAAAGTGCAAGTGGCTCTGGTCTTAAAAATCTTTAATAATATATGTTACTGGGTTGACCAAAAATGTCAGAGTTTTTCCCATAAGATTTGACAGAAAAATCAAAACGAACTTGTTGGTCAACCTGATGTTTCACCTAATATGTCCAAAATATTCACTCCACATGTAGTCAAGATAAAAGTACTAACAGGATATTTGGCATTATTTTTTCTGTACCATCTTTAAAGTCTAGTGTGTATGTCACCCTTTCAGCACGTCTCATCTTGGACCAACTCCAAACGCCTGAAAGCCACAATGCGGCTGGTGGTTTTCATATGGAACAGAGCAGCTTTTAAAAAAAAATTACTTGTGTGGCTGTGTGAGGTCCCAGCTGCATCGTACAAGATCTTATGTTGTGCATGATCTCATTAGTTGCAGCTCGGCTGTCCCTCTGCAGGTGGGATCTTAGTTCCCCAACCAGGGGTTGAACTTGCATCCCTTGCATTGGAAGGCTGATTCTTAACCACTGGGCCACCAGGGAGGTCCTGAGACAGAGCAGTTTTGAACCCCAAATACCTGGTTTTAGTATTTTAAGGGCAAGCTGACGAGTGGAGGTGTTGATAGCATGCTAGGCCAGCTCAGCTTGCTGAGGACCAGCTTCGGGTTAAAAGATGAGGAAACTGTGGCTCAGAGTGGTAACAGGGACTTAGAAGCAGAAGTAAGCATGCCAGGTGGCTACGCCCGCAGGTCCTGGAGCTGCCAAGAAATAAGGTGACCACCAGCTATGCACGGCTGTTTCAGTTTAAATGAAGCAAAATTAAATACAGTGTTTAAGTTGGCTCTTTAGTTGCTTCCCTGGTGGCTCAGTGGTAAAGAATTTGCCTGCGAACAGTGGAGATTCAGAGATGCGGGTTCGATCCCTGGGTCAGGAAGATCCCCTGGAGAAGGGAATGACATCCTGCTTCCAGTCATGTTGCCAGGAAAATCCCACGGGGGTCTCAAAAGTGTCAGCCACCACTGAGCGACTCAACAACAGTGGCATTAGCCCTGCTTCTCGTGCTCCAGGGCCACATGTGGCTGGTGGCTCCTGCCCTGGACAGCTTGGCACAGGACAGTCCCACCACTGCTGTTGGGTGGCACCATCCCAGAGCCGGGCTGCTGCAGACCAAAGCCTCCCTCCCACTCGCCAGCAGTGTGGCCCCGGGCACATGCCACAGAGCCATGGGCCCAGGTCCCCTTGGCACTTCCTCAGCTGCAGGAATTCTCACTAAGTCTGAGACTTTGCCTGTGGGTTTTGTTCTAGCAGAAACACCTCTGGCCCCTCCCTGGAAACTGAGTGCTCAGCAAGGAGCCCCCCAGCAGTGGCTTGGTGGCTGCACACCCTGGTTCCCTCGCTCCGCATGGTGGAATGGCCCTGAGGCCTGGAGCCCCCAGGGCACTGAGCTGTGGGCGCCCACAGCCATGACTGGGTGCTCACTCACCTGTCCTTGGCGTCTCTTGGCCTATGTCACGTCCTCCATGCCTGCCGAGTTGTTTCCTGGAATCACCTCCAGATAAAATGCTTGAACTTGATTTTTCACTTGAAGATCTGCTCCTGGCAGAACCCATGGAAGACAGCACATCAGGCGTCTGTTCCTCGATTGACCATCTTAAACGGAGATAATGATCAGATCCCAGTGCTGAAAGCATTGGCGGTCCACAGGGTCACTTGAGTGGGACAGCGGGTGCTGAATGCCTGGTGCCCGGGCGCTGGGGCTCTGGGGTGTGTGTGGTGAAGCCTGGTGGAGAGGACGGGTGTGATTTATCCCCAGTCTCATTAGCCGGCCTCTGAGATTCCATTTTCCTGCATCCACATCTCCCACGAGAGACCATCCACTGTCAACCATGCGTGTCTTTTTGCCTCCCCAGGCCCCCTCGTTTTTGGGGAACCCATCGCTGCCAGTCTGGGGACGGATGGCACCCATTACTGGAGCAAGAACTGGGCCAAGGCGGCGGCCTTCGTGACCTCCCCTCCCCTGAGCCCGGACCCCACCACGCCTGACTATTTGACCTCCCTACTGGCCTGGTGAGAGCCCTGAGGTGGCAGGTGTCCTGGGGCTGGGCAGGTGGGCGGGGTCTCGGGGCTGGGCAGGTGGGCGGGGTCTCAGGGGCTTGGCAAGTGGGCGGGGTCGCGGGGCTTGGCAGGTGGGCGGGGCCTTTGGGCAGGTTGAAGGGCTGAAGCTCGCAACTGCCTCAGGCACATTTGTGAGCGGACCTTGGGCTGGGCACCCGGGAGACCTCAGAACAAAGCTCCTCATAGTTTACAGCAAGCCTTGGGGCCTTTGGGGCTTCTCTGGTGTCTCAGATGGTAAAGAACCTGCCTGCAATGCAGGAGATCCAACTCAATCCCTGGATCAGGAAGATCCCCTGGAGAAGGGAAGGGCAACCCACTCCAGTATTCTTGCTTGAGAATCCCATGGACAGAGGAGCTTGGCGGGCTACAGTCCATGGGGTCACAAAGAGTCGGATACAACTGAGCATCTTAACACTTTCAGGCCTTTTAATCAGTAAACTGTTCTATTCAAGTTTATAGGTCACCTGCCATTCAGTCAGCAATATTTAAGCACCTTCTGTGTACCCGGCACTGGGGTGCATTAGGAAGCACCCAGAATTAGGAATGTGAGACCAGGATCCCAGCCCTGTCTCATCCCCTGATTGCCTGTGTCAGCCTGGTCGTGTCACCTAACCTGTACTATCTCTGCCTCAGTTGGCTCATCAGCAGAGTAGGGAGAACACAGTAACTACTGCAGAGCTGGGTGTGAGGTAGTGTAGGCAAAAGGCCTGGAATTCAAGGTTTGCAGCGGCCAGTGCATTCCAGTCTGCTTCCTGCACATAGTAGGAGCACAGCTCCTTCAGTCCCTTCTCTGCTGTCCGCCAGTGTGAGGGGAGAATACTTGAGGCCACAGGAGAAGGCTAAGTGGTGAGGGGTGCAAGCTGCTCTGGAATGGAGATGCAAGCTTGGAAGGCTTCCTGGAGGAAGTGGCATCAGGCCTGGAGCTAGGAGATGCATAAGAGTTTGCCTTATGGGTGAGGATAAGAAGGAGCTTCTAATCAGAAGGAGCCTTAAGGGGGTGAGGCTGTCTACCCAGCATTCAAATTCCTTTTCCCCAAAAAGGATGCAGTGGCCCATGACTTACACATCCAATCACTTATTCAGAGTCTGCAGCCTGAAGTCTGGTGGGCAGATCCAAATCCAAAACAAACTCCTGATCTTCCCCCGGGGAGCTGCTGCTCCCCAGATCTTGCCCGTCTCAGGACAAGGCAGGACATGGACCAAAGGTCCTGGAATCTGGCCACTTCCTCCTCTTTGGCTGCAGCCATCCTGGCTCAAGGACCATCATCTCTCACCTCCCGAGTGGCCTCTTTTATTTCCATGTGGCCTCTTCTATACCCTCATCGCATCACAGCCTGTTCTCACTAGATGCTGAGAAATTTTAAAACTTCAGTCAGACCAAGCTATCCCTTGGCCAGGAGACCTCCAGGGTTCTCTCCTCTTGAAGTGAAACCCATGTTCCCATGATGTGCCTCAGGGCTGAACCTGATCTGACCCTCACTCCTCACTAACACTGCCTGGCCCTCCCTGGCCTTCCTCTCCCCTCGACTCTCCCGGTCCAGCCCACTGGTCTCAAGCTAAATGTACCCCAGGCAGGATGGTGCCACAGGGCCTTTGCATTCACTCTCCCCCTGCCTAGCAGTCTTTTCTTACTCATCTTCTGATTTGCTCCTTGCTGGAAGGTTTCTTCTCAGAGAGTTCGAATCATCTTCTGAAAAATGGCAACCCCAGTGCTACCCCACACACCCTGGTACTCATTCTCCTGATAGACTGTATGTTCCTGACTTCTTCACCCTGCACCGGAATGTCAACAAATGAACACAGACATTTGTCTCTTTCTGCTTGTAGGTGCATCCCCATTGCCTAAGACTATGCCAGGCACAGGACCATACACCTTTGTTGAATAAATGAGTGAATATCACATCTGAATATACTTTTGTATGTCTAGATGATTGCTCACGTGCCTGGGGCCCTGAACTAGAGGCTGGCCTCTGCCCTCATTGGAAATCACAAAATAACGCTCCATTTATCACATTGATTTAGATGCCAGTTTGGGGCTCATCACATAGTCCCAAAGTATTTCCTCTCCAACGCCTGAGGGACGAAAGAGCAAACCCAGTGAGCTTGTGTCACTTTATTACAATCAACAAATCAACAAATAGCATTTTGTCCCTCGGGCGCAGCACAGAAACACCAGCCTTACAGAAGGATGACCTGTGGCAGCACTTTATGTTTTCCCATGTGACCTGGCAGGGATATGAGGCCAGGGGCGTGACCTTCCTTCCAGCACAAACATCCCTAACTCCATGAGACTCACAGGCATGTGCTGGAGGCTAGGTGTTTGACTCACTTATTTATATATTCATTCATTCATTGGCTGCACTCAGGGTTTTTTTTTTTCTTTTTTTAAACCTTGAGATAAAATTCACATAACATAAAATTCACCGAGCACTCAAAGAGAAGAGGTTGATGGAGGAAGGAGAGAGAAACAAGGGAGTTAGCATCTTTGACACCTCCTGAGTGCCAGGCGAGTAGCTCACTGGCTCCTCAGAGTGACCCTGGATGGAAGGTTGTATTCTCTTCTCCGTTTTATGCATGTGGAAAAGAGGAGTGACTTACCTGACCAGGAGGTGGCAGGTCCGGGATTTAAAAGCAGACCTGTTGGATTTGTAAAGTCAAAGGGTTGTTCAGAGGTCTAGTGAGATGCAGAGTGGAAGGAGAGTCACCTGTTCATCTTTAGTAGCTTCTGTTCTCAGCAAGTTCCTGCATGGATACTGCATCTAGGGGGCACTGTGAACTCTCTCTCCGAGGGGTGAAAACATACCCACTAAGAGGGAAATGATGCCATTTGCAGCAGCACTGATGGTCCTAGAGATTATCATACTAAGTGAAGTAAGACAGAGAAAAGTGAACATCATATGATACTGAAAGCAGAAACAGACGCAGGATAGATGTTTTCACGATGTAGGAAACAAACATGGCTTCCAAAGGGAAAAGGGAGGGATAAATTGGGAGATTGGTTGGGGTCGACATACAGACACTAGTATAAAATAGATACTGATAAGGATCTACTGCATAGCTCAGGGAACCCTACTCAATACTCTGTAATGACCTATGTGGGAAAAGAACCTTAAAAAGTCTATATGTATATGTATAACTGACTCACTTTGATATACAGCAGAAGCTCAACATTGTAAATCAACTATACTCCAAAATATTTTAAAAAGGAAAAGAACAGACCAGCACCCCAGGACCTGTTTTAGGGCGGGAGGAAAAGGCTGACCTGGGGAGCCTTACCCAGAGTCCACACTCACACAGAACCTACTCCTGACGCCCAGGTCTCTTTCCAGTCTTCAACCAGATATCAAAGGCCAATGGACCTTGTGGTGTCTCCCAGTAAAGCCTATTGTTCAGTTGCTCAGTCATGTCTGACTCTTTGGGACCCCATGGACTTCCCTGTCTTTACTATCTCCCAGAGACTGTGCAAACTCATGCCCATCAAGTCGGTGATGCCATCCAACCATCTCATCCTCTGTCGTCCCCTTCTCCTCCTGCCTTCAATCTTTCCCAGCATCAGGGTCTTTTCCAGTGAGTCAGCTCTTCATATTAGGTGGCCAAAGTATTGGAGCTTCAGCTTCAGCATCAGTCC